>NW_027507686.1:92000412-92496319 GCF_037356315.1 Lithobates pipiens
AGAGAGAAAGAGAGAAAGAGCGAAAGAGAGGAAAGAGGAGAGAGAGAGAGAGAGAGAGAGAGAGAGAAAGAGAGAGAGAGAGAGAGAGAGAGAGAGAGAGAGAGAGAGAGAGAAAGAGAGAGAAAGAAAGGCTGTGAAGGAGGTATGTGTTCACTAATACAGTAACTTCCCGGTGCGCGTGACAAGTATTGATATTGCCCTCACCAGAGGCCTTCTCGTGCAACATCAGTGCCTGACATCACAAATGCGCTTCTGGAAGAATGGTCAAACATTCCCATAGACACTCTTAAACCTTGTGGACAGCCTTCCCAGAAGAATTGAAGCTGCTATAGTTGCAAAGGGTGGGCCAACTCAATACTGAACCCTACGGACTAAGACGACATTAAGGGTTAATATGCGTGTAAAGGCAGGCATCCCAATGCTTTTGGTAATTTAGTGTAGTTTTTTTTTTACATTTCTAAAACAAAAAGTCATAGGCTCCGTTCGCACATGGGTGTTTGCAATCGGCAATTCTGCCCGTGAATCCAAAATGCTGGGCAAAAATAACAATCGCACAATGCTTGTTCAGGTACCATTCATTTCAATGTGGGTGCAATTTTAAAACGATAAATTGGGCTGTAGTCATGGAAAACTGCAATGTGTGACACTGATTCCCAAAAATAAGCTCCTGCTACTGAGACAAGCTTTGCGCATTGCGATTTTGCCACAATCACGTGGCAAAAATCTCACCTACACATAGGTGCCGTTCAAATCATTGTCACCCAAGCATTGTATGATGTCATTTTTCACAGCGTTTTGGTATCGCAATTCTGCCCGAAAAATGCTCAGGTGTGACTGAAGTCCAAGTCAACATAAAACGTTCTAGAAAATTTGAGCAAGTTGAAAAATGGTTTAGATCTGGGTTTAGAAACCGGGACATGCATCAATGCAAAAAAAAAAAAAAAAAAACTTTTAACCACTTCAGCCCCGGACCATTTTGCTGGTCAAAGACCAGACCACGTTTTGCGATTCAGCACTGCGTCGCTTTAACTGACAATTACGTGGTCATGCGATGTGGCTCCCAAACAAAATTGAATTTTTTTTTCCACACAGAGCTTTCTTTTGGTGGTATTTGATCACCCCTTCAGTTTTTATTTTTTGCTCTATAAACAAATAGAGTGACAATTTTGAAAAAAAAACGCATTATTTTTTACTTTTTGTTATAATAAATATCCCAAATATATAAAAAAACATTTTTTCCCTCAGTTTAGGCCGATCTTTATTCTTCTACATTTTTTTTTTTACTAGTAATGGCGGTGATTTTTATTGTGACTGACATTATGGCGGACACATCGGACATTTTTGGGACCATTGTCATATATACAACAATCACTGCTATATAAATGCAGTGATTCCTGTGTAAATGACACTGGCAGTGAAGGGGTTAACCAGTGGGTGGCAGTGTAGGGGTTAAGTGTTCCTAGGGGTGTGTTACTAGTTGTTGGGGGCTGGGCTTTAATTTAGTGAACACTGATCTCTGCTCCAATCACATGGAGCAGAGATCAGTGTCACTAGTTGCTAGGCAGAACGGGGAGATGCTGTTTACAACGGCATTTCCTCGTTCAGCCGCCCTGTGAGACGATCGTGGGTATGCCCACGGCGATAGAGTCCACGGGACCTGCGACCGGACTCACGGGAGCCCCGACCAGCATGCGAGCGTGCCGCCAGCGATGCGCTCGCGATGGCAGGGCTGCAAATTTAAAGGGATGTACAGGTACATCAATTTGCCTGCCCGTGCCATTCTGCCGACGTACATCAGCATGTACTGGTCGTGAACCAGTTAAAAACGTCCGTTTTTTTGGGAGCAGTGATTTTAATAATGCTTAAAGTGAAACAAAAAAGTGTAATATTCCTTTAAATTTCATACCTGGGGGTGTCTATAGTATGCCTGTAAAGGAGTGCATGTTTCCCGTGTTTAGAACAGTCTGAAAGCAAAATGGAAAAAAAAAAAAGTCATTTAAAACTACACACGGCTATAATGAATTGTCGGTTCAACAACACACATAAAAGTTAATTGATAAAAACAGTATGGGATTTCCACACAGGGGAAAATAAAATGTGTGGGGGTTCCCCTAAATTTCATACCCGGCCCTTCAGGTCTGGTATGGATTTCTAAGGGGAACCCCGTGCCAAAATGAAAATAAAAACGGCGTGGGGTCCCCCCAAAAATCTATTACGTAAATGGGGTGACCCCACCCCCCTCTGACATCACAGGGAAAGCCATAGGGAAGAGAGGGGCGGGGTCAACAGGTGGCCCCACCCTCCGTTATATAAGAAGTGTCAGAAGAACCGAAGAGTCACAGCATTGCGGATCATGCGGAGAAGAAGCCAGAGCAAGATGCGGGACGAGAAGAGCAGAGGAAGAAGAAGATGAAGAAGATGGAGGAAGAACACTGAAGGAAGACCAGAAGAAATAAGATGGAAGCGGAAGGAAGAAGAAATTAAGGACTTGTCAAAAACCGTCTCTTGTGTTTAACCTTTTTGACACTTTTTTGTGTCATTTGTACCCCATTACCAATTTACACATGGGGTTGGGATCAGGGAGTCCTCTTGTTAAAGGGGGCTTCCAGATTTCGATAAGCCCCCCGCCCGCAGACCCCCACAACCACCGGACAAGGGTTGTGGGGATGAGGCCCTTCTCCCCTCTACATGGGGACAAGGTGCTTTGGGGGACTACCCCAAAGCACCCTACTAATGTTGAGGGCATGTGGTTCAGGAGGGGGGTGCTCTCATCACTTTTTTTTAATTTTGGCACGGGGTTTCTCTTAATATCCATACCAGACCTGAAGGGCCTGGTATGGAATTTAGGGGGACCCCCACACTTTTTTGGTTTCGGGATTCCCCTGTGGGGAAATCCCATGCCGTTTTTAGCAATGAACTTTCATGTGTATTGTCGGACTGCCAATTCATTATAGCCGCGAATAGTTTTAAATGACTTTTTTTCCTTTAGAAATGTAATTTTGCTGTCAGACTTTTCTAAACACGGGAAACATGCGCCCCCTTACAGGCATACTATAAACACCCCCCAGTTACGAAATTTAAAGGAATATTACACTTTTATTGTTTCACTTTAAGCATTATTAAAATCACTGCTCCCGAAAAAACGGCTGTTTTTAACACTTTTTGCATTGATACATGTCTCCTGGGTCCCCAAACACTTTTTAAGACCATGCATATAAACCTTTAAAATGAGCACTTTTGATTATTCATGTTCCTGTCCCATAGACTTTCACGGTGTTCACACAAATTTTTTGCATGTTCTGGATGCAAACCGAACAGATGCAAACCCTAGTCAGGATAAGTGCCAAATTCACAACAGAGGCCTTCCTTTCATCAGTCACACTTTATAACAAAGTATCACCCCTTGCATGAAAGTGTGGCAGAGAGCCCCCTTACACATACATTACTACAATAAGTATTGGCACACCTGCCTTTGCATGCACATGAACTTTAATGGCATCCCAGTTTTAGTCTGTAGGGTTCAATATTGAGTTGGCCCACCCCTTGCAGCTATAACAGCTTCAACTCTTCTGGGAAGACTGTCCACAAAGTTTAGGAGTGTGTCTGACCATTCTTCCAGAAGCGCATTTGAGAGGTCGGCCACTGATGTTAGACGGGAAGGCTTGGCTCACAGTCTCCACTCTAAGTTATCCCAAAGGTGTTCTATCAGGTTGAGGTCAGGACTCTGTGCAGGCCAGTCAAGTTCCTCCACGTCTTTATGAAGGTCCATAAAGACATGGATGAGCGAGTTTGGGCTGTATGCACTGGTCCAAATCATTTGGTGGAGGGATGATTATGGGGTGGGGTAGTTTTCAGGGGTTGGGCTTGGCCCCCTTAGTTCTAATGAAGTGAACCATTAAGGCATCAGCATAGCAAGATATTTTGGACAATTTCATGCTCCCAACTTTGTGGAAACAGTTTGGGGAAGGCCCTTTCCTGTTCCAAAATGACTGTGCAATGGTGTGAAAACAAGGTCCGTAAAAACATGAATGAGTTTGTGATGGAGGAACTTGACTGGCTTGCAGAGTCTTGACCTCAACCTGATAGAACAGCTTTGGGATGAATTGGAGCGGAGACCGTGAGCCAGGCCTTCTCGTCCAACATCAGTGCCTGACCTCACAAATGCGCTTCTGGAAGAATGGTTAAACATTCCAACAGACACTCCTAAACCACGTGGACAGCCTTTCCAGGAGAATTGAAGCTGGTATAGCTGCAAAGGGTAGGATAAACTCAATATTGAACCCACACTAGGATGCCATTAAAGTTGATGTGCATGTAAAGGCAGGCATCCCAATACATTTGGTAATAGTGTCGTTTTTTTTTAATGTCTAAAACAAAAAGTAGGCTCCATTCACACATGGGTGTTTGCCATTGGTGATTCTGCCCACAAATCCAAAATGCTGTGCAAAACTTACAATTGCACAACGCTTGTTCAGGTGCCATTCATGTCAATGACACTTAAACGTGAGTGCAAATTTGAAATGATGAATTATGCTGCAATCATGGTAAACCACAATGCGTGAAACCACTTTGCGCATTGCGATTTTGTCACGATCACATGGCAAAAATTGCACATTGAAATCAATGTCACTCGTTGTGCGATTTGTCATTTTTTGCACAGCGTTTTGGTATTGCAATTCTGCCCGTAAAATACTCAGGTGTGACTGGAGTCCAAGTCAACATAAAACGTTTGAGCAAGTTGAAAATGACCAGTTACACTTACCGGTAACAGGTTTTCTAGGAAATCTTCCAGGACGGCACACCTGAGAGATAACTGGTCCACTTGACAGGAAACACAATCAACAACAAGTTTAAAAGTTCCCACCCCTCCCTCAGACACTCAGTTATGGTAAAGGATAGCCCACACCGGTGTCAGAGGGAACATTCTGTGAGGAATGAATATACCACACCAATAAAACAAGGGTAGGGAAGTAGGCCTGCTGTCCTGGAAGATTTCCTAGAAAACCCGTTACCGGCAAGTGTAACTGGTCATTTTCTCCAGTCATCTTCCAGGACGGCACACCTGAGACGATAAGCAAGAAGTTCAGGCCTACCTTAGGGCGGGACAACCGCTTGTAGGACCTTCCTGCCAAACGCCAAGTCCTGAGGCGCCTCAGAAATGTCCTATGGCTCATCCATGTTGCTGCCTTGCAGATCTGGTCAATTGAGGCGCCTGCCCTTTCTGCCCAGGGGGTTGCCAGGGATCTGGTTGAATGCGCCTTAAGGTGGGCTGGCACTGGTTTACCTGCCTGCCTATAAGCTATAGATATGGTTTGTCTGACCCATCTAGCTATTGTTGGTTTAGAGGCTTGTAGACCCTTTCTCTTCCCTGAGAAGATGATTAATAAGTGACTGGATCTCCTAAAGTCTTTCACTCTTTCCAAGTATACTAGGAGACAGCACCTGATGTCTAAGAGATGGAACCTTTCCAGTTCCTTGTTCTTAGGATTCTGGCAAAAAGATGGGAGAATAATCTGTTCTGTGAAATAAAGAAGCTACTTTTGGCAAATAAAGAGGATCCCGAGTGAGGATTACCTTATCCTCTAGGATAAGCAAAAACGGGTCTTTAATCAAAAGGGCCTGTATATCACCCACCCTTCTGGCCGTGGTAATAGCCAGAAGGAAGGCTAACTTAAATGATAAAAGTCTAACAGAAATTTGAGCCACTGGCTCAAAGGGCCCCTTTGTTAGGGCATCTAACACCAGGGATAGGTCCCATGGAGGGCAACTGACCGACCTGACTGGAACTACCCTTTCCCTGGCCAACAAAAATCTTTTTATCAGGGGTACTTGTCCTAGCCTCCTGTCAAAAAACACGGACAGGGCTGCCACCTGGACCTTGAGGGTGCTGACTGCCAATCCCTGGTCCACCCCCTCTTGAAGAAAGTCTAGGATGGTAGGTATCATCTGGAGAGCCCCCTCCCTAGACTGCAGCCAATGGGAGAAAGCTTTCCAGACCTTTGCATACATTTTTCTGGTGACGCCTTTTCTACTGAGGAGAAGAATGTCTATCACTCTCTTCGAACATCCCCTGTCACGGAGTATTTCCCTCTCAAGAGCCATGCTGTCAGAGAGAGACGGTCCGGGTCGGGGTGAAAGACTGGACCTTGAATAAGTAGGTCTCGTTGTACTGGCAGATGCAGCAGGGGAGTTACCGAGAGACTCTGAATGGTGGGGAACCAAACCCTCTTGGGCCACCAGGGTGCTATCAGCACCAGGTCTGTCCGTGAGTGGGTTAACTTCTGTAGAACCCTGGGAATGAGTACCAGTGGGGGAAAGGCATAAGCCAGCCTAAAATCCCACACCTGTACAAGAGCGTCTATCCCTTCTGCTTCTTGATCCTTGGGAGAAAAATCTGCGGACCTTCGCATTCCTCCGGGAAGCAAATAAATCTATTTCTGTTTTTCTATGTTTCCTTATTGAATAAATGCTCTCCATTCTGAACCTCTTGTACAGTAAGTAACGGTTGAGTCCTCTCAAATTTATTATTAACCGAAATTTGCCCGAGGGTTTTGGAACCACAAACACGTGGGAGTAAAAGCCCTGGGCCAACTGTCTGGCTGGTACCAGAGCAATAACTTCTTGCTTTGCCAGCTCTTGTATATTTCCCAGTAGTCCCTCTGCCCTGGCCGGGTCCCTGGGGAGAAAAGTAATAAGAAAATTCTGTGGGGGTAACCTCTGAAATTCTAGTCTGTACCCCTCCTTTAAGAGGCTTAAAATATGGACTCTGCGTAACCTTTTCCCACTGGGAAAGGAACCCGCAGAGCCTTGCGCCTACCTTTACGGTGGCATCATTTGACTTCCTTCTGAGAAGTTCCGGAACCGGAAAAAAGGATTGCACTTTTTTCCTTTCCCTTTCCAAGATTCCACTTCTTCCTCTGGTCACTTCTCCCCTTATGATGAGTCTTTGACTGGGGGCCACGAAAAAATCTCTTGCCCCTTTACCTCTTGGGTTTCACAGGGAACTTATTTCCCCTCTCGGTAGACCGGGACAGGACTTGATCTAGACCTGAACCAAACAGGGAACCCTCAAAGGGAATCCTGCATAAGCGAGATTTGGAAGTGAAATCTCCGTCCCAGGTTTTTACCCAAAGGGCCCTCCTGGCGGAGTTTAGAAGTGCTGCTGACTTAGCCGTGGTTCTGACAGTTCTCCACCGCTGCATCTGCCACATACGCTACAGCTCTGCTGATTACCTCCAGCGAGTCTACAATTCCTTTAGTTTCCTTACTACGTGAGACGTGTTCCATCAACCTGCCAAGCCAGGCGTCTGCATTTCTGGCTACACAGGCGGAGGCTAGAGCAGGCGCCATTGCCGCCGCATTTGCCTCCCAAGCCCTCTTGAGTAAGGTCTCAGACTTTTTGTCCATCTGGTTCTGAATGCTTCCAGAGTCTTCGAAGGACAGATCAGACCTCTTAGACACCTGTGCTAGGGCTGCATCCAAACGGGAGTTTTAAAAAAAATTTCCTTCTCCTCATCCTTAAAGGGACACCTTCTCTTCCAAGCTTTTAGTCCGAGCAGTTTACGTTCAGGTTCCTTCCATTCTCTGAGGATTATATCCTTCAGGGACTGGTGGACAGGAAAGGTTCTAGCCTGTAACCTTCCCAGGCCTCTATACACCCTATCCTGTGCTGAAACCTGAGCAGAGGGGACCTGTATATCTTCTGAGGCATAAATGGCCTTTAATAGGCCTTCCATGTCCCCCGCCGAGAACAAGTCCCCAAGGCTTAGCCTCCCCCTGGCTATCCTGGTCCGAATCTTCCTCCCCAGTACTAAAATCTGGGACCTGACCCTCCTCCACCTCAGACAACAAGGAGACCTGGCCCTGGGAACTTTCCGTGTAGGACGTGGAAAAGTTTTGCTGCGAGCGAGGGGTCTCTACCAGATGGGCCTTCATCCCGACCCTTCTCTAGTGTAGTTTGGAAAGACTGGAGGGTAGCAAGCATTTCTGACTGCAAGGCATGACACTCTCACTACCTGAGCGGTCTCCTTGCCTGCGAGCTTAAAGATGCATTTATCGCAAAAGGGCTTGCTGTGGTCTTCTGCTAGTTTAGAATTACAATAACCACAACGCCTGGACTTAGAAGTAGCTTTTCCTTTAGACCTACTGGCTGACCCCTGGGCAGAGCCTTCAGTCCCTGGAAACAGTAGAAAATAGACAATTCACTACCCATGTCCTAAAGGGGCAGGGGGGTCTGCCTCAGAGTACCCTGCCCCTACAATACACAGCTGGATCACTCACCCCCTGTGGCAAGCTCAGTGGCTGTTTGCTCAGACGGACCTTCCACCTCCATAGCGACTTTGCTGCCCTGCAGGATCGCTGGACCGGGTGCTGTCTTGAGCGTTCCCCCCCCCCCCCCCCCCGTTTCCCTTGGAGATGCTGCAGATGTAGCTCTAGAACGCACAGTCTCGCTACTAGCGCTGCCTGGGTGCTTTGCACTGCACCCTCTGCCGTTATAACTGAAACTGGCGCCATTTTTCGTGGGTCGGCGCCTGAGGGAGGGGTGGGAACTTTTTAACTTGTTGTTGATTGTGTTTCCGGTCAGGTGGACCAGTCAACTCTCAGGTGTGCCGTCCTGGAAGATGACTGGAGAAAAATGGTTTATAAATATAGTTGACTGTTCAGTATGCATCTGTGTTTTGAAACAAGAACAGGGCATAGAGCAAAGTGAAATAGCCAAACAGCTCATCGGTTGTGAAGGACATGGCGGCCAGCTTCCCAGCCCACTCCTTAGCAACCAAACATATATACATTGTTTTTAAAGGAAAAAATGCAAAACGCATCAAAAATTGCATCACAAACACCACGCTTGTTTTTCTGTTGCAACTCTATTGAAGTTTATTACACACAAAAAACACGGGGGGAAGTTCCCTGGCCTTTTTCAAAAACGCACTGGCTGCAGAACGCATAGATGTGAATGTGTACCATAGGAAACCATGTTTCATAGGAACACCAATGGCAAGGGGAAACATGCTTTCCACACATTATCAATGGCAAGGGGAGACATGCCTCCATCTGTTGCCAATGGCAAGGGGAGACATGCTTCACATTCATCAGTGGATTGGATTTAGCAGGGGGTTCCCCTGGAGTTAAACGGTTGCTCTATGTAGTGCAAGGGCTTGCTCTTTTTTTTTTATTCAAACAATACATCAAGCCCCAGCATAACATCGTTGATAGTAAACCTTAGGAGAGATTATACATTAAGATTATAACATGTAAATGTGTCACATTTAAACACTTGCTTACTGGGCACTTAAACCCCCCTCCTGCCCAGACCAATTTTCAGCTTTCAGCGCTGATGCACTTTGAATGACAATTGCGCGGCCATACAACACTGTACCCAAATGAAATTTTTATCATTTTTTTTCCCACAAATAGAGCTTTCTTTAGGTGGTATTTAATTACAGCTGGCAGTTTTATTTTTGCTAAACAAAAAAAGTTGCAAAATAAAAAGAAATAAAAAATCATGTTTAATAGTTTGTTATAAAATTTTGCAAACAGGTAATTTTTCTCCTTCATTGAAATGCGCTGAAGAGGCAGCACTGGTGGGCACTGATAGGCTGCGCTGGTGGGCACTGATAGGCACCGATAAGCGTCACTGATAGGCGGCACTGTGGGCACTGATAGGCAGTACTGTGGGCACTGATAGGCGGCATTGATAGGCAGCACTTTTTTCATATTTAGGTGGCACTTACAGGGGGCAGGTAGTCAATGACGAGCTGGCCGTGATCAGGACTGAAGTCCCTCTCACGACCGCCGGTGATCGGCTTTTTTTCTTCTCCTCGCGCTGTCAGCACGAGGAGGAAAAATAGCCGATTACCGGCTCTGTTGTGTCACATGATCAGCTGTCATTGGCTGACAGCTGATCACGTGGTAAGGGGTCGGGACCGACCCCTTGCTCCGATCTGTGATCAGGCGAGTCTCAGACTCGCTGATCACAGAGCGTGCCACACGTGCCCCTCAGGAGGCGCGCAGGCCGCTCGTGCACAGGACGACGTCAATAGACGTTGTCCCGGAAAATCAGGTCTGCGCTGTAGCCGTCATTCGGCTGCAGCGCGGATCTCCAGTGGTTAAACAAAGAGCAGAAAAAAAGTCTAAACTGTAACTTTTAAAGAGGAAGTAAACCCTGATGTGTTTACTTCCTCTTTCATTCCCTGCAACGGTAAAGCATAATGGACTACTATGCATCGCATAGTAGTCCATTATGTGTCACTTACCTGACACAGGAGCCAGCGAAGTCACCGATGTCCCCTGTAGTTCTAAGCATCCATCTTCTTGGTGGGTCTCGCTGCTCCGGCGCTGTGATTCGCCGGAGCAAGGATGATGTCACTCCCAGGCATGCGCACGGGAGCTGACACTTGCGGCATTCAGGTAAATGTCTCCTAAACCATATAGTTTTAGGAGATATTTCTTGGACCTACAGGTAAGCCTTAATCTAGGCTTACCTGTAGGTCAAAGTGGTTTGTAAGGGTTTACAACCACTTTAAATGAGCATTGCAAACATAATCCAGCAATACTTACCAAACAAACATGGCGGCAGCAGCAAGCCATGTGCTCCCATCTGTAGGCCAAAAGGCAAAACTGAACACAAGTGGGTGTATTTATATGTAATTCAGCCATTTTTTTTTTTCTCATCCAACTTCATTTGTGACAGTGTCAAACTGACAAAGCTCACACATGCACAGAAAGTTTAATTTTTTTTTCTTTTGCAATCGGGGGTTTGTATGTTCGCTGTTCCTATGCAGATGCAGAGAAAGGGAAATATTAAAATAAAGTAAAAAAAAAAAGTTTGAAAATGTATGGTGAACCAGGAACTTAAAGGTCAGCTGACACTTACAGCCTCATCTCTTGCACTTTAACCCTTATTGCACAGGTTGAACTTAACAAGGTTTTTTTTTTTTTAATGGTTTACAGAAAAAAAAGTGGGTCTATTACTTTTGTCTTGTAAAATTCAGCAACCAAATTTGACAAATAGGTTTATTCAATAATGCAAAGTGCATTGACCCTACGTTCACATCTATGCATTTTTTTAGTGCGTTTTGCAGTTTGCCGAAACGCACTTAACATGGCTTTCTATGGTACAATTTCACATCTATGCAGTTTGCAGGCGGTACATTTTTGGAAAGGGTTGGGGGAGGGGGGACTTTTTTCCTGCATTTTGCGTGTAACAGACTTCAATGGAGTCACACCAGAAACGCAAGTGTTTTTCATCCCTTTAAAAATACTGTATATAGCTTGTTGGAGCAGGCTGGGAAGGCGGCTGCTACGTCCATAACAACTGATGTGTAACAAACTTCAATGGAGTTGCACCAGAAACACAGTTTGCCGTTTGTGATGTGATTCGCATTCCCCCCTTTAAAAACAATGTATATAGCTGGTTGCTAAGGAGCGGGCTGGGAAGCCAGCTGCCAAGTCCATAACAACTGATGAGTCGTCAGGTGTCAGTAGGGTTGCCCGCTGACAGCTAAATGGAAAAAAAATAATAATAATTCCCGGCAATAAAAAAGTATAAAAATAAAAAAATGGTTTGGGACCCCTTCTATTTAATAGACTTCAATGGAGTCACACCAGAAACGCAATTGTGATGTTTGTGATGCAATTTGTGATGCGTTTTGCATTTCTTTTCCTTTTAATCCTTTTAAAAACACTGTGTATATAGCTGGTTGCTAAGGAGCGGCCTGGGAATCGGGCTGCTACGTCCATAACAAATGATGAGTATAATAGACTTCAATGGAAGTCTGGTATGGACACGGGTACTGGATTTGGAGGGGACCTCCACCCCAAAATTGTAAAATATATATATATATGTCTACCCATATATAATGTGCCAAAATCCATACCAGACCCTTATCTGAGCATGCAGCCCGGTGGGTCAGGAAAGGGAGGGGACGAGCGAGTGCCCCCCCAACCACACCAGGCCACATGTCCATGGTTTGGGGCACGGGACTTTTCCCGACAACCCTGGGTGGTGGTTTGGGGGTCTGCGGGTAGGGGGCTTTAAGAAAGGGGCCCCATATCTTGTCCCCCCCATGTGAAGGAGTATAGGGTACAATGTACCCTTACCCATTCCCCCCAAAAAAATTAAAAATTGCAGAGCAGCGTTACAAAAAACAAGAGACGTTTTTTGACAAGTCTTTTATTAAAAATTAAGAATGTTCCCTGTGGTAGCTCCAACGTGTCTTCTTCCAGTGCCGTCACCACCGATGTCTTCTTCTATTACACCGTCATAAATCATGGGGTAGATTTTATTCCCACCAACCCCATCAATGGAGCTTATTTCCTCCCAACACCAATGATTTGAGACATACACTATATTGTGAAAAATATTGGGACACCTGCCTTTACACAGTTGGCCCACCCTTTGCAGCCATAACAGCTTCAACTCTTCTGGGAAAGCTGTCCACAAGGTTTAGGAGTGTGTCTATGGGAATGTTTGAGTATTCTTCCAGAACAGCATTTGTGAGATCAGGCACCGATGTTGAACCAGAAGGCCTGGCTCGCAGTCTAAGCTCTAATTCATCCCAAAGGTGTTCTATCGGGTTGAGGCCAGGACTCTGTGCAGGCCAGTCAAGTTCCTCCACCCCAAACTCGCTCATCCATATCTTTATCCACTTTCCGTCTGCCCACCATCAAATGACGGGTAGGCGGTGCAGCTCTCATTCTGGGTGGACGTCATATGATGGGTTCCCTGAACGACCGATCTTGCACGCCGCCGGGCCGTGTTACTAGGACACGGCGCGACCGCGATATGTGTAAAGAGCCGTGGCTCTTTAACCATGTGGTCAGCTGTGCCCAACCACAGCCGGTCACATGTAAACAAACACAGAAATGCCGGTAATCGGCAATCCTCGCCTCACACTGACAGAGTGTAAGGCGAGGAGAGCCGATTAGCGGCATCTCCTCACAGGGGACAGCTAGGTATGTAATCAGGGCAGTGATCATCAGTGCCCAATTACAATTGAATGCCCACCAGTGCCAGCAATCAGTGGCCAATAGTGATGGCAGTCAGTGCTGGCTATCAGTGCTGGCTATCAGTGCTGCCCATCAATGCCGCCCATTAATGCCCACCAGTGTTGCCTATCTGTGCCCAGTGCCAATAGTGATGCCAGTTAGTGCTGGTTATCAGTGCTGCCCATAAATGCCTATCAGTGCTCATCACTGTTGCTCATCAATGCCGCCTATCTGGGCCCACCAGTTCCAACAATCAGTGCCCACCAGTGCCACCCATCAGTACTCATCTGTGTCACATATCAATGCTACCTATCAATGTCCATAAGCATGGCATATTCGTGCCTCCTCATCAGTGCAGCCTCATCAGCACCCATCAGTGAAGGAGAAAAATTACTTATTTACAAAATTTACTGACAGAAACTAAAAAAAAATAGGATTTTTAAAACAGCTTACCTGTAAAATCCTTTTCTTTGATGTACATCAGAGGACACAGCGCCATAGTAATAACTATGTGGGTTATATCGGACCATCAGGTGCTGGACACTGGCACGCCCCTTAAGGCGTGAACTTCCCCCATATAACCTCTCCCATTACTGGGAGTCCTCAGTTTTGTAGCCAAGCAATCAAAGTGTAGAAGAAGAAGAAGGGAGGAACCTCTGTGTCCCCTGATGTACATCAAAGAAAAGGATTTTACAGGTAAGCTGTTTTAAAAATCCTATTTTATTTTCTTACATCAGGGGACACAGCGCCATAGTAATAACTATGTGGGATGTCCCATAGCAATGGCAACTGAAGGGGGGAGACAGAATCAAGGAAACAGGAGGCCAGAGGACTCATACTGCAACCTGCAGTATATGCTGTGCCAAAAGGCAATCTCCTCATGACCTTTAATGTCGATTTGAAAAAAATCGGGATAAACGTCTGAACTAAAGACCAGTGTTGCGGTCTTACAGAGCTGAGCCATAGAGGCCTATTGATGCATCACTCAAGAGGCACTAATCGCCCTGGATGAGTGTGCTTTTAACATGAGCAAGAAGAATTTTCTTCTTTAAGCTGAAGCTTGATCAATCACTTGACAAACCCCTTTTGGAAAATAATGGATCTTGACGCTGCCTGTCCATATCTTGGACCCTCTGGCAGTACAAACAAAACTTGTGTTTTGCGAACCTGAGCGGTCGCCCTTAAATAGATTCTGATCGCTCTTACTACATCAAGAGACTGTAGTGCTTTCTCTTCCCCAGATTAAGGCTTCTGGGGAGAAAGAAGGAAGAATAATATCTTGGTTTAAATGAAAACCTGTTAGCACTTTTGGTAAGAGTTCAGGATGAGGACATCAAATCACCTCGTCCCTATACATGATGAAATATGGCTCTTACAAGACAGAGCCATTAGTTCCAATATTCTTCTAGCAGAAGAAATGGCAAGCAAAAGATTATCTTTCTTGTCAAAGAACCAAGAGAATTTCTCGTACGGTTCAAACGGCTGATTTAACAAAGCCGACAAGACCAATCTTAAATCCTAAGGATTTCTAGGTGCCTTGATAAGGGGAATAAACCGTGTTAACCCCTGAATAAGCTACGCACCAAGAGTGGGAAGCAAGAGGCCATAGGAAAAGACATCGACACCGGCCTGGATCTGGCTCTTGATAAACATCAAGGCCAGCTTAATTTCAGATCCCATATGCAGGAATCCTGCCTATTGACATACCTCCTGGGGTGCCTACCCCTGGATCCATACCAAGAAACCTATGCCTTCCAGATTCTATAGTAAGTGATTCTGGAAGCCAGATTCCTGCCATTAGTCAAAGTAGACACTACTGAAGTAGATCACCCACAACCTTTTATAGCGTGGGATTCAACAGTCAAACCTGTTAAACTCCTTGTCTGTAAAGTAGAATGAAATATGACCCTGTGCAAGAAGGTCTGGCTATAATGGAGTTCAACTGCCCTACTTATGATCTCGATAAATTCAGATCTTCTGGGACCCGCTGGGGCCACTAGAATCACCGCCTTCTGTTTCTGCTTAATCATACGGAGAAGGCGCAGAAGTAGAAGAGCTGGAGGAAATTCATAGATCAGTGAAAACTGATCCCCTGGGAAGACTAATGCATCTGTTCTGCCTGCTAGCGGACCCCTTGTTTGACATAAAGTTGTCGACCTTACTAATAAATGTGGATGTGAATAGGTCCATGTCCGGAGTACCCCATCTGACATATTGCTAGGAAGATGTCGGGGTGAAGAGATCATTCTCCCGGAAATAATTGTTGGCGTCTCAAGTAGTACGCCTGAAATATTAAAATTGCCTATTTTTTAAAAATGTATTTATTTATTTATTTTTTGATGTAGGCCACCACCGTGGCTCTGTCAGACTGAACCCTGTCAGGACAGTCCTGTAATCTGACCACCAAGATTCTATGGCCAGATGTACTGCCTGAAACTTCCAACAAAGTTGATAGGCCACGTCCTCTAACCTGGACCATCTCCCCTGGACAGAATATTCTTCCAGATCTGTTGTTAACATCTTGCAGGATAAAGATTTTCCCTCCTGCTGGATAACAACCACCAATTTAGGCTTTGACCTATGTCAGGAGCCAAGCGTATTGGAAACAAATAAGGCCTGAATCCTCTTTTTTCTAGACCAACAGGAAGGTGTCTTTAAGCAGTCTTTGAATAAAATTGCGCGTAAGGGACGGCATTGAAGGAGGCAACCATTTCCCCTAAACATCTCCTGCAGCCAAAATTAAGGAATTTTCCTTCCTGATAAGTTGAATTAGTCCTACAATGGAACTGATTCACATCTGAGGTAAGAATACCTTCTTCTGTATGGTATCTATAACCAGCCTCCAGGTAACCTCCTTGATGGTTTTAAGGAGAATCTTCCTAGGCTGAGAATCCAACCTACAGATTTCAGCTATCTACAGCTGAGATCAGACTCTGGTTTTAGACCTGAGACTGGTAGAAGAAAAACCTGTTTGTATGAAATACAGGGACAGAAGTGTTCTACTCTTGACGGCTTCATCTGACTGGCTGTATTTTTCTTTTTACCTCCCAGGGAGGAAGACAGACATTCTTTTGGAAGGGTTTTTAGTGTATTGTATACCATTAACCCCTTATAACCCTTAGAGGGGTTCCTCGTCCCTTTGTCACTCAAAGCTTACAGTACAAAGCAGAGGCAGTACCAGAAAAAGAATACACTTGCTCAGACTGAATGATCTATTCAAATTATTACAATAACTGCTATTAATCCTAGCTAGGGATGAGCCGAACACCCCCCATTTCGGTTCGCACCAGAACCTTCGAACAGACCTAAAATTTGTACGAACTTTAGAACTCTATTAAAGTCTATGGAACTCGAAAGTTCAAAATCAAAAGTTCTAATTTTAAAGGCTAATATGCAAGATATGCAACAGACAACACCAGCAGTAAGGGGTATCTTCAGGTGTATACTGTGCTGGAGGCACACAACATCCAGTTTAACTCCTGTAGATGTCTGTATTAGAGAACACCAGCAATAAAGGGTAGATACAGGTGTATACTGTGCTGTGCTGGAGGCACACAACACCCACTAACTCCTGTAGATGCCTGTATTAGAGAATACCAGCAATAAAGGGTAGATACAGGTGTATATTGTGCTGGAGGCACACAACACCCACTAACTCCTGCAGATGCCTTTATTATAGAACACCAGCAATAAAGGGTAGATACAGGTGTATATTGTGCTGGAGGCACACAACACCCACTAACTCCTGCAGATGCCTTTAATATAGAACATGAATGGGGACCTTGGATTGTGGGCTCCTTGAGGATAGGGACCGATGTGGGTGTAGCAACATACAGGGAAAGGGACAATTGTAGACACTCACTCAGGTTGAACTGGATGGACTGGTGTCTTTATTCAACCTAATTAACTATGAAACACCAGCAATAAAGGGTAGATACAGGTGTATACTGTGCTGGAAGCACACAACACCCACTAACTCCTGCAGATGCCTTAATTAGAGAAAAACAGCAATAAATGTTAGATACAAGTGTATACTGTGCTGGAGGCACACAACACCGCTTTAACTTTAAGATGCCTGAGAAAAGAACACACTGTCCCTGCCTATCTAGCTCTTTCCCTGCACGCCATAACACACTACACAAGGTCGCCGCACTGGCAGCCTTATATAGTGTGGGGTGTGTACTAAATCCCCTGAGCTATAATTGGCAACAGTCATCCATTTTTTTTAACTAGTAATGGCGGCGATTTGTGATTTTTTGTGGGACTGTGACATTGCGGCAGACAGATCAGACACTTTTGACATTTTTTGGAGACCAGTGACACCAGTCCAGTGATCAGTGCTAAAAATATGCACTGTCACTGTACCAGTGACAGTGGAGGGGAAGGGGTTAACATCGGGTCGATCAAAGGGTTAAACTTGTTCCCTAAGGGGTGCTTTCCAACTGGGGGGGTTGCTGTGACTGGGGAAAGAAAGTGATCCATGTTTCTACTTAGCAGAAACACAAGAACTCTATCTTTCCCTCACAGATTGGCGATCTGCCTTGTTTACATAGGTAGACCACCGTTCGGCCTTTCCTGTGAACAACCGGCTGGTCCCGGTGGACATCGCTTCCCGTCGGACCCGCTGATTGGCTCCCACTGTGTCCAATCACAGCGTGAGCGAGTCACACGCTCGCCCCCCAAACCTTCTGCACTAAATCACGTACGGGTACGTGATTTCGCACAGCCGGGCCACCCTGCCACACTATATATGCATGGAGCAGTCTGGAAGCGGTTAATTCCACTGGTCCCCAAAAAAGTGTCAAAAGTGGCACTTAGTGTCCAATTTATCCGCCATTTACTTAGTTATTTTTTTACCAAAAATATGTAGCAGAATACATATTGGCCTAAATTACTGAAGAAAAATAATTTTTTCCCATTTTTTTATTGGATATGTTTTATAGCAGAAAATTAGATTTTTTTCCCCCCAAAATTGTCAGTCTTTTTTTGTTTATATCGCAAAAAATAAATAAAATGAATTAAAAAAAACACAGAGGTGATCAAATACCACCACGAGAATTTTTTTCTCCCACAAATAAAACAAAGGAAATAAAAAAAAGAAGAAAGGACAATATTTGGGCACAACTTCGCTCTTACTGTATGCAAATTTCCGTTTGTGGCTTGAAGGGGTTACTTTTTTTTTTTTAGAACGGGCTGTTGGCTTTTCAGTGATAACAACCAAGGTGGCTAAAAGCCGCTCGAGGGGGGACATGCAACCCCCCCTCCCGCCGCTCTTCCTGTCCCACTGGTAGACCTGAGCCACCAGTCGGCATGTCCACTGCCTAGGCCAGTGATGGCGAACCTTGGCACCCCAGATGTTTTGGAACTACATTTCCCATGATGCTCAACTACACTGCTGAGTGCATGAGCATCTTGGGAAATGTAGTTCCAAAACATCTGGGGTGCCAAGGTTCGCCATCACTGGCCTAGGCTGAGACCTGAACAAAGCCAGATTTGGTTTGGATCGGGTCTCCGATGTAAAATCCCAATGGCACCGATTTATAAAAAAAATAACAGTATTCAGAATCGTGATTTTGGCAATCTGAATACTTGTAAGTGCAAAAGGAGGGTCTTTTAGACCCCTGATCTCTCCATAAAGAGTTCCCTATCACATGCCTATTACTGTCACAAGGGATGTTTACATTCCTTGTGACAGCAATAAAAGTGATCAGAATTTTTATTTTATTTATTTTAAAGGATAATGCAAAAAAAATAAAATAAATAAGATATTTTTTTAAAGCACGCCCCTCTCGTCTCCGCATGCTTGCACAGCAAAGAAAAGGCATATGTAAGTCACGCCGCATATATAAATGGTGTTCAAATCACACATGTGAGGTATTGCCACGATCGTCAGAGTAAGAGCAATAATACTAGCACTAGACCTCCTCTGTAACTCTAACCTAGTAACCGTTGCATTATTTTTAAAAGCGTTGCCTATGGAGATTTATTATGTACCGTAGTGTTTCGCCATTCCAGTAGCGTTCACAAGCATGACATGTTAGGTATCTATTTACTTGGCATAACATCTTTCACATTATAGAAAAAAAATTAGGCTAACTTTATGGTTTTGTTTTTTTGTTTTTTTTCCATAAAAGTGTATTTTCACCCCCAAAAAATGTGTTTGACAGAGCGCTGCACAAAATATCATGTGACAAAAAAAAATGTCAACAATCACCAATTTATTCGCTAGGTTCTCTGCAAAAAAAAAAAATATATATATTAATGTTTGGGGGTGCAATGTAATTTTCTAGCAAAAAAAAAAAACTGATTTTAACTTGTAAGCAACAAATGTCAGAAATAGGCTTCGGGATGAAAGGGTTAACGTAACGCAGTACCATATCGCAAAAAAATGGCCTGGTCATGAAGGGGGGGTAAACATCACACACATTAACATGTATATATATATATAACACATCCTAATACACAGGGGTCAAGGAGGCCTGAAGATAATTTAGTTACAAACAGCATTTGGCAAAACTCTCCTCCAAAGTAAATTTACAAGCGGCACTGTAGTATTGTACATAGACTGTAGCAATGTAGAAGTTTCATCATTAACCACTAGCCGACTACTGCACGCCGATATACGTCAGCACAATGGCAGCAGTGGGCAAATGGGTGTACCTGTACATCCCCTTTAACTGTACAGGCTGGACTAGCGCGCACAGCATGACCGTGCCCGCGGAACTGGAGAATTTGATCTCTGCCGGTGTCCCGGTGATCGTGTCACGGAGTGGCTGAACGAGGAATAAAGGAGTAATACGAGGAGTAAACACAGCATTTCTGTCAGAAACCATTAAACAGACTGAGACAGAAGTGCAATCAAATCACACTTGTTTGTTAATAAAAATAAAAAGGTAAATAGAAAAAGCGTAGTCAAGCATAGCCAGAGTCCTGTAGCCAGATCGGGTAGTCAGCCAGTCCAAAATTCATTAACCAGATCGTGTAATCAGCCAGGCCGGAAGTCAGGGATCCAAGGAGAGCAACTGCAAGCAGGATAAGAAGCTAGGCGGGATGTCAGCAAGCCAGTCTTGAAACAAACAGCAGGAGATGGTTCCCTGTGATGTGACCAAAGGCAAATGAAAAAGTGAGCAGGAAGGCTTCAAATAGGCAGGTCAGACGAGCATCATCGGCAACAGCTGGTAACTGTGGAAGAGAGCTGGCAATTAGCCGATAGCTGAGCGGCCAGCCCAGAGGTGGAAGGGCTAAGCCAGCCCTGACAGTACCCCCCCCCCCCAATGACCCCTCTCCCTCGGAGGGCCACCGGGCTTGAGGGCAAACCATCTATGGAACTCGCGGAGTAGAATAGGGGCATGTACGTCAGAGGATGAAACCCAGGAGCATTCTTCCGAACCGTACCCCTTCCAATGCACCAGGTACTGTATGCACCCACAGAACCTACGGGAGTCAAAAATGGATTGTACCTCATACTCCTCATGGTTCTCAACCAGAATAGGGTGAGGACGTGGCACCGAGGTGGTAAATCGGTTACAGATCAACGGTTTCAATAAGGAGACATGGAAGGTTGGAAACCATAATTCGCCATAAATGGAGACAATCGGGAGGCAGAATTCAAGGCACTGTTGTGAGCAAACTCTGCCCAAGGTAATAGGTCAGACCAGTTGTTACGATGGTCAGAAATATAACAACGTAGGAATTTCTCCAAGGACTGATTGGCTCGTTCTGCGGCCCCATTAGACTTCGGGTGATACGCAGAAGAGAACGCAAGCTGGATTCCCAACTGTGCACAAAAGGCTCGCCAGAACCGGGAGACAAACTGACTGCCCCTATCCGAGACAATCACCTTGGGTAGCCCATGTAAGCGAAAGATCTCCCAAGCAAAAATGGAAGCCAGTACCTTAGAGGTGGGCAACTTCTTAAGTGGAATACAATGACACATCTTTGAGAACCGGTCAACCACCATAAGGATAACAGTGTTGCCTTGGGAGTTGGGCAATTCCACAATGAAATCCATAGACAGGTGAGTCCAGGGCCTCTCTCCATTGGGTATGGGTTGTAGGAGGCCCACTGGAAGGTGTCTTACTCTGAGAACACACAGGACAGGCAGCTACAAAGGCAGTAACATCAGCCCGTAGACTAGGCCACCAGAATTGTTGGGAGATGGCCCAAATGAGTTGATTCTTCCCAGGATGGCCAGCTGCCTTGGGAAAATGGTAAGTCTGGAGCACTGCAGTATGGAGACTCTCTGGGACAAAGCAGCGGTCACAAGGTTTATCGGGAGGAGCATGGACCTGAGCAGCAAGAATTTTGTCACCCAAAGGAGAAGTAAGACTGGTGCGAACCATAGCCAAGATACGATCAGGAGGAATCATAGGAACCGGAACCGACTCCAACTTGGAAGTGGAGGAAAATTGTCGTGACAAGGCATCAACCCTTACATTCTTAGTACCGGGTAAGAATGAGACAATGTAATTAAAGCTCAACAAGAAAAGAGCCCATTGCGCCCTTCTGGGAAAGAGTCGCTTAGCTTCAGACAAGAATGTAAGATTCTTATCGTCAGTAAGAATAAGAACAGGCACAGTGGTACCTTCAAGGAGCTGTCTCCATTCTTTCAGGGCTAGAATGATTGCCAACAGCTCTCTGTCACCAATCTCATAATTGCACTCAGCCGGTGACAATTTCTTGGAAAAGTAGCCACATGGATGCATAGCGCTCTCAGAGTTAGGATGATGAGACAGAAGGGCGCCAACTCCCGTCTCAGAAGCATCAACTTCTAGGATAAAAGGCAATGTAGGATCAGGATGTGCCAAAACAGGAGCAGAAACAAAGGCAGCCTTGAGAGTCTCAAAGGCCTTAATGGACTCCGGAGACCAACTCTGTGGGTTACCGTCCTTTCTGGTCATATCAGCCAGGGGCTTGACCAGAGACGAGAAGTTACGAATAAACTTCCGATAGTAGTTGGCAAAGCCCAGGAAACGCTGCAGAGGACGTAAACCCACGGGTCAAGGCCACTGTAAGACTGCCGACAGTTTCTCTGGGTCCATCGAAAATCCAGCAGTGGAAATGACATAACCCAGGAATGTAACCTGTTCGCGATGGAACTCACACTTCTCCAGTTTACAATAGAGATTGTTCTCTCTTATTTTCTGAAGTACACGACAGACATCTGTGTGGTGGCTCTCCAGGGACTTGGAAAATATGAGGATATCATTGAGATAAACCACCACACACAATTGCAACAAATCTCGGAGTACATCGTTAATAAATTCCTGGAAAACTGCCGGGGCGTTACAAAGGCCAAAAGGCATTACCAGGTATTCATAATGGCCTGTTCTGGTATTAAACGCAGTTTTCCACTCGTCGCCCTCCTTAATGCGCACGAGATTGTATGCCCCTCTCAGGTCAAGCTTTGTGAAAACCGTTGCTCCCTTGAGGCGGTCAAATAACTCCGTAATCAATTAAATCGGGTAGGCATTCTTAATCGTGACACGATTCAGACCCCTATAATCTATACAAGGTCTCAGTTCACCGCTCTTCTTTTTCACAAAGAACAAACCATCACCACCAGGAGACGAGGACTTGCGGATGAAACCACGAGAAAGTGCGTCAGCAACATACTCCTCCATGGCCTTATCCTCCAAGACCGACAAAGGGTAAACCCGGACATGAGGAGGTATGGCACCAGGTTGAAGGTCAATAGCGCAATCATAATGCCGGTGTGGAGGCAAACTACCAGCTTGACCTTTATCAAAGACATCGCCAAAATCACGGTACTCCTCCGGCAAGGAGGGGAGTGAAGCAGTGCACAGGACCTTGGATACCTTCAGGAAGCATGTCTCACTGCATTGTGGTGACCAGGAGAGAACCTCAGCACGGAGCCAATCAAAAGAGGGAGTGTGCCTCTGTAACCAAGGATAACCAATAACCAGTGGAAATCTGGGTGAGGCAATAACTTGGAATTGGATTATCTCATGGTGAAGAGCCCCTACGGCCATGGACAATGGAACCGTCTCATGAGTCACATGGGCAGGCTGTAAAGGTCTCCCGTCAAGAGCCTCAATGGCAAGTGGAGTGTCACGCAGCTGCAGCGGAATCGAGTGCTGGAAAACAATGCAGCATCAATGAACAGGCCTGCAGCCCTAGAGTCGATTAGAACCTGTATCTCGATGGATGACTCAGCCCAAGAAAGGGTGACCAAAACCAGGGGCTTATCCTTCTGGATAACTGGGGACGAAAGAACCCTACCTAAGGTCTGTCCATGACAGGACCTCAAAGTTCGGGTGTTCCCTGGACGAGTAGGACAAGACTTCAAAAAGTAACCTGCCTGGCCACAATAAAGGCACAATCTCTCCCTCCTCCTAAAGGCTCTCTCATCCGCAGAGAGACGCGTGAAGCCCAGGTGCATGGGTTCATCTTCACTGACAAACTCAGTACCAGGAGGCATGGGAGGTAAGGGAGGCATGGGTGGGACTAAAAAGCTCGGAGGCAAACATACAGGAGGCTTCCACAAGTGCTCCTTAAGAGAAAGTCTATCTGAGTCTGGAGTCAATGGGGATGGCAAACGAGATCAAGCTCTCCAGCTCAGTGGGTATATCTCGGGCTGTTATCTCATCCTTGATGGAATCCAAGAGACCATGAGAAAAAGCAGCCAGGAGGGCCTCATTGTTCCAAGCAACCTCTGCTGCCAGAGTACAGAATTCAGTGGCGTAGTCGGCAACAGTTCTCATACTCTGTTTGATGGACATGAGGCACTTGGCAGCAGAAGCAGAGCATGCGGGAACATCAAAAACCCTTTTAAAGGAGGCCACAAACTGAGGGTAACTCAAGACAACAGGTTTTTGCGTCTCCCATAGAGGGTTAGCCCAGGCCAAAGCTCTCTCAGAAAGCAAAGATATCACAAAACCTACTTTGCTTCTGTCCGTGGGAAACGCCTTGGGCAGCATTTTAAACTATATCTCAACCTGATTGAGAAACCCTCTGCATTGAACTGGATCACCCCCAAATCGCTGGGGAAGCGGAGCAGAACCAGACATACCGCTTATAGAGGTAATACTCGAGGCGGGTGCCTGCACAGAGACTGGCGCAGCAGCAGAGACGGCCTGCGACTCAGGTTGTACCGGAGCAGCCACCGTGGGGGATTTCAGGTGAGCCGTGCGATTCAGGAGCGTTTGTAACGCCAAGGCAAACTTGCTCATCCAATCTGGAAAAAAATATTACCAACAAGTGGATTGACTGTATCTTCTGAATTCGTGGCCTTTGCGTACTGTCAGAAACCATGAAACAGACTGAGACAGAAGTACAATCAAATCACACTTGTTTATTAATAAAAATAAAAAGATAAATAGAAAAAAGTGTAGTCAAGCATAGCCAGAGTCCTGTAGCCCGATCGGGTAGTCAGCCAGTCCAAAGTTCATTAACCAGATCAGGTAATCAGCCAGGCCGGAAATCAGGGATCCAAGGAGAGCAACCGCAGGCAGGATAAGAAGCCAGGTGGGATGTCAGTAAGCCAGTCTTGAAACAAACAGCAGGAGATGGTTCCCTGTGATGTGACCAATGTGAAGGCAAATGAAAAAGTGAGCAGCAAGGCTTTAAATAGGCAGGTCAGATGAGCATCATTGGGAACAGCTGGTAACTGTGGAAAGAGAAGAGAGCTGGCAATTAGCCGACAGCTGAGCGGCCAGCCCAGAGGAGGAAGGGCTAAGCCAGCCCTGACAAAACCCTTCTAGAAGCTGGTTTCCTAGCATTTATCAGAGTAGACAAGACTGAACCTCTAATACCACGGTCTTTTAGTATTCTGGTCTCAATAGCCATGCCATCAAATTTAGCAACCGTGGAGAAGGATGGAATATGGGACCTTGGGATAACAGGTCTGGAGGCATGGGAGACACAATGGGTCTCCCACTGCCATCTTCACAATCTCCGTGTACCACATCCTCCTGGGCCAACCTCGGGCCAACAGGATCACTGTTTTTTGTTCTTCCTGAATCCTGCGTAGCAGGTGCGACAAAATCTGGATTGGAGGGAAGGCATAGATTAAGGAATCACCAATGCATCTGTACCGACAGCTAGCGGGTCCCTGGTCCTGGACACAAACCTGTCCAGCTTGGCATTGAATCTGGATGCTAGAAGGTCCACATCTGGGATCCCCCAGTGCTGGCAGATTTGAAGAAAGACTTCGGGATGAAGGGACCACTCCCCTGGCAGCAATTGCTGGCGACTTAGGTAATCTGCCTGCCAATTGTCCACACCCAGTATAAAGACCGCTGAAAGAAACAGCACATGCCTCTCTGCCCAAGTTAATATATGATTCACTTCCTTTGGGCTGCCTGGCTCCGGGTGCCTCCTTAGTGGTTGATGTATGCTACCACCGTGGAGTTGTCGGACTGGATAGGACAGGAAGACCCCGCAATCTGGATGTCCAGAATAGGAGAGCCAGGCGGGCAGCCTAAATCTCCAACAGATTGATGGGTAAGGTCTTCTCTGCTTGGGACCATACTCCCTGGACGGAAGCCTCTTCCATGACTGCTGCCCAGCTAAGATGGCTGGCGTCCATAGTCACCCCTCTCCAGGCCACAGATGGAAAGGATTTTCCGCTTTTTAAGTGTCTGGTTTTTGACCACCAAGAGAGGTCCCTTTGTACCCGTGGGGATAGAGACATGGGATGATCCAAGGTTTGAACCATCTTGTCACAGGCTTGAATGAATGAATGAATGAAATACTTATATAGCGCACAATGCGAACTGAATCGCCTCTAGGTGCTGTGGCGAGCTTTGATCATCTGCTAAAAGAGGAAGGTCTTGAGTTTTTTCCTAAAAGCCAGGTGATTTTCTTCCAGGCGGATGTTGATTGGTAGAGCATTCCATAGCCGAGGCCCCTGGACAGCGAATCTCCGATCACCCTTGGATTTATACCGGGCTTTGGGCACGAGGAGGAGGTTTTTGTTGGCTGATCGAAGACTGCGGTTTGGTGTGTAATGATTTATTTTCTCCATTAGGTATTGCGGAGCTTCTCTATGCACGCATTTGTGGGTGATGCAAAGGGTCTTGAACGTGATCCGATTTTTTACGGTTAGCCAATGTAAGCTCCTCAGTGAAGGAGAAATGGATTCCCAGGGTTTTTTTCCTGTTATCAGCCTTGCCGCCGTGTTTTGGATCAGTTGTAATCTCGCAAGTTGATATTGTGGTAATCCTATGTAAAGCGAGTTTGCGTAGTCCAGTCGTGAATTAATGATTGTTCCAACTACCACTGCTTTGTCATTCTTTGGGATAAAAGGGATGAGTCTGCGAAGCATGCGCAGCAGATGGTGAGATCGACTGACTACAGATCCTATTTGCGCATCCATTGACATTTGTGCGTCTAAAATAACCCCGAGACTCTTCGCTTTGGTCTTTGGGGAGATAGTCTGCCCAAAGACGGTTGGTGGAGACCAGGAGGTTTTGGTTGCGGGCTTATGATTTTGGTGTAAGATAAGAAGCTCTGTCTTTGATTGGTTCAGCTGGAGGGAGTTGGTGGTCATCCAGCCCTCTATTGATTTGAGGCAGTTTTCAAGTTGTTGTTGGTGATCTTTTTTTCCATTGATCCGGAAATAAAGTTGCGTGTCGTCAGCGTAAGAGTGGAAGCAGAGATCTGAGCATCTGATGATTTGAAGGAGTGGACGAATGTAAATGTTGAAGAGAACGGGTGACAACGGAGAGCCTTGAGGGACTCCGCAGGTGACTGCCCGAGTTTCGGAGAGGAATTTTCCTAGTTTCACTGTCTGTGACCGATTTCCTAGGAAGGACGCGAACCAATGGAGATCTATGTCTTGGACTCCGGCTACTTCTGTGAGGCGGACGAGTAGAGTATTGTGATCTACTGTATCAAACGCTGCACTTAGGTCTAGCAGTACGAGGAGACACGGCTCTCCGTCATCTGCTGCTTCAAGGGCGTCATCCCAAATCTTGAGGAGAGCTGTTTCTGTTCCATGACCCGGGCGGAAGCCTGATTGCAGCAGGTCCAGGAGTTTGTGAGTATCCAGGTGAAGTTGTAGCTGATGTACTACAGCTTTCTCCATGATCTTGGAAATGGTGTTGAGGCTTGTAATCGGCCTATGGTTGTTTGGATCCTGAGGGTCCAGGATTGGTTTCTTGAGTAGAGGTTTGACGATGCCTTGTTTGAGGATGCTGGGAACAATCCCTTTGTGGAATGATCGGTTTATGAGGTGGGTTATGGTTGGAGCCACGATGTCGGAGCATTCTTTCAGTAGTTTTGTGGGGATGATGTCAATAGGTGAGGTACTGTCATGCAGTTTATTAATGATGTTTTTTGCGGTGTCTACGGTAATTGGGGATAGTGAAAATGTTGGCGGTTGCGGTATGTTGGTGCGGACATCCTCTTTATGTATTTGCTGGCTGAGGTTGGATGTTTTCTTCTGACAAATTGTTTCCCTGATGGTTTTGACTTTATCGATGAAAAAATCAGACAGTTTGTCACAGTAATCCTGGGATTCGCTTTCTGGGGGTTCTAGGCACACCGGATTCATTGATTGATTAACCAGTTTAAACAGTTCCCGTGGTTGGTTTGCGGCCATTGAGATTGTATATGAGAAGTGGTCCTTTTTGGCTTTGAAGATTGCTTTCCGATAATTCTCTGTCAGACCCTTGTAGTTAAATAGGTTTTCCTCGGTGTGATTTCTTCTCCATGTTCTTTCCGCTCTTCTGCGTTCTTGCTTTAGTACGGAGAGGGAGCTATTAAACCATCCAGCATTTTTCTTCCTGATGAGAGCCCTGCGTTTTGGTGCTACCGAGTCTGCTGATTGCAGTAATGCCTTGTTCAGGGAGTTGAGTGTTTCCTCCGTAGAGTGGTTTAAGGTTATTGTAGATTTTTTTTTGGACAGAGTGGTTTTGAAGGCTTCGGAGTACAGTTTTTTATGCGATCTGGTCCAGTGCGTTGTTACAGGTTTCCGTTTTGCGTTGGTGATGGTAGTGATTTTGAATTTGATGGCGTGGTGATCCGTCCATGGCAGAGTTATGTTGTCGAGTATGTTGACGTCGATGTTCTGTTTGAAAATGAGGTCCAGGGTGTGTCCTGACCCATGCGTGGGAGTCTTTATCAGTTGCTGTAGACCCAGTTCTTCTAGTTGATTGATGCAGGCAGTCGCGATGGGGTCTTTAGGCTCGTTTGCCCAAAGGTTGAAATCTCCGAGTGCCAGGAAATTTTAGGGTGTGCATTGCAAAGGATTCCGTGAGGGGTGAAAGAAGATTGGACTTTGGTCCCGGTGGTCTATAGCACAGTAGAATATGAGTGGTGTCATGGGGTGTTGGTTGAAAATGTAGCGTCAGGGTTTCCATAAAAGACACTGGGTTCTGAGATGATGGTTTAGTGAGATCCAGGTGACCTTTAAAGATCACTGCTAGGCCTCCTCCTTTTTTCCCTATCCGGTGTTCGGTTAGGATCCTGTAGTTTTCCGGCACCAATTCGGTGAGGATGGTGTTGCAGTCAGAGGTTAACCAGCTTTCGGTGATGAAGAGGCAGTCTACATTGTTCTCGATGATGAAGTCGTGTACTTCCAGTCTATGTTTGACTGCAGACCTGGCGTTAATCAAGGCGCAATCTAATTGTAGTGGTCGAGTAGATGTCTTCCTGTGGTTGGGAGCTGCTTGTCGTCCGGTTTTTAATAGTTGTTCTCTTTGAAGTATTTTTTGTATGGAAGATGGCAATGTGGTGTTGATGTTCCTTAGTCTGTGCAGAACTTCAGCTGAGTATTTGAAGTAGCACATGGTTTGTGGATGCTGTTGATGGTACTATGGGCCTAAGATGATGATCCTGATCAGGGTATTGATCCTGAGGTGGGGCTAGGTATCAGACTTGCCACCGTGCTTGAGGCTATTAGCGCGCAAGTTGATCAGAGGATGCCTATATGGATGCGGAAGGAGTTGTTGTATTCGGTTGCTGGCTGTTACAGCTGCCTTTACTTAAGGTGGAGGTCTCCGCTTAGAAAAGAAGTCTGGCTGTGATCTGGAATAGTCGTCCTAGGATAGCGTAAAAAATGGAAAGGAGGCCGGAGGTAGGGGTATGCTAACCTATGGTTGTTCGAGAGGAAGGCGAAAAACCCCCTGACAGTAGCAGCCAAATGCACCAGTGGGGCAAAAATTCCTTCCTGACCCCCGTAGGCGGTCGGACGGAGTCCCTGGAACAATCACTGGGGGGGGGGGGGGAGTGGAGGTGCGAGCTTACCTGGCTGCGGTTGTCCCCTTTAAACACTCTGGTTCCGGTGAATCTGGCTTGCTGTCAGCCTGACATTTCTGGAAAGCTGTCTGGTTGCCCCTTGCAGTGGGATCTTTAAAATGGAGGGGAGGATGGAGGTAGGATAGAGGTTAGAGACTCCTGTCTTAACTCCTGTTTTCAACTCCTGGTTGTTAACTCTCCACTTTAGTTCAAAAAATCCACTTGTGTTCACAAAATCCACATGCAAGACACAATCGGGGAGCAAGCTCAAGGGGGAGTTTGTATAACTACCTTTATACACCTGTGCACAATTAATCCCTCCCCTAATTTGGCAGGAAGAAAGAGGGGGGGAAAAAATGCTGTTTAAAAAGTGTCAGAAAAAAGGTCTTTTAAAAACTGCTAGCAAATGTATCAAATAAAGGAGGGGAGAAAATAAAACACCCCCAAAAAAAACACTTGCAAGCAGAAGCAGTCAAGCAGAAGCAGTCAAAGCACAACTCCTGGTTGTTAACTCTCCACTTTAGTTCAAAAAATCCACTTGTGTTCACAAAATCCACATGCAAGACACAATCGGGGAGCAAGCTCAAGGGGGAGTTTGTATAACTACCTTTATACACCTGTGCACAATTAATCCCTCCCCTAATTTGGCAGGAAGAAAGAGGGGGGGAAAAAATGCTGTTTAAAAAGTGTCAGAAAAAAGGTCTTTTAAAAACTGCTAGCAAATGTATCAAATAAAGGAGGGGAGAAAATAAAACACCCCCAAAAACAACACTTGCAAGCAGAAGCAGTCAAGCAAAAGCAGTCAAAGCACAACTCCTGGTTGTTAACTCTCCACTTTAGTTCAAAAAATCCACTTGTGTTCACAAAATCCACATGCAAGACACAATCGGGGAGCAAGCTCAAGGGGGAGTTTGTATAACTACCTTTATACACCTGTGCACAATTAATCCCTCCCCTAATTTGGCAGGAAGAAAGAGGGGGGAAAAAATGCTGTTTAAAAAGTGTCAGAAAAAAGGTCTTTTAAAAACTGCTAGCAAATGTATCAAATAAAGGAGGGGAGAAAATAAAACACCCCCAAAAACAACACTTGCAAGCAGAAGCAGTCAAGCAGAAGCAGTCAAAGCACAACTCCTGGTTGTTAACTCTCCACTTTAGTTCAAAAAATCCACTTGTGTTCACAAAATCCACATGCAAGACACAATCGGGGAGCAAGCTCAAGGGGGAGTTTGTATAACTACCTTTATACACCTGTGCACAATTAATCCCTCCCCTAATTTGGCAGGAAGAAAGAGGGGGGAAAAAAATGCTGTTTAAAAAGTGTCAGAAAAAAGGTCTTTTAAAAACTGCTAGCAAATGTATCAAATAAAGGAGGGGAGAAAATAAAACACCCCCAAAAACAACACTTGCAAGCAGAAGCAGTCAAGCAGAAGCAGTCAAAGCACAACTCCTGGTTGTTAACTCTCCACTTTAGTTCAAAAAATCCACTTGTGTTCACAAAATCCACATGCAAGACACAATCGGGGAGCAAGCTCAAGGGGGAGTTTGTATAACTACCTTTATACACCTGTGCACAATTAATCCCTCCCCTAATTTGGCAGGAAGAAAGAGGGGGAAAAAAAATGCTGTTTAAAAAGTGTCAGAAAAAAGGTCTTTTAAAAACTGCTAGCAAATGTATCAAATAAAGGAGGGGAGAAAATAAAACACCCCCAAAAACAACACTTGCAAGCAGAAGCAGTCAAGCAGAAGCAGTCAAAGCACAACTCCTGGTTGTTAACTCTCCACTTTAGTTCAAAAAATCCACTTGTGTTCACAAAATCCACATGCAAGACACTTTAAGGATATCGTTCTGGAACATCCTGGAGTGAAACCGCGCATAAGGGATTGCTTTGAAAGACGACACCATCTTGCCCATCAACCTCATGCACAACCAAATTGAAGGCCCCTCTTCTTTTTTTTATTTTTCGGGAAGTATAAAAACTTTCTCCTGGGTGGTGTCTAGGATCAGGCCCAGATATAACAAGACCTGAGTAGGACGGAGGGATGATTTGTCCATATTCAGAATCCAGCCTAGAAATCGCAGAAAACGGACCATAGTTGCAACGTTTCTGACCAGGATGGGACAAGATTGGTCCTTCAACAGAAGATCATCCAGATATCCTACCACTGAGATCTTCTTGGAACTTAGAAACGCCAAAACTGGGGCTAAAATTTTTGTGAAAACCAGAGGGGCCATGGCTAGACCGAATGGCAATGCCAAAAACTGGAAATGACGCAACTCTACTGTGAAATGCAGACATTTCTGATGTGGACCGAAGATCGGTACATGTAGGTACGCATCCTTGATGTCTAAGGACGCTAAGTAATCCCCTTTTCTCAGGGATGGTATTACTGAATGGGTCGACTGCATATGGAAGGACCGGATGTTTAGAAAGCAGTTGAGGGACTTGAGGTCCAAAATGGGCCTTACGCAGTGTAAAGGTTCAAGTAAAACCCTTTGAACCTTTCTTTGTGCAGAACCTGGACAATTACCCCCTGTTTTTCCAGATGCTCTAAAGCCAGGAACAGGAGCTTTTTTTACCCTGGGTCTGATGGAATTCTGAACCCCAGAAACCGAGTTGGGGGAAATTCCCGAAACCTATTTTGTAGCCCTGTGTTACAGCAGACATGACCCACCTGTACTGAATCAGTTTCTCCCAAGCGCGTGAAAACAGCCAAAGTCTGTCCCCCACTCGTAAGAGCAGGGGCGCCCCTTCATAGGGTAGATTTGGAATTAGACTTGGATTTGCTGGTTTTTGGGTCCATGGTCTTTTTTTAACCCTGAAGTTTTTTAAAACTAGGCGGCTGAGGCCGTCAATACCAATGGGGAGAAGAAGCACTAGGCCCTGGAGTGTTGGGAATTTTAAAGGAAGTGTGCTTATTCTTCCTTTTAACAGGAAGCAATGAGCCCTGAGATTTTTTTGGATATATTTATCTAGATCTTCTCCAAAAAGATGTTCCTCATGAAAAGGAAAAGCTGCAAGCAGCTGTCATGGTTATGCAGTGATCTTCCTCTGTTTGCTTACTTCCCCTCATGTGTTCTTACTAAGAGGCCAGCCACTTCCACTTGGTGGTTTTTATGACCTCTCCTCTAAGCGTGGCTCCACCCCAGGCCCTACGGAGTACATCTGTCACCTGGTCTCAGGTGACCTGACAGTTTGATCAGCCATGGACCCAGCTGATGTGCCGCTACCTGCAGATGATCCATTGCAGGGCTTAGTTCGCAGACTTGAGGCCCAAGAATCGCATCAGACCCAGATGATGCGATTCCTTCAGGATTTGGCATCCTGTATTAAACAGGTTCAGGTCTCATTAGGACCCCCGGTTCAACAACCTCAACCGCTATCTGCTGCTGCACCTATCACATCAGTCGCAGCCACACATTCATTACAACTACCAGCTCCGGCCTGTTTCTCTGGGGACTCCAAGGCTTGCAGGGAGTTCCTTAGCCAGTGCACAATTCATTTTGAACTTCAGCCCTAAAACTTCCTGTCCGATCAGGCGAAAGTAGCATATATTATATCCCTCCTGTCTGGCGAGGAGCTAGCTTGGGCTCTGTGGTAACTGAATGATCCAGTGGTTTCTAGCCTGTCTGACTTCTTGAAACTTTTTCAGAATATATTCGAGGAACCGGGTCGTGTCTCCTCAGCGGCTAGCGCTCTTTTACATCTCCGTCAAGAGTCCGCTTCTGTGGGACAGTATGCTCTTCAGTTCTGTATCCTCACAGCTGAATTGAGCTGGAATAATGAGGCCCTAGTTGCAACCTTTTTACATGGCCTCTCTGATAGAGTGAAGGATGAATTAGCAGGAAGATCCTTTCCTGCTGATCTGGACAGTGTCATCTCCTTGAGTAACCAGATCAATATTCACTTTCAGGAGAGGGCCCTGGAAAAAAGACGCCAGCACTCCCCGTTCTTTAGGCAGCCTGAGCTCCCAGTCCCTTCTCTTCGATCCAAGGAGCACCTCCTGCCTGCTGAGGAACCTATGCAGTTGGGACGGACAAAGTTATCTCCCGAAGAACGCGCTAGGCGCAGAACTCTGGGTTGGGGTTCCTCCAAATGATAAACGTCCTGTTGCCACCATCCCAGTATCTTCTGCTCTTCCCGCTGTATATAGCGATCACTGGGATGTGTCCTGCAATAGTCAGACTGGTGCACTCTCTAGGTCATGTGGTACTCTAGATGAGGGGCCCACCTATGAACCTGAGTCGATCATTCACTCCAGTTTGCATAACCATTTACCTTTGCCTGTCCCTAATTTCCCTTGGACGCACAGCCAGGCTAACTTGTCTGCAAGTTCCACAGTCGCTATGCCCTGTGATGTGATTGAGATGGTCGCTACACCTGACAATACTATTAAGTCGGCCTCTGCCCCAGTTATGCCAGTCCAGCCTATGCCCAATGAGCTTCCTGCTTCTTGTTCAGGACCTTCTGTAACCTGGCCTCACCCTACTGCTACTATGTCCGTTCAAACCCGTTTAAGAGGCTCAATCCATCCTTTGGATAGACTGCCTCATTCCGCCAGGTGGGGTTTTCAATCTTTTTCTCAGGGCTCTCTGCATTCTGTTTGTGTTTCAGCTATCCAGCTTGACTCTTGTGACATGTCACCTTCTAACCAACTTGACCTCAGGGATCCACTGACCTCTGCCTAGCCTGGTGGTCCTGTGGTGGATGTCCAGCTCATCTTTAAGGGTCTGGGGGACCCTGCTCAGACTCCTGATCTTCTAATGCCCTTACCCACTCATAAAAAGCCTTTAGGCCTCAATAAGTCCTCTCGTCCTCTCCCTACCTCGGATCAGGTCTCTGAGGATAATCTAAAATAAGAGGTTAGTCAAGTTTTGGATTCCTGGCTCCGTAAAGGCATTCTTCAGTACCTCATACATTGTAAAGGGTTTGGCCCTGAGGAGAGGTCTTGGATCACTGCATCTGAGGTCTTTGCTCCTCGTCTGTTGAGGAGGTTCCATCTGGAGTTTCCCTTTAAGCCTGGACCCAGGCGGGGGAGGGGGAAGCCTCGTAAGAGGGAGAGTACTGTCATGGTTATGCACCGATCTTCCTCTGTTTGCTTACCTCCCCTTATGTGTTCTGACTAAGAGGCCAGCCACTTCCACCTGGTGGTTTTTATAACCTCTCCTCTAAGCGTGGCTCCACCCCAGGCCCTATCAGGGAACCCTAGATTAACCTATGCACTGCAAGCCAGCGGTGCTGATCAACCATTGTGTATCATTGTGTGTTTGGCTTCCTGTTTCCTGCTTGCCGTGTGCTCTATGTTTGTCTCTGTTACCGACCTTGGCGTGTTCTCAACGATTCCTGTCTGCTTGTGACCTTGACCTTTTGACATGTCCCCAACCATCCCTGTCTGCCTGTGACCCTTAACCTTTGGCGTGTACTCTGTTGTTCCTATCTGCTAGTTGCCCTGACCTCTGCCTTATCCCCTTACTATCCTTGTCGTCCCAGACTGCTGCTTCCTTCTCCTGTAGTCTACTGTGAGTGTGAGCTGTGAGACCCTAGGGGCCACGACCTGGAGCCAGACTGCAGCCAAGTCCATCCTTACCACTGGAGGCTCTGGTGAACACCTGCTGGCTCTTAGACTCTGCACCCTGGGGAATCCATGCTCCAGCTCCCATTGGGATCTGTGTTAGTGATCCTGTAGACCTTTGTCCTGAATCTCCCTGGGTACAATCCGCAGCAGTCAGTCCTTAGGTCCAATACCTAGCGGTGCACTTCCGACTCCTACGGAGTGCATCTGTCACCTGGTCTCAGGTGACCTGACAGCAGCTTTTTGCATGGCGTCTTGGTAGACCAGTTCTTTAACCACAAGACCCTGCTCATATGCAAGGAAAGTAGCGCAAAACTGGACATCTGCTGGATCGATTCCTTTAATGCGTCTACTGTGAAACATAAAGCTAGAGGAGGCTCTGACAATTCATCTGTAGATTCCTCCTGAAAAGGTAGGTTCCTAACCAGCCTTTTAAAAGGATCCTTCAGGGACAGGCAAATACAGATAGCTGCCACTACTGGTTGTACCACTGACCCAGCTTTTAACAAGGACTCCAGTTTTTTATCTGCTGGATCCTTAAATACCTGGGCATTATCCACAGGACAGGTTAAGCTTCTATTCACTGAAGAAATGGCTACATCCACCAAAGGTGTAACCCACTTCTTCCTGATTGTCTCCTCCATAGGATATAAAAGGGAAAACCTCTTTGGAGTCAAGTATATCCTGTCAGGGTGCAGTATTGCCAACCTACCAGACTGAAATTTACTGACACAACACCCTAAATTTACTGGCATAGCACAGCCTATACAAAAGTTACAGAATGTAATTTTTAAGTGCAAATTCATTTTTTTTTTTTTTTTAAATGTATATTTATTGAGAAAAAGTTTTCTTTTACAGAACAAAGTATTTATGCTTCCGATACATACAATCAAAATTAACATTGCAAATGTAACAGCAAAAACCGCCGCAGGCGGGATATTAAATGTTGGTATCTTGATATATCACGCTGGGGGGAAAGGAAAAAGGATACACCACAGATTCGCAAACAAAGATGCATAGTTAAACCAAATGCCGTAATTTATATAGGGGACGTAGGGTTAGGATCCCGGGAAAAAGCCGTGGGGAAACTTTCCTGAGAGCTCGTATCTACACATCAGGGTGTTGCCTCAGGGTTAAATATGGAGTTGTCCCATCTGTCCCATATTTTAGAGAATTTAAGTAGGGAGTCCTGTACCAAAGCAGTCATATGTTCCATCCTGCGTATGTATGCAATAGCGGAAATTAACTGTGAGTGAGTAGGGGGGGGAGGAGGACAGCCAGAGAACAGGGATCACTCTCTTGGCAGCTAGGAGGATATATGCTGTCAGCTGCTTGGCGCATTTAGATAGCGTCGCAACAGGCAGGCCCAGTAAATAATGCCTAGGGTCCAAAGGAATATCAATCCCCAACACAGTGTGGAGTAGGGATTGGACCATAGACCAAAAAGGTACAATCAAAGGGCAACTCCAAAAAATATGATAATGAGTGCCCTCATGTCGTAGGCACCTCCAACACAGCTTAGATATAGAGGGATCGTATTTGTGTAACATTTCAGGAGTTTTGTACCAAAACATCAGTATCTTAGCTGTCTCTCTCTGCTCCACACACCTAGAGACTTTGGAAGTAGACATCCAGACGTCCTGCCATTGAGAAAGAGTTAGGGGAGTCTGTAGAATAGTGGCCCATCTCCTCATATAGAGGTGAGCTTCCGTGGTGGGGGAGGTTGAATTATGAAGGATGCTGTATATAGAGGATATTAGGCCTTTCTGGCAAGGACCCTGGGAGCATAAAGTTTCAAAGGCACTAGGGTTGACCAAAGCCAGGTCAGGAGATCTGGAATGAAAATAGTGTTTAAATTGGAGGTATGAAAAAAGGAGTTGGTTTGGGATATCATATTTATTCTGAAGCTCTGGAAAGGATAGGAATTTACGAGATATCGGGTGCACCAGGTGGCGGAGTTGGAAGATACCCAAACTGAACCAAGGGAACATATTCTTCAGGGAGAGACTATCTGGCAAGTCTGGGTTGAAGATGACATTCAACAGGGGTAAGCATGGAGAAGAGAGAGAGAACTTCCTATGACATTTTTTCCATATGGATAGAGTAAATAGCATTGGCCCAAGGAGTATGTGCCTAAGCTAAGCCATAGAGGAGGGCAGATCTGACCACAGCATAGAGCAAGGGTGAACAGGACTGACGACACTCATTTCTAGTTCCGACCATCTACTGGTAGCGAAATACGACGACCAGGAGATAGCCGCCAGAAGGTGAGTCGCATAAAAATACTTCACTATATCAGGAGCTCCCAACCCCCCATGAGACCGTGGAGCAAAGACCACAGTCTGGGCGATTCTGTGCATTTTATTCCCCCATATAAATTTAGTGAAGGCCCGTTGAATATTCCGAAGCTGAGGCATGGGAATAGCAATTGGTAACGTTTCAAAGAGATACAAAAACTTAGGGAGTATGGCCATTTTTAATACATTAATCCTACCCATGAGGGATAAAGGGCATGTTGACCAGCCTCGGAGCAGGCTCTGCGTTTCCGCAATCAGAGAAACAAAGTTAGCTTCGTATAAGGAATTATATGTAGCGGTTAAATTGATGCCAAGGTACTTGAGGGAGACAGGGCACCAATGGTAGGGGAATTCATTTTTTAAAGAAGCTAGAAGTGGGGGAGGAATGTGAATAGGGAGCGCTTCAGTTTTAGTCGTGTTAACCCTATATCCTGAGAGTCTACTGAATGTATCCAGGAGTGTATGAAGTTTGGGAAGGGAGATGTGAGGTTTCGTCAAGGTGAGGAGGATGTCGTCGGCAAAAAGAGACAACTTGTATTCCTTCAGTCTGAGGGAGATTCCACTTATATCCGGGGTCTTCCCTTATAGCTGCAGCCAAGGGCTCAAGGCATAATATAAACAGCAGGGGGGGAGAGGGGACATCCCTGTCTAGTGCCATTACTATGCGTAAAGAGCGGGGATCTATAAGATGCCAATTGGACCTGGGACGTGGGAAGCGAGTACAAGGCCTGCAGGGCTGACAGGAAAGAACCAGAAAAACCAAAACGCTGGAGCGTGGCAAACATGTACGGCCATCCCAGCCTGTCGAAAGCTTTTTGTGCGTCTAAACTTAAAATAATGGCAGGGCGGGATGTCTTGTCGAGCAGGTCTATGAGGTCGATGGTACATCTAGTGTTGTCACCGGCTCGTCTACCCGGGACAAAACCCACCTGATCATTATGGACAAGGGCGGGAATCATCGAGGAAAGTCTATTAGCTAGAATTTTGGTGAAGATCTTATAATCAGAGTTAAGTAAGGCTATGGGTCTGTAATTGTCCGGTAGGGTAGGGGATTTACCCGGCTTCGGGATAACCGTTATGTGCGCATGTAGGAACTGGGAATGAGGCACTATACCTTTCTGTAAAGAGGAAAAAAGATTTAGCAAGTGGGGGCTTAGAGTCGGGAGGAAAGTTTTATAATAAATATAGGGAAGTCCGTCTGGGCCTGGGGATTTATGGGGCGGGAGTGCTTTTACAACCGCAGCCAATTCCTCTGGCGTGACGGCAGCGTTAAGGGTATCCACCTGTGAAGAGGACAACACTGGCAATTTCAAAGAGGTACAAAAGTCATTAAAGCTATCTTGAGAGAAAACGTGATTGGGATCGGAAGTTAGGCAGTTATATAATTTTTTGTAGAAAGCACCAAAAACTTTAGTCATTGTTAAGGGACTCTTCTTGAGGTGGAGTAGAGCACACCGCAGGAGAGGAGCGGAGAACACCGGAGAGGAGCACACAGTCATCAAGGCTTTGATGTCTCCACCCTGAGTCCTCTTGGATCTATAAGAAAGACCCCTGGGAGTATTTACTTTACAACCCTTATTTGGAGTGGTGATGCAGGGAGAGCATTAAGGACCCCGCCAGGCTGGAAGACGTGCTCATATCTAAAGGCCTTCTGTGACCCTCTGTAGTGGGGGGTCATGCCCTTCTGGTAAGCGGCAAATTTAATTGTGTTTCGGTGGTGGCTCAAGCACTATTGCAATGGACCCAGTAATGGATCTTTTCTGAATCTTTATGTTTCATTTGTGGAGGACTTTTGTTCACAGTTTTCTATAAAAAGTAGTCTACTGTGACTTATACACTTGGACTCACTGTTCATACACTGGGTGTGTGTTTTGTGCAGAGTTTTTTTCATATAGGTATATTTTATGTGATTCTATACTGCAAGGAATGAGTGTTTTGTATTTATAACCTATATATGTTTTTGCTATCTAATACACAAGGGTACACTATTTTATGTGTAGAGGATATTAACTGTTCACGATTTTTCAATTGTTGCACTATTTGATGTTTATATAAGTTAGCGCGGCTTAGTATATTTTTTGTTAAGAAATTATAATGGGCAGCACACACATATGAAATTGACTCTCATATTGACACTGAAAACAGTGTGCAGCAGCACAGATGGTAATGGCACCTCACCAACATGACACATCCCCTGCTAAGCCACAGTGACCCTCTCTCTCCATGCCAGGTGGTCCCTTCAGTCCACTCCCGGCTTGTCTTCCTCCCGTCCCGCAGACCTGCACATGAGGCTCCAGCTGCTCTGCTCCCTTGCACCATGACTTCATGTGACACACTGCCGGCACACTCCAAACACATTGTAGCATGCACTCGGATGGTCTTGGACAAGCGTCACAGATATATTTTTTACTGGCAACCTTTTTTCTTCACTGGCATTTACTGGCAGGAGAAAAGTGCCCATTTTTTACTGGCTCTCAGTAAAAATACTGGCAGTTGGCAACACTGTCAGGGTGGTCCCAGTCAGCGTAAATCACCTGCTCCAATAATGGATGCAAAGGGAATGCCTGGGAACCTTGCTGAGGTTGCAAGGATCCCAAAGTAAAACAGGAGAGTCTGGGCTCCTGAACCGGGGGTAACTTAAACCCAGCTCTTACCATTTCAGCTAGAGACTGGATAAATAATTTCTGGGATTGGGTGGCTGAAATTGGTCCCTCAGAACTCAAATCCTCAGCCGGGGAATCTTCAGCCTCTCCTTCCTCCTTATCCTTTGTGGCCACTTCCTCCAAATCCTCTGCCCATTCTGGCATAAAGAGTCCTGGTGCTCGGGTGACTCTACACTGGGGCCAGGCTCAGGAGAGGGAGATCTATGATGCTTCTTTCCTCCCTGTGTTACCGTGACAATCATACCCGCTATTTTGCCCTCAAGGCCAGCTAAGGCTGATGCTAAATCATCCTTAGTAACATAGGCTGAAGCGGTGACATTGGTAGTGGCCACTATGCCTGACAGGTGCAATGGCTCAGTCATGCCAGATGCCACAGGTCTTTCAAGGGAAACTGAGGCTGCAGCGACCTGAGGTTGATCTCCTGCTTTTTTTAGGAGGTACTTTAACCCCTGGGCTTGCCCTGCTCCCCGCACCTCTTTTCCTGGAAGACATTGCTTACAAGGGATGAGGGACAAAAAAGTACTCCCTCTGCTATAGGCTGTAATCCATCGAAATAGCAGCTATCACAGCTTCATACAACAAAAGACCCTTCAAACTTGTTGCAATTGTCCAACTCACGTGTCCTGGACCTATGTGTCCCAACCGTGCGCTTCCAGGGCCCCTGCTTCTTATAGTGTCAATGATGCCGAGAACCAGCATTGCCGCACACAGGGCACATGCCAGCGCATCGCACAACCTCTGTGGTGCATGTGCCTTGGTATCTTCCCTGTGCCCTGACCCGTACCTGCAACCTGTATCCTGAACCGTGTAACCTGAATCTGAACCCGAGCCTGATCCTGTCCCTCCTGTGTTCCTGTTCCCTTGTAGCCTTATCCCATCCTTTATCTCCTTCTCCTGTCTTGCCCTTGTTCATCTGCTGATCCTATGTGTATGACCCTGGTCTGGCTAACGTTTGTGATTCGGGAACTGCCCTTGTTATCTGCTGATCTTCTGTGTATGACCATGGCCTGGCTAATGTGTTTGATTTCGGTACTTCCCTTTGTATACAATTATCTGTTGTCTGTGGGTTTCTGTTGGTTGGTTGAGCACTATTTGTATTTGGGGTGTTTACTTATTTATATCACTCATCTTAAATAAACATTATTATTATTGACTTTACATGCGTTTTGGTTTCCTCTTTGCAGTACATACAGTCTGGTTACACCTGTTCTTGACACAGCCGCTGTCATCCTGTAACAACAGACATAGTGGGACACAATGGCGCACCAAGGACCTCTTGCTGATATACAGAAACATGATATTAAGGCATCCCAGAGGGTGTACTCACCGTCCATGCTGCAGGACCTGAGACAGGCCTAATCTTCCCCCATCACATGGGTAGCGCCCCTGAGGACCTTCTAGGACTGGTTCCCCCATTTTTTTCGGGGTCCACACCCTTGGATCTGTAAGGCACCCTATAGGTTGGGCAATCAAGACTAGCAATACCATTGAACAAGGGTCCAGCGCCATATAGGACACATTATAGGCAAAACCCTGTTCTTGAACCGAGGCTTGGGCACCATTCATTTTAGCCTTTTTGCCCTCCAAATGGATCCGATATAACGTACTCACTGGGACAGCATTGAAGAAATTTGAAGAGCTTCAACAGACATGACCATCACCTTCAAGACACTGGCAAAAAACGAAGGTACTTCCCGTGTGGGAAGGGTTATATGGGGGGAACCTTCTTACTATTGGTTGGCAGTGTCCAATCACCTGAAGGTAGCATATAAACCCAGATAGTCATTATTATGGTGCACTGTATACCGTGATGTACGATAAAGAAATAGGGGGCATGGCTTGGAGCCGAGACGACATGGACGCCTAAGAGCTGAGCTCCGTCCGCGAGTTCCTGATACACATCAGCTACAGAGACCATCCGCGCCGAAAACATGGGGAAACCGAGAGGTAATGAGACACAGTCTCGCTCGAGATCCCCGCGAGGCCCCAGCGCTCGATCCGGACGCAATATCCCGGATATCTTCCGCGGCCGCACACGCGAGGCCGAGGCCCCGCTTCAGGCCTGCATGGAGTCGCGCGAATCTAGCCGGAGCCCGTCAGCAGACAGTGCCTCACGGAGGACGCCGAGCCCGCAACACTCTCGTGCCCTAACCATGGAGGATCTCAGGTCAGTCGCTTCTGACATAAAGAACTCCTTTGCTGCAGCCATTTCAGAGCTCAGGAGGGACATCCATTCCATCCACACGCGGATGTCGGGCCTAGAGGAATCAGTCTCCCGCCATGACACAGCCATACATCATCTGCAACAGACGTCCCACCAGTACAACACTCAGTTAAGGGACTTGCACAGATATACAGAAGACCTTGACAACAGGGGCCGTCGCCACAACATTCGGGTGAGAGGGATCCCCGAAACCGTTGACCAGGCCCTCCTATCACAGACCACCATTCACATTTTCAATGATCTTTTGGGCAGGCCACCGGAGACACCGATCGAATGTGACAGACTCCACAGGGCCCTCAAACCCAGAAGCAGAGACACTGACCCCCCCAGGGACGTGATCTGCCACATTGTGAGCTTTAAGCTAAAGGAAGACATCCTTAGGAAATCCAGAGACCGACGCAATCTCCTCTTCCAAGGATCAGAAATTAAAATCTTCCAAGACCTGTCCCCGATAACCCTTCAGAACAGAAGAGATCTGCGCCCCTTATTGGACATGCTACGCCGCAAGGAAATCCAGTATAGATGGAAATTTCCATTTTGCTTATCTGCGACAGTTGCAGGACGCACAGCAAATCTGAGAGCGCCAGAAGATCTGAGAAGCTTCTGCAACACCTTACAGATACCGTTTGTGGAACTCCCGGACTGGTACAAGATCTTCCGCGTTCCTCACCTACAGAGATCCAACTCTATGGATGCGATTCCTGAAAGAGACGATTTCCACATCAGAAGAAGAAGATCCTCTTCGCCGGGTCCACAGTCGCAGAGAGGACAGAGAGAAAGAGCAACCGTCAGCCCTACAGCCTCTCCTGCCCATAGGCGTGCCAGGCCGGATAGCTCCTGAGCTGTCCCCAAGACTGTGATTTCTGGTTCTGAGCTCTTCCCACACTGGCTATAACCCAGACGGACATCTGCGGTCCCAGACATTTTTCTTCCCCCCCCTTTTTTTAATTTTTTTATATTTTTTATTTTATTTTTTTTACTTTTTTTTTTACTTTTTTACTAACCTTTTGCCGTCCACAGTCTTCGGACTGCTGGATTAACGCTATTATATTTACCTGTGTAATTACTCCTTAATAGGCCTGCTTGCCTGTCTCCATTCACGGCTTAGACACTTTGCCCCGTTCACGGGGACCACAAACCACCTTGTCAGCACCTCTCGAGGTGCCACGCATCCTCCATACCTTCCCCTACCATAGGCTCCAGAACCCTGCCTCACATCCCGCCCTCCAATTACCCCTCCCTTTTTGTTTTTGTCCCCTTTTTCCCCCCCTTTTTTTTTGTCTTTTCGTTCTCTCTTTTATCTTTATGCTGAATGGAGCTGCGCAAGTTCCTGTGCAACCTAGCTAAATGTTTATTTACTTTTCATTTCGGGGACCGGGGGGCACCTACAATACGAGCTTCTATTCGCAGTTATCATTTCACCCACCGCCCCCCCCCCCCCCCATCCCTTTCCGTTTTCTCTCCTGAGACCCAGGGCACGCAGCTGACTCCCCTTGACAAATGCCACTGTAAGCCCTGGATAACACTCTTTACTAAACTGACCTGGGCCTGTCCTATATCCCCTTCCTGTCCCCCATTATGAGACCTTGGAAAAAACGCCTGACAACTAGAATTACATTCATGTTCCTACATCAGACGATCAGCAATTTTTCACGATAACTAGCTCACACTGCTGGTAGACACGGCCCCTTAGGCCAGAAGTCGCCCGCCCACGAACCAGCCTAGGTGACCCCCCCAACTGACTTCTCCTGGCTGGCTAGGCCCAACATACCAGCTTTCAGACCTTCACATTGTTAATCTGACGGGCGTCTATGACACCCCTTCTAATGCGTATCTGAACCCCTTGACGAAGTGAACGCCCACCTGGTTGACTGTTTCCTACAACCTTCTCCTTGGATACTTTGCTCTCAGAGCTCACTCCTTCCCTTACTATCCGTGGGAAAGTCTGCTCAGTTTACAGTCTAATGTTTTTCTCTTTCACTGTTTCACCTATTGTTAAGTGATGTGCCCCATTGTTTTCCTCTGACCTTCTAGGTATACTTCAGGAGAATTAGGCAAATCAGGAATGTGTTGTCTTGTTATCGTGATACCTGTTTTAATGCATTCTCTCCTTCTAATATATACCGTTTTTGACTGTATGCTCATGGCTAATTCAATATGATTGCAAGATCCTCGATTAACTTGTTCCACATCCCCCATGCTTTACTCCATGTAGACGCCTCTGTAACAGCACCCAACAGCTCTTCCGCTGGAACCTGGCGGACCGGACACTACACAGACCTACACCGGACTACCCTCCACGTCTCCACACGACGGTAGAGTACATCGACCGTCGACCCCACCCGGACTTCACGACCTCCATCTAGGGTAAGGTAGCGGTGCTACAATACCTCCCGGACTCTTTACTACCCTCTCCTTTTCTTATACCTCTCTACTCCCCTCTTCTCCCCCCAGCCCCTTTCTCCCCCCCTCCCCCCTCTCTGCTTTTTTCCTCCCCTCCTCTCTTCTTCCTACTCCATCTATCCTTCTTTTTGGCCTCCATCGCGGCACCCACTCCTCACTCAGCTCAAGTTGTCCACAGAACTCCTAGTTCCCAACTACTCACCCCACCCTAACACAAGTCCCGGCCCACTCTCACTGGCTCGTGGCTTTGCTGGTTACCGTTCCCTCACACCTTATCAACCATGACGGCTCCACACCCAAGATCAGTACCCATAACCCTTAAGATAGTCTCTCAAAGCGTAAAAGGCCTTAATATACCCGAGAAACGTAGCCAAGTCTTGAACCTGATGTCTAAACTTAGGGCCGACATCATATTCCTACAAGAAACCCACTTCTGTTCCAATAAGTTTCCCAATCTCTCGAATCTAAAATATCCCACTGCATATCATGCCACAAATCCTTTAGCCAAGACGAAAGGGGTCTCGATTTTAATCTCTAAGACTACACCCTGGCAACTCTCTGAATCCTTGATAGACCCCGAGGGGCGTTACATCTTTCTAAAAGGGACGATACACAATAGACCGGTCACTCTTGCGAATCTCTACAGTCCCAACAAAGCCCAAGTAAGTTTTTTCCGCTCTGTAGTGGACGCCCTAACTGGCTTTAAAATGGGAATGACCATCCTTGGAGGCGACTTCAATGTCGCTCTTCAACCCCTCCTCGATTCCTCCGCAGGATGCTCCTCCCTCCCCTACAGATCCCTCAGACAAATCCGCTCACAATTACAATTCTTATCCCTACATGACTCGTGGCGCACCTTACATCCCAATGATAAAGATTTTACTTTCTACTCCGCGCCTCATGCTAGGTACTCCAGACTTGACTATCTATTTCTCTCCCAAGACGACCTGACCATGCTAAAAGCCGCCACCATCGAACCACTCTACATATCAGACCATCACCCAATCTACGTCAGACATAGCGGAACAGTTTGAACATTATTACAAGGGACTTTATAACTTACCCCAACAGCCCACTTCCTGTAGAACCCATCTACACAGAGAGCAATTGATCTCTCAGTTCCTCACTGACCACTACCCGATCACACTATCTAGAGACACCTTACAATCCTTAGATACCCCTATCTCTAAAGAAGAACTTACCCTGGCAATTAAGCAGCTAAAACCGGGTAAGAGCCCAGGCCCGGACGGCTTATCGGCCCCATATTATAAAACTTTTGCTGAAACTTTATCTGCCCCATTCCTGAAAGCATTCAATTCCCTCTCGGCCACCCCAACCCCATTCCACAGGCTACTCGAAGCCCACATAACGGTCATCCCGAAACAGGGTAAGGATCCCACCTCCGTCACCAGCTACAGACCAATCTCACTGCTTAACGTAGACTTGAAACTATTTGCAAAAGTCTTGGCAAATAGGCTCATACCTCTACTCCCTCTGACGATAGGAAAATATCAAGTGGGATTTGTCCCTGGCAGAGAAGCCAGGGACAACACCATAAAGGCTATCCATATAAATCATTGGCTTTCCACTCACAAGAAAAAAGGTTTTTTCCTCTCCCTAGACGCAGAAAAGGCGTTTGACAGGTTGGCCTGGGATTACTTAGGAGCGGTCTTACGCCACTTGGGCCTACCAGACAGAATCTATAACCTGATCATGGCTCTCTATACAACTCCCTCTGCCAGGATCAGAGTTAACGGCCACCTCTCAGACGCCTTCCCCATTAGAAATGGAACTAGACAGGGATGCCCGCTTTCCCCGATTCTTTTCATCCTCACCCTTGAACCCCTCCTGAGGCGCATCCAAACAAATGAAAACATAAAGGGCATACAGATAGCAGACAAGATCTACAAAATAGCTGCATTCGCAGATGACATCCTCCTGTTTCTCGATGACCCCCTCACCTCTATCCCCAACCTTCTGAAAGATTTCGAACTCTTCGGCCGCCTATCTAACCTGAAAATCAATTTCTCCAAGTCCACTGCTCTCAATGTTTCCCTCCCGACGGAATTGGTCACGCTATGTCAAAACAACTTTCCCTTTACTTGGAAACACGACAACATAACATACCTAGGAATCCAACTCCCCTCCCGCCTCACAGACCTATACACAAAGAACTTTATCCCACTCCTCCGCACAATTAAAGAGGACCTCCACAAATGGGACAAGCCGCAATTTTCTTGGTTTGGTCGTGCCGCCATCCTCTAGATGAACATTTTACCTCGAGTCCTCTATCTTCTCCAAGCCATTCCTATCAAAATCCCACCTTCCTTTTTCCTATGTATTAAAAGCGCATCTAGATGTTTTCTTTGGCGCAATAAACACCCGAGAATTAGTTTAGCTCAGCTTGTCAAACCCAGGGAGCAGGGGGGCATTGGCCTCCCGGACCTCCGCGATTATGCATATGCTTGCCACTTAAGTAGAATAGTTGACTGGTCAATACATGATAAAACTAAGGACTGGGTTGAGCTGGAGGATGCGCTCTCCCACATTCCTATTAAGTTCACACCATGGATCCCTCCCTCCCATATACCCAAGACCCTAAAAGATCACCCTATAATAGGTACCACACTGCACATCTTCAGAGATGTTTGTAAAAAATCCCACATTTCTTCCAATCCGGGCCCTCTAACCCCGTTGCGACTTAACCCCGCTTTCACTCCCGGCATGTCTAACCACTTCCTTACTCGTATTTGGCCACACCATGACGTTCTCGCACATCAATTCTACAAGGACGGTGCCCTTCTTGACTACGATGCCCTCCCGACCAGCCCGACCGGAGCCCGCGTACCCCTCTGGACTTACTTTCAGATCCGACACTTTCTTAAAGTGACAAACCGAACAGAGGAGATCTCGAGACACTTGACCCCTTTCGAAAAGCTTTGCTCTCAATCTACGCCGCAGCAGCATCTTATTTCACACACACACTCATTGCTACTCACGCCAAGCTCCTCGAAAGACGGTAAAGCTTGCCCCTCTTGGGAAAGAGACCTACACATTTCTTTTTCAGATGCAGAGTGGGAAAAAATCCTTGTTATCGCCCATAAGGGATCCCTTAACGTTCGCATCCAAGAGATTAACTATAAAATTATCCACAGATGGTACCGCACCCCGGACCGGCTACATAAATTCAACGCTGACATACCAGATACTTGCTGGAGATGTAGAACTAGTCAGGGAACCTTCTTCCACATCTGGTGGTCATGCCCTAACATTCAAACTTTTTGGGCTCAGGTACATGAGATCACCTCTCAAATTACCGACCGCCCCCTAGCATTTACCCCGGCCCAGCTTCTCCTACACCACTCCCCCACACCTGCCCACTTATACCGAAAGTCGCTGACTATCTGTTTGCTTAACGCGGCCAAACTATGCCTACCCACCCATTGGGGCTCCCCTGATGTTCCTGCCATATCTGAGTGGTTCTCTAGAGTAGACAAAATGGCTGAAATGGAGGAACTTATCCAGATCGCAAAAGACACCCCTCATAAATTCGCCCGAACTTGGGATAAATGGACACAGTTCAGATCTTCAGAAAGATACAGAGTCCTCACGGGGTTAACCCCCCCTAACCCTTCAAATTAAGAACAGAACCCTTGAGATTCTTGTCTCTGGACACGCCACTTTTTAAAAGCCCCACCCGCCCTCATAAAAATATTGAAGACGGTAACCGATTCCTGAAAACAAACGATACCACACACAGCACCACCTCGACTCATGCGCTGGAGTTCACACGTCTGAGAGGGGGCAATCGTCACACCCTCTGGGTGACCGCGGTGGAGGCCGAAGAGACCCTCTCTTATCTATCTCCCTTCTCCCACTTTTCCTTCTTCTCCCTTCTCTCTCTCCTTTTATCGGCTTCTCTTTCTCTCATATCCTTCCCCCCCACTTTCCCCAACTCCCATACCCTTCCCTGCCCATCCCCTTCCTACCCCCCCCCCCTCCTCCCCTTCCCCCCCCGGGTCCCCCCCCTACTCAGCCTACTTTTCTCCCCTTTTGTCCCTGACGGACTTGGTTCTTCTAGACCCGCGACACCTGACAGCTCCTACGGTACGCCACATACTCCAAGCTCGTTTCCCTGCTCTGCTTGCCAGGGAAACACCGCCTCCGGATGAGATGACTACTTACACGCTTACAGAAATCCGTGACACCACAAACATGAGCTAACATCCCCCTACTGCCCCATGACCGGCCCCTGAGGAGTCCCCCCTTAGTCATTAATACGTTTTATTATGTTCAGAGGTTGTTATGATTCCAGGGATTCTCCCTCTTTGCCACGGATTCCGCTATGTAGATTGCTGTTCATGATTGTACTTTGAGTATGTTACTTCTTTGTCAAAAGATCTGGAATTACCTTGTTCGTCGTTACATGCAATCTGTTCGCAACATGTACTGTTACTACTCATTTCTTTTTGAAAAAATAAAAATCTTTATGGAAAAAAAATAAAAATAAAAAAAAGAAATAAGACAACAGTAAAGTTAGCCCACGTGTTGTATATAGTGAAAGATAATGTAGCGCCAAGTAAATTGATACCCAACATGTCATTCTTCAAAATTGTGCTCGCTTGTGTAATGGCGACAAACCTTTGCCCTTAAAAAGCACCATAGGCGATGTTTAAAAACTTCTACAGGTTACCAGTTTTGAGCTACAGAGGAAGTCTAGGGCTAGAACTATTGCTCTGGCTCTAATGATCACAGCAATACCTCACATGTGTGGTTTGAACACCGTTTTCATATGCCGGCGCTACTCACGTAGGCACTCGAGTACATCACGGGACACAGGAGCTTCATTACATAGTGGGTTATATAGGCACCTCTGGTGATTGGACACTGGTTAACCCCCAATTAAGGAGAATTCCTCCCCTATATAACCCCTCCCATATGGGAGGCATCTCAGTTTTGTAGCAAAGCAATAAGAAACCACGTAAAACCCAAGAGAGGCGGGAGCCCTGTGTCCCGTGATGTACTCTCAAGAAAAGGATTTTACAGGTAAACTGTGTATAAAAATCCTATTTTCTTGATCATACATCACGGGACACAGGAGCTTCATTACATAGTGGGATGTCCCAAAGCAATGCTCAGTTTGAGGGGAGGGAGACACAGATCAGAATTATAGACCGCCAAGGATCGGAGGATCTAAACTGCAGCCTGCGGTACACTGCACCCAAAGGCGATATCCTCTTGCCCTCTGACATTAACCTGGTAAAATCTGGTGAATGTGTGGACTGATGACCAAGTTGCAGCCTTACAGATCTGAGCCAGGGAGGCCTGGTGATGCACTGCCCAAGAAGCACTTATAGCCCTCGTTGAGTGCCCTTTCACTTGAGAAGGAGGGATCTTACCCTTTACACTATAGGCCTGAAAAATAACCTGTCTAAACCCACCTCGAGAGAGTGGATTTTGATGCCGCCTGGCCCTTCCTAGGGCCTTCCGGCAAAATAAATAAGCAATCAGTTTTTCTTATCTGAGCATTTGCCTGAAGATAGATACTGATTGCCCTTGCCACATTAAAAGTGTGCAAAGATTCTTCTTCTGCGGACTGTGGGTCCGGAAAAAAGGATGATAGGATTACATCTTGATTCAAATGGAATCCTGAAACCACCTAAGGCAGAAAGGACCTGTTGGGACGCATTACCACCCGGACCTTATGAATAATTAGATAAGGTTCCTTGCTGGATAGAGCTGCTAGCTCTGACACTCTTCTAGCCGAGGATATTGCTATCAAGAAAACCAATTTTTTAGTCAAAAGAACTAATGAAGCGTGATGCAAAGGTTCAAATGGTTGCCCCTGCAAAGCCAAGAGAACCAAATTCAGATCCCATGGGCATACCGGAGGTTTGACTGGCGGCCTTAACCGCATAGCCCCCTGGATGAAAGCCCGCACAAGGGAATGTGATGCACGTGGCTTCTGGAAAAACACTGACAAGGCCGAAATCTGCACCTTGATAGTGCTTACGGCCAAATTCATTTCTAGGCCTGACTGGAGGAAGGCCAAGATCCTGCTAGTGACATACTTTCTAGGATGCCATCCCCTGGGTTCACACCAGGAAACATATGCCTTCCAGATTTGTAGTAAATAAGCCTGGAGGCTGGCTTTCTGGCATTGACCAGAGTAGAAAGGACTGGCCCCGAAAGCCCACAATCTCTCAGAATGTGGGTCTCAGCAGCCAAACCATTAAACTCAGACTGTGTAAAGCAGGATGGTAAATTGGACCCTGCGAGAGTAGATCTGGCCGGATAGGGAGGATCCACGGCCTGCCTACTGCCAACTTCATGATCTCTGCGTACCAAGGTCACCTGTGCCAAGCCGGTTCTACCAAAATAACCGACTTTGTTTCCCTCTTGACTCTTCCCAGGAACCGTGACAGAAGTGGGCACGGTGGGAAGGCATACATTAGATTGTATTGATCCCAGGAAACTGTCAGAGCATCTGACCCCTGAGCAAGTGCATCTCTTGTCCTTGACACAAATTTGTCCAGCTTTCTGTTGAATCTGGACGTAAACAGATCTACGTCTGGAGTGCCCCACCTGCGACATATGTTCCGAAACACGTCGGGGTGCAGAGCCCATTCTCCTTCGCACAACTGCTGGCGGCTCAGAAAATCCGCCTGCCAATTTTCCACTCCTGGAATGAAGACTGCAGAAAGGCATGGAACATGCCTTTCTGCCCAGGCAAGTATGTGATTCACCTCTCTTTGTGCAACCAGACTCCTGGTGCCACCCTGGATATATAAACTGCCCGGATCTCTAAAACATTTATGGGCAATAGCTTCTCGATCGCAGACCATTTCCCCTGCGAGCACGTCTCCTCCAACACTGCTCCCCAGCCTGTCAGGCTGGCATCTGTAGTTATAATCTTCCATGGAAGAGGAAGAAAAGTTCTGCCTTTCAGCAGATTCTTGGTTTGTAACCACCAAACTAGACTCTTGCGTGTCCCTGGGGATAGACACATAGGAAGATCCAAGGCCTGGGGCTTCCTTTTCCAAGTCGCAAGGATGCATCTTTGCAGAGGCCTTGAGTGGAACTGGGCGAATGGAACGGCCTCGAAGGAGGCGACCATTTTCCCTAACAGTCTCATACACAACGGAATGGGGGAAGATCTTCTGCCCAGAATTGGGCGCACCAGATCCCCTATAGCCAAGGATTTTGTCTTTGGTAGAAACACCCTGCCCTGAGCCGTGTCGATGACCATGCCCAGATACTCCAACCTGGTAGCAGGCTGTAGGGACGACTTTTCTAGGTTTAGGCGTTCCAGGTGTTCTAGCATTCTGGTAACACTGTGGTTCAGGAGCGCTACTGTTTTCTCTATGAGAAGTAAATCGTCTAGATAAGCCATGACGGTTATACCCTGAGCTCTTAGGTTTGCCAAGAGAGGGTCTAGAATCTTTGTGAAGACTCTAGGAGCCGTAGCGAGACCGAACAGCAAAGCCACAAATTGAAAATGGCGCTGATCTACCGCGAACCTTAGATACTTTTGGTGTGCGGAAAAAATTGGCACATGAAGATAGGCATCCTTGATATCTATTGATGCCATAAACTCTCCCCCTTGCAGGGAGGAGACCACAGAGCATATTGACTGTATTCGGAAGGACCGGATCCGTAAAAACAGGTTCAGATCCTTCAGATCCAGGATAGGTCTGACACCTCCATTTGGCTTTGGAACGGTGAAGAGATTCGAGTAAAAGCCTGAACCCTGTTCTTTTGGGTCCACTTCCACTATCACCCCCTGGGATAATAAGTGATCTAAGGCCAGAAATAGCAGCCTTTGCTTTACTGGATCCCTGGGGAACCTTGACCTTAGGACGCGAGAAGGTGGAATCTCCTGAAACTCTAGCTTGTAGCCCAGATATACAGAGGAGTTTACCCACTCGTCCCGGATCTCTTCCCGCCAGGCTTCTGCAAACTGCAGGAGCCTTCCCCCCACTCGGCCGAGCGGCTGCGCCCCTTCACAAGGAAGCTTTTGGGCTCTGCTTGGCAGGCTTTCGCCCCCAAGTCTTTTTCTGCCCCTGGGCATGGCCTTGAGCCTTTCCTGTAGAGGGAGGTTGGGAAGGGAATCGCCACTGCTTAGAGCTTGATGCTCCGGGAGAAAGAGAACGCCTAAATGATGGACGTTTGCTCTTTTTGATTGGAAGGAGAGTAGATTTACCCCCTGAAATTTTTTGGACGAATTTGTCTAATTCTTCTCCAAATAAACATTCCCCCTTAAACGGGAACCCAATCAAATGCTTCTTGCATGATAGCTCAGCTGCCCAATTTTTTAGCCATAGGGCCCTTCGCAATTGTACCAACAGGAGAGACAAATGAGATGCTTGTTGGACAGAATCCAAAATCGCATCAATCATAAAACACAGAATTTGAGGTGTTTCTGCATAATTCTCCACTTCCTCACTGGGAAGAAGGCCAAGCATCTGCTTAACTTGTTCCTTGAGGAACTGACACAACCCCACAGCTGCGACTGTAGGTTGCACTACAGCGCCAGTCATGGAAAAGGAAGCTTTCAATAATGTTTCCAGCTTCTTATCAGTTGGATCCTTAAATACCTGAGCATTATCCAAAGGACAGGTCAGGTTTCTATTCACACAAGAAACAGCCGCATCAACAGATGGGACCCCCCACTTCTTGGTGAAACTTTCCTCCAGAGGATAAAGCATAGAAAACCTTTTAGGAGGAGCAAACAGTTTATCGGAATGTCCCCAATCCTCATACAACTATTTATCCATTAAGGGATGAATTGGAAAGGAAAAGGCAGTCTGTGGTATTTTCCTGACCCCCAGGGAAGAAACAGAGGATGTGGCGACCTCAGCAGCGGGCATTCTGAATGTGGCACGCACCAATTCAGTATAATATTGAACCTGTTTTCTGAGTGCCTGTGTCAGGGAACTCACCGTGTGGATGCCCGTCCCCGTATAGCAGCAGTTCTAGGCGCCATGGGCGGTGTCCCCGTCAGAGGCGTACGAGTTCCGGGACAAACGGACGCACGCTAATCCGAACATGTGGACGTACACTAATCCGAACACGCAGAGGCACCCGCGCAAACTGAACGTATGTACGTACTCACGCACAGACGGCCACTTCCACCAATCCTGGCTCACTTCTCTCTATATAAACGGGATCCTGGCCTGATACCAGTGCTGGATCGTCTTCAGCTACTCCTGAGACACCTGATCGTTGTTCCTGTGATCTTGTTCCTGTGACCTTGTTCCTGATACCCATTCCTTTGGATACTCCTTGTTACGATTTCCCGAACTACCACTGACCTTGGCTTGGACTTTCGACTTTGGCTTGCTTCCTGATTTTGTACCTCATTGCTAGCACGTTACCAGACCCTTGCTCGTCCTTGACTACGCACCTGCCTCTCGTTCCTGTACCGCATTGCCTGCCAGTTGCCGACCTTGCCTGTTCTAGACGTGCAGTGTTTCCTGTATACCTGCTGAGCTTCCGCTGCCTACCTCCGTGATCAACCTACACCTCTTCCTCCGCGAGGACCCAGCGTCTCCAGGTCTTCAACTTCCACCTGCAGGCACCTGCACCCTTTAGTTGTCTTCACGCTCCCCGTTACCACCTCCAGGGGGTGAAGACCGGAACCGTGCAAGAGGCCACCCTCAACAGTCTGACTCCACTGTAAGGTACGTGACAGTACGATCTAGCCAGAAAAATGGAGTCTGACAGGGGGGCCTCGCCTTTGGAAGCCTTGTGCCAACAGATCCCTGCCCTTACCCAGGCAGTTCAGGGCCTGCAAGATGGTTATCACCAACTTGAGCAGAGAGTGGAAGCATTAACACCAAGCACTGCTGCTTCCCAAGGGGCCACAGCATCCCGGTCCGCCAGTCCGGCAACTTCAGCATCTATACCTGCAGTAGTGGTGCCATCCCCTGAGCCTCGAGTTCCGTCTCCAGAGCGTTTTTCCGGAGATCGCAGCAAATTCCGTGCCTTTCGTAATGCATGCCAATTATATTTTCTGCTACAGCCTCGTACCTTCTCCTTGGAGAGCACAAAGGTAGGATTCATCATCTCCTTGCTTCAGGGGGAACCTCAGACCTGGGCCCACCGTCTATTGGAACAGGCCAGCCCCCTGCTTGATACAATGGACTCTTTCTTGAACGAGATGGCTAAATTATATGACGACCCTCAGCGTGCCACAACTGCTGAGGCCAGTCTCCATGCTCTGCAACAGGGTCGCAGACCCGTAGAGGATTATGTAACGGACTTCAGGCGGTGGAGTTCTGATACTCAATGGAATGACGCCGCCCTACGATACCAGTTCCGCATTGGACTCTCCGAGCCATTAAAAGATAAGTTGGCCCATATCGGAGTTCCCAGTTCTTTGGAGGACCTCATACAAGTATCAATCCAAATTGATCGCCGTCTCAGGGAACGGAGATCTGAGAGAATTGGCCAGATTCATCCCACATGGATGTTACCCAAGGTCCCCAATCATCCTCCCATTTCCACACCGGCTACCACTTCCGAAGCTCCAGAGCCAATGCAAATAGGATTGCTTCGTTCACCGTTATCTCCGGAGGAAAAGCTAAGCCGACGCCAGAACAATCTCTGTCTTTATTGTGTGGAAGCTGGTCATTATGCAAATACGTGTCCAAATAAGATCCGTAAGTTCAAAAACTCATCTCTTGCACCCAATACATTACCTTTGACAAAATCAATTCATATTGCTGTTCCCCTTTCCTTACAGCTTCCAGAAGGAACACTCCAGGTTCAAGCTATAGTTGATTCTGGCGCCTGTAGCTGCTTCATTGATCATGCTCTCGTTCTGCAACACATCATCCCATTGATACCCAAGCAACGCCAACTCTCCATATGGTTAGCGAATGGATCCAACATCAGATCGGGCCCCATTACCCATGAGACTCAACCACTGTCCGCCAACATCCTATCCGATCACCAATAATTACTCCGCCTGGATGTCATTTCTTCACCACTATTCCCAATCATTTTGGGAATGCCCTGGTTACAAGCCCATAATCCCCAAATAAACTGGGTGGCTGGTGAGGTGGTTTTTCAGTCCACTTACTGCCTCCAGAATTGCTTCAAGATCTCACACCACCTGGTCCCAGTCATTGCCTGTTCATAGTTTCCTAGACGTTTTTGACAAACGAAAGGCGGATACGCTCCCTCCTCATCGAGTCTACGATTGCCCAATCGAATTATTGCCAGGAGCTGAAATTCCTTTCGGAAGGATATTTCCCTTATCGGAACCTGAACTTCTGGTCCTCAAAGAATATATCGATGAGAATCTCAAGAAAGGATTTATCCAACATTCCTCTTCTCCAGCTGGTGCTGGAATATTCTTCGTTGAAAAGAAGGACCATTCGCTCCGCTCATGTGTCGATTACAGGGATTTGAATAAGGTGACGATTAAAAATCGCTATCCCCTTCCATTGATTCCGGAATTATTCCAGAGACTTCGATCAGCAAAAATATTTACAAAGCTGGATTTACGAGGGGCCTATAATTTGATCAGAATCCGTAAGGGGGAAGAATGGAAAACGGCTTTTCGGACATGCTTTGGCCACTTTGAGTATCTGGTCATGCCATTCGGACTCTGCAACGCACCAGCTACTTTTCAGCATTTTGTTAATGATATTTTCAGGGACTTTTTGGATTTGTTCGTAATTGTTTATTTGGATGACATTTTGGTATTCTCAAACTCTCTAGAAACACATCGTGACCATGTAAAACAGGTTCTTCTGAGACTAAGGCAAAATGGGCTCTATGCTAAAGCCGAGAAGTGTGAGTTCGAACGTCAGACCATTCACTTCCTCGGTCTGGTGATATCAACGGAGGGAGTAGAAATGGATCCTCAAAAGGTTTTAGCCATTTTATCCTGGCCACCTCCAACTGACAAGAAAGGGGGAACAACGCTTCATTGGATTCACCAATTTCTACAGGAAATTTATCAGAAACTTTTCCAGTGTTATAGCGCCTATCACACAACTCACCAGCAAACAAAATCGGTTTGGACTGTCGCAGCTCAAGCTGCGTTCGATAAACTGAAAGGACTATTCACATCTGCCCCAATACTTAAACATCCTGACCCTGCTCTACCTTACACTCTGGAAGTGGACGCTTCAGAGAATGCTGTAGGCGCCATTCTGTCCCAACGCCAAGGGTCTAAGTCATTAATGCACCCTGTAGCTTTCCAAAAAACTAGGTGTGTCGGAAAGGAACTATGATGTGGGAGATCGGGAACTTCTGGCAATCAAATTGTCCTTAGAAGAATGGCGGTATCTCCTGGAGGGGGCAACACATCCAATATAGATCTACACAGATCATAAAAATCTGGAATACCTCAGAACAGCCAAACGCCTCAGGCCCCGGCAAGCAAGATGGGCTCTTTTCTTCTCCCACTTTAGTTTCCATATAACCTACAGACCAGGATCCAAGAACAGTAAACCTGACGCATTATCCCGTATGTTCTCAGAAACTGAAGCCTCATCCCCTCCGGACACTATTCTGCAAGCTGGAAACTTTTTACTAACACAAACTAGTTTTCTATCACAGGTTCGGCAGTCATCCCGAGGAGCATCAGTCCCCCCAGATACTAACTTCCAAGAGAAAGATGGTCTCCTCTGGCAAGGGAATAAACTATTCATCCCTCAAAATCTCCGCACCTCTGTTCTACAGGCTTGTCATGACTATACCCTGGCAGGTCACTTTGGGGGTCACAAGACTATGAATTTAGTTCAAAGACACTTCTGGTGGCCAAACCTTGCAAAAGACTGTAGAAACTATGTCAGCTCTTGTTCAACCTGTCTCCGGAATAAAAGTAGCAAAAATAAAGCCTGGGGATTGTTGAGACCATTACCCATCCCATTACCCATCCCTGAAAGACCATGGGATAAGATCGCAATGGACTTTATTGTTGAGCTCCCTCCATCTGAAGGATTCTCCTCTATCTTTGTGGTGGTGGATTGCTTTTCCAAAATGGCACACTTCATTCCCATGAAGGAAACTCCATCTGCAACTGAGACAGCCAGAATATTCATTAAAGAAATTGTTAGGCTCCATGGAATTCCTAGTGATATTGTCTCTGATCGTGGAGTCCAGTTCACGTCAAAATTCTGGAAGTCATTGTGTGAAGCTCTGGGTATCAAATTTAATTTTTCTTCAGCCTACCATCCCCAAACAAACGGGCAGACCGAACGTACTAATCAGACGTTGGAGCAGTACTAACGTTGTTTTACTTCCTTTTCCCAGGAGGATTGGGCCTCATTATTACCCTTGGCATAATTTGCATTCAATAACTCTACTCACTCTGCCACAAACCAGTCACCATTCTATTCTAATTATGGTTTTCATCCCTCTTTTCTGCCAACATCTATACTGGATTCTCCTGTACCAGCCGTCCAGGATAGGCTAAATTTCTTTGTTACCAACAATCAGGTACTTAAAGAAACCATTTCCAAGGCTCAGGAGGACGATAAAAGATTTTTTGACAAGAGAAGAAGGGGGGAATTGGACTTAAAGGTCGGTGAACGTGTATGGCTTTCAACCGCAAACCTGAAACTGGCATGTCCCTCTAAAAAATTGGGACCCAGATATTTGGGACCTTTTCCAATTAAAAAGAAAATTAATTCAGTGGCCTATGAACTTGAACTTCCCGGCTCATTCAAAATCCATCCTGTATTCCATACTTCTCTACTTAAGCCTGATGTACCCAATTCCTTTCCAGATCGGGAGTTAGGCCCTCCAGAAGCTGTATTGATAGATGGGGAGGAGGAGTTCGAGATCGAAGCCATTTTGGATTACAGGAAACGTCAAGGACAAAACCAATACTTGATTAAGTGGAAAGGCTTTGGTCCTGAAGAAAATTCCTGGGAACCCGAAGCGAATCTTCATGCCCAGAGGCTGATACGGGCTTTTCATCACTCTCAAAGGTTGGTTCAAAGGGGCACCCGGAGGCTGCCCTTAAGGGGGGGCACTGTCAGGGAACTCACCGTGTGGATGCCCGTCCCCATATAGCAGCAGTTCATCTTCGTTCTAGGCGCCATGCGCGGTGTCCCCGTCAGAGGCGTACGAGTTCCGGGACGAACGGACGCACGCTAATCCGAACATGTGGACGTACACCAATTCGAACACGCGGAGGCACCCGCGCAAACTGAAAGTATGTACGTACTCACGCACGGACGGCCACTTCCACCAATCCTGGCTCACTTCTCTCTATATAAACGGGATCCTGGCCTGATACCAGTGCTGGATCGTCTTCAGCTACTCCTGAGACACCTGATCGTTGTTCCTGTGATCTTGTTCCTGTGACCTTGTTCCTGATACCCATTCCTTTGGATACTGCTTGTTACGATCTCCCGGACTACCACTGACCTCGGCTTGGACTTTTGACTTTGACTTGCTTCCTGACAAGACAGTCTGACTCTGCTGTAAGGTACGTGACAGCCTGGGAGGAGGGGACTCTCTCCTCTTCCTCTGATTCAACCGACTGCTCTTGATTCCTGTCCCAAGATAGGGATCTCTCCTCATTGTCAGAGGTGTCATCTGAAAGAGGAATCTCAGCAGAGGGAGGGGATCTACCCCTTTCTGCTATCTTTTAGGGAAGCTGAAATAAAATGTATGATTCTCCCTTCAAAACCCTTCAATGTAGCCTTAAGGGAGTCTTCAGTGACATATACCGGGGCTGAAACATTAGGAGAGGCTGCAACACCTGACAGGGGCATTGACTCATCCTGTGAGGCTGGCTCCAGTCTTGCAGGGGGGATGGTAATCTATAGGCATTTTTAGAACCCCTAGACCTAGGCGGTGATTTACCAGTGCCCTTGCTACCTCCCCCTGAGACCCTCTTACGAGGAGACATAGTCTTAAGCTACAAAGCAGAGGTACTAGTACAAAGTGCAATTACTGTTGTGCTCCAAGTCTCACAATAAATATATATGCTTAAACTGCACAACCTGATGCTGAGTAGGTGTCTTAGGTTTGCCTGGATCCAATCCCTTAGGATGCTTACTGCCCACAGCTCCTGTGTCTTCCACTTACAGCCCCCTGGCGCTCTGGGCTTTTTAAAATTGCCGCTTGGCGTCTGCTCAGTAAAGCGCTGTGCACACAGACGTGCACGGCTCGCAACCACACCCCCCCTCCATTAGCATGGGAGCGCGCTCAGCAAGCATGCACGAGGACTGCCGGTCGTCCAGGGGGGAAGGGGATCACCAACGGAGCCGCACAGGACCCCTAGACTACGTGGGACCCCTGTTTTACCTTTTTGTGGCAGAGATTGCAGTGGAGATGGGAGTCATCTGGAAGAATCAGGCTTCACTGAGCTGGGTATCTGAAAGGCATGTAAGTATGCATCAGGCTGCTCTTACTCCCTCTAGTGGTGGAAACCAGGTAAGACATACAACTACTCTAATGAAGAAATCCATAATATATAATTTATATAAGAAAAACTTCTCTTACCTGTCCTCGCCGCAGGAATTGCTGAAAACAGACAGATTCCAGCCTTCACCCATAACGGCGGGCAGAGTTGTGCCAACCTTCAGGATTTTTTGGGTTCCTTCTCAGAGGACCCTCTTACCTGGACCTTGTAAAAGACTCTGCCAGAAACTTTCGTGCCACCATGTAAATAGTACACCAAGTCTGGTTTTCCCAGAGCCCAGTCTTCCAATAGGAGAGGACTTACAGGCAAAACCTTGTTTCTTTGGATGACGAGGCCCGGGTACCATACCATCTTGGGAGTCAAAATATCGGCGATATGGATCCGGTTATCATAGCCCTTAGACCCCCACAGGGATCTGCACAGAGCTTTCTTCATAGCACATGTTTTACGTGACCAACCACCTTAGACACTGGCAAAAAAACGGAGGTGCATCACCGGACACAGGGCTCCCGCCTCTCTTGGGTTTTACGTGGTTTCTTATTGCTTTGCTACAAAACTGAGGTGCCTCCCATATGGGAGAGGTTATATAGGGGAGGAATTCTCCTTAATTGGGGGTTAACCAGTGTCCAATCACCAGAGGTGCCTATATAACCCACTATGTAATGAAGCTCCTGTGTCCCGTGATGTATGATCAAGAAAAGTATTTTCCAGCTCCACAAACTACAGTACATCCCGTGTCTCCACTATGCTGGAGGAATTATCAACAAATATGTAGCCTACTTCATGTATTATGGCAATGTCCCAATATTTATAGTTTTGGAACTCAGTCTCAAGTTTTCTGGCTTTGGTGATGGGCCTGTCTGTCCCACTTGCACCCGCTTTAGCACTGTTAAGCCTGAGTCTGGAGGCCTACCCTCAATATCTCCAAATAGTTGCCTCACGCATGACATTTTCTCAAAATTGGCATGCTGTCTCATGGCCTAGTCTATCATCTGTGGTTTCTAGACTAAATATACAATGCCAGTATGAAAAGATGTGAGCCTTTAAGGAGCAGAGGGCTCATAAGTTTCTCAAAAGCTGGTCACCTTGGTTGGGCCTACCTCAGGCAATATTATAGTATATGATTGATGGTTTATTGAAATAGTAATGCTTCAGGATAGGACTAATGTAAATGTACATTTTAAAGCATTTCTTTGTGCCTGATGACAACTTTCTCTAAGGGTGAACCTTCAGTTCTGGTTTAAGTTTACTCCGGATCACTAGCCCTTGTACACACGGTCGGAGAATCCGTCAGAATGTGTCCTATCGGACCGCGTCGTCGGATAATCCGACTGTGTGTGGTATGCATCGGACTGATTCCGTCGGACCCAATTTTCCAACATGTTGGAAATATTTCCCGACCAACTGGGCCGGTTGGACATACTCCGATCATGTGTAGAGAATTTTGATCGGACCAAGTGCCACGCATGCTCAGATCAAATTCCTACATCATAGCTATTAGCTATTAGCCTGAATGTAGTCCCATCGTAACGAAATTACGTCATCACGTTCTGAAAGATCGGATTTTTCGACAACTTTGTCCGACCGTGTGTATGCAACAGTTTCAGACAAGATCCGATGGACAAAAACCGAATGGGCAAAATCCGACGGATTTGGTTGTGGAAATCTCCGACCGTGTGTACAGGGGCTTAGAGTACTTTGGTGAGGTCAACCTGTCCACAGTCAGATCCCTTTGGGGTGGTGGGTTCAAACACCATCTGGTTTTCCAATGTTGTTCTGTTTGTTTTGAAGTTGTATTTTTACATTTGTATTCAATATAATCTACAATGCTGTACTATATGCTTTTTACCTGATGCATAAATATTTGTTATTCAATAAAAAATATTTTCCAAACGTAGTTTTATGCATGTGAACTTATTTTACGCATTTTATAATTTTTTTTGTATATATATATTATATACACATTTTCATTTTCATAGTTTCCCATGGGACCTTTATGATCAACATGTGGATATTTAAATCCCTAAGGATTACTTATTGTTTGTTTTAGATGCTATAAATATGAAGCAGCAGAGCTTACACTCTGTGCTGCAGCAGTAGGCTTCACATTATAACAGTGTTGTTGTTGTGCCATTATATTCAAAAACATAGAAGTATTTTAAACAGCTTATAGTCTACAAAAAAAAACATATGTCTGGTAGTGAACTAAATTATTTATTCTTTTGAAGTCACAGTTTTAGTGACAGCAGAGGTAAGATGAGAAACCTGTCTTAATCAACTAATCATTGAAATGTTCTATGAAAATCTATATTATATGAGTTTACATATTTTCATTCATCCAGTGTTTAGCAGGAAAACTGTCATCATTCTGAGTGGTGTCATAGTTGATACAACTATAAAATGTATCTAACAAGTTATAATAATATTTCTATTTTGACTATGGCATAATTGTAAAGAAATCTGGCATTATGTCTGGGAAGAGGGTCATTTGCTGTTTTTGCACATCTAAACAAGAATTGCACAGCTGCATACCAGGTTATAAGGAAAGGAAATTGCTATAAATGTTTTCAGGAAATCTAGCTGATGTCACCTGACATATGGTGGAATACTTTCTGTCCAGTTGTCTTAAAAATGCATTCAAATGGTTCATATTTAAAAACATTTTTATCAAGTGGGTGTGAATTTATTGAAATATTTATGTTTCTGATTTTGGTCAAATAGGCAAACATATTACTGCTAAAGATTAGAAATGGTAGTCACTATAAGCTTTCATTACAGATGTGCCTGGAAGCTTTCTATATTATTTGTTGTAAAAAAAATCTGATTGCTCAGACTTTTTCTCTGTGTTTGTCCAAAAGCTAAACAGCTAAATCCTAAGAGTCGGTTCACACTGAGGAAGCACGACTTGCAGCACGACTGCCTCTGGCGACTGGGATCCGACTTTAGCGGCGACTTGCAAAATGACTTCTGTATAGAAGTCAATGCAAGTCGCCCCAAAAGTCGTACAGGAACCTTTTTTGCTCCTATTATAACGGTTCCATTGCACAGAACGGGGTGAGACTTGTCAGGCGGCTAAGTTACCTGACAAGTCGCCCCTGTGTGAACCGGCTTTAAGAGTACTCACAATAAATTTACACTAAACGTATTTGTAAAAAAGATAATACATAAATACATATAGCATTTTAGATAGATTCAAATTCATATTTTCAGATTTGGAATGCATCATTTTTATTTTTTGTTTGTAATAACTAAATGCATAACTATTCATTTAAAGGCTTTTAAATATATGATCACTTGCTACTTAATAATGCTGTGGCTGCATTTCTACTATAATACAAAAATGCACAAACACAAAAAGTAAATAAAAGAAAAGGATTAAAAAAACAAACAAACAAAAGAAAAGCAATTTGTGTCAAAAGAGAGAAGTATACTTTCTCACAACCCTGTTTTTCTGAAAAATCTGACTTTTCTTAAAACCTAACTCCACAAATGTTTTTATTTTGGATAGAGCAGGTAAGAGTTAAAGCCTCTATCAGGTTTGTATTCATACTACTATTATCATGTAAGATCTCAGTAAACATTTGAGAGCTACCATTGTTTAACTTTGGTTCTCAACAGTGCCCCTATTGGCCATGTAGGACAGATGCTTTGCCAGTTTTTTATTGCTGTCTGTGATCCTTTTAAGAGGTTTTAATTCACATAATACCGGAACTGATGAGAAATATTTACAACAGGAATTGGACAAAAACATATCTTTCGTAGAGTGAGGAAGGGTAAGAATTTCTGACACCCCTTATTCCTTTTAACCACTTGCCTACCGGGCATTTACACCCCCTTCCTGCCCAAGCCCTTTTTCAGCTTTCAGCGCTGTTGCACTTTGAATGACAATTGCGCGGCCGTGCTACACTGTACCCAAACACATTTTTTATCATTTTCTTCACATAAATATAGCTTTCCTTTGGTGGTATTTAATCACTGCTGTTTTTTTTTATTTTTTACTTTTTTCTGTCAGTAAATTTTGTAAATAAGTAAGTAATTTTTTGCCTTCACTGATGTGTGCTGATGAAGAGGCACTGATGGGCACTGATAGGCTGAACTGGTGAACATTGATGAGGTGGCACTTATGGGCACTGATCAGATGGCACTTATGGGCACTGATTAGGTGGCACTGATGAGGAGGCACTAATATGCTGCACTGATAGGCACTGTTAGGCGGCACTGGTGGGCACTGATAGGCAGCACTGTTAGGCTAACCAGGTTTTTTGGTTCAGATAACAGTGGAGAGAAGGAAGAAGAAAGCAAAGGAGGAGGGAGGAATAGAGATAAAGACTGGTGGGGTGGGGGTAGTAAAGGAGCAAACTTGCTAGGCAGAATGGGATTGTGAGGGCAGTTGGGGAAGGTCATCCAAAAGGGACCTGCCTTAATTGGAATATATGAACATATTCTGGGGAAGCCTCATTCTACAGGCACCTTTTACCTGCATAGACAGTTTTTTTTGTAAATGTGAAATTATCCTTTAAAGAGTGCAAGGTTAGTGGTATGAGAAAGAAATATGTTAGAGAGAGTAAAGAGATATTATTTAAGGTATGGCAGTCTGTTGCCTCCTGTTGATTATTATGATCCAAAAAAAGGCCTGACATTAAAGTGGTGTTCAATGTACTTTCCCTGATGCTTTATTCTGATAGATTTATTTTTATATATTTAAGGTACTTTAATTTGTTTTCTTCATGTGTATTCCTGTATTCTGTTGTATTTAAATTTTACTAGTGTACTTTTTTTTTTTGACTGCCTTCATCCCTTTTTTGCTTATCTTCTAAACTCCTGGTGCAGGGGTATCTGTAACTACTTTTGCCACTGTGATGCTAATACAGACGCAGCCGCAACATAACGTTTCCCCACTGGCATATCTGTAACATGAGCTATATTAACAGGCAGTATTGTTAGCAAATGTTGAAAATGCCTTCTTATGAGTGGTCCCCTGTATCCTTATCCAGGACTAGGCCAGCATGTGAAAAAAAAGAGTGGGCAGTAGGGAGCAATATGCAGATGTGGCAAATGGGTGCCTGGAGAAGAAAGCGGAAAATTAAGTTAAAATACTAGGGGCTTTGGGTACAACTGATGTATCAGTCGCCCACAGCCAGGGTAATGGCGAACGGATGGCCCTCCGAGCAGTTTGACCTCACCAGGGGCACAAGGCAGGGCTGCCCTCTCTCGCCGTTGTTATACGCCCTGGCTGCTGAGCCGCTAGCCATATCCATCCGGAATAATCCAGAAATCAAGGGACTATGCTCAGGTAATCTGATTGAAAAAATTTGTATGTACGTGGATGACACCCTTTTATACCTGGCAGATCCGGGTTCCTCCTTGCGGGTGGCACTACATACAATCGAACAATTTGGGACCTTCTCTGGTTTAAAAATTAACTGGGAAAAATCGCAAATATTACCAATAGACAGTTTTCCACCAACCGAGTCACAGGCCAGTCTGCCACTTCGGAGAGTTAGTACCATCAAATATCTTGGGATCCATGTATCCAGAATGTCGACAGACTTTGTACATCTCAATATTGAACCCCTCACGTCCTATGTAAAAACTAAGCTGCGGACCTGGGCTCGCTTGCCACTGGGGGTATGGGGCAGAATAAACTTAATTAAAATGGTTCTACTCCCCAAAGTATTATATGTTATGTGGCACTCCCCAACATACTTACCTTTGAAATACTTCAAGACTCTAGAAGCCCTCCTCAAATCTTTCGTATGGGGTCCTAACAGACACAAACTGGCATGGCAGACGCTAAAAAACCCACCTGACCTGGGAGGTATGGCACTACCAGATTTCAACCTATACTATATTTCGTCCCAATTATCACAACTATACCACATTGACAAGACAGACAGGGAGCGGTTCCTCCAGCTGATGTGCCCCAAGTGGGCCAGATGCACTAAAGACCCTCTTTATGCGATAACAATAAACACCGGAAATACTGATTTGAGGACTGGTGAGCTGGCCCTACTGCGTCAATACAGACGCATATGGGACATTGCCTCCGCTAAACTAGAGATTCCCCAATATAACGACTTCACCCCATTATGGCACAACAAGGTCCTACCTGAATTCTTGCAAATTCCTGATGTAGATTGCTGGTCCACCTATGGAATCTTCTATCTCCATCATTTACTTACCAATGGGACTCTAAAAACCTTCCACACACTCCAAGAGGAGTACAATCTTCCCAATCATATGTTCTTTAGATATCTGCAAGTCAAGCATGCAATCCGCACTCAATTCCCATTGTCCCCCCCCCCTAAGCCTGCTTCAAATGTCGCTATGGCAATCATCAAAAACACTGATCCTCAAAAACTAATTTCAGCCTTCTACTTTCCACCCCAGTAGCAACTAAAATAGCTTATGGACTTAAACCTCGCTGGGAAAGGGCGGTGGGACCTATTGAGGACGGGGAATGGGAGGAAGCTCTGGAATTCTGTAAGACAGTTTCCCCAAAACTGTCGGACAGGCTGACTCAAATTTACATACTCCATCAAGCGTACCTTACCCCCCTCAGGGTTGCCAGGTACAGAGGCTCCCAGTCCACCTTGTGCCAAATGTGTGGAAGGGAGACAGGAACATTCATTCACTTACTGTGGTCATGCCCCTAAGTACAGGGACTATGGACACAGATTGTAAGATTCCTCCATGACGAAATGGGCTCTCCAGCCACGCTGGACCCAAAAATTTGCCTTTTAGGACTCTTGCCAGACTCGACCGACAGGTACATGAAGACATTTCTACACGAGACGTTATTCACAGCACGAAAGACAATAGCTCGGAAATGGATGAGGACTTATCCCCCGAGCATTGCAGAATGGAAAGCAGAAATAAACAACACCCTCCCCTACAAAAAATTTATATACACCAATAGGGGATGTCCTGAGAAATACTACAAAATCTGGGACAGGTGGCTGCAGGAGTCTAGCACTTCATAGTAGTTCATAGCCGGTTTATGCACAATACATAGTAATGTAAATGACAAGTAGATCCTCCGGCCCCTGGGTAGTGAAGTAACCCAAAACACTGACACAAGGTACCTTTTTGCTTTATTTATTTCATGCATAAAACGTGATGTGACATTGAAGATTTGAGATGGTTATACAATTGTTATTTGAGGAGCTGTACGATCTGTAGCATTTTTGTAACTGTAATCTGTAACATGTATGCACTGTAAATCGCAATAAACCTGGTTGATTTAAAAAAAATACTAGGGGCTTGCACAGCAGGCTTAGGGAAGCTCTCAGGGAGTCAAGGTCTTATCCGGATATGGAGGGTATGAACAGCCAGAAGGAAGTGGGATGTGACTGCTCATCTAATACTCTACCTGTGGTGGTACCCCCACATAAAAATTAAAGAGTTGATCAACTGCTGTCATATTACCTTCTTAGACTGCTAGTACAAGGGCAGTAGTGAAGAACAGCAAGGAATAGGTAAGAGTGCTTTTCTGTAATACAAAGAATTTATCTAGCTGAGGCCTTTCCTCAGGCTGTTCACCCAGAAATGGTTTCTCCTCTACACATCCATTTTAGAGTTGACTTAAAGACTTTCAGCCATGGGCACAGCCTAGCAACAAGCCTCAACAGCAGCTAAAAGGTTGACTACATAGGGACAAAATGCATAGAAACCCCAGAGACTTCTAGGTCCTGTCTTGGATAACTGGCCAAAGGTTGATTAGTATGCTCTGGAAGTTCCTGCTTGTCCGCATCCCGTGTGCACTCCGAGCAAACTAGCTGCTTATAGAATGTTTGGACAAACTGACTAATGAGTCCTGGATCGGTGAGATTGTTTGCCCTCATTCACTGCTGATTCCATAGACCAGCCAGGTCCATTATGTGCCTATATTTTACTTTTTCTTGCTTTATCTCCTCCTAGAAGGAGCCCAATCATCCTCTTAGTGAAGTCTTTACTTGCTGCAATGTGATCTGCTCAAAATCATCTGTAAAATTGTATTGTTTTTTTTTAGCACATAGAGTCTGGTTATTTACTTGCTGCTGCCTGCTGCTTTTGTGTCTGTTACTGTTACTATAATTTCTGTAGAGTTTTGTTGTAATTGAACAGAGAAAATTGAGTACTGTCCATGATACTTTTTTTATTTGCACTAACATACAATTTTTCAGGATAAGCTTTCGGGGTATGTCCCTTCTTCAAGGTCCACCCGAGTACTGCTTGGACCTTGAAGGGGACATACCCCGAAAGCTTGTCCTGAAAAATTGTATGTTAGTGCAAATGAAAAAAAAGTATCAAGGACAGTATTCAATTTTCTCTGTCACAATTGCACTAATACGGCTACAATCACATTAAGTTGTAATTGAACCAGAGTCATGCAGAGGTGCTGCTGCCATTTTGTCTGGGTTCTTAAAATTACATATTAATTAATTTTTTATAGCTGTACCAGTGGAAGGCTGGTCATATGCTCCTGGTCCTAATCATCTACAAAGAATCTGTGGCTGGTGGCACGTAACATGCTTGGGATATTTCTTAAAGTCATGGTGTTACAGATAAGTATATTTTTCAATGACTTTTTCAGCAACAGCATACAATAGCAGTATTTATTTGGCTGTGGAATTGATTTTTTTCTTCTTTTATAATTAACTTGGCTTACATACAGCAGCAAGTTGCAATCTAATTAATTTCGGTTTGATAACTTTTTTTCATGTACCTTAAGTAGCTTTTTCATCAAATGTTAAAAGACACACTTTGACCAGCAGATAGAAAATGGCTAGTAATTAGCTGTGACTGTTCCTCTTCTTGCTGATGCAAAACTCTCCTGCCGCTGGCCAAGTTCTATCAAGCCCCCATTAAAAGTTAAAATATCACAGATCATTCTGCAGTGTAAAATTGGCCAACAGCAGAACATTTTGAATGAGAAAAAATTATAGAGAAAAAGAGTATAAGCAGGTGCTTTACTACAAGAGTTAAGAAACAGCAGATGACACAGCATTGTAAAATTGGCTATTTTGAACAACAAGACTAGGCCCAAATAGGGTAAAGGTAAAAAGCAGTGATTTAACTAAAAAAAATAAGCTATTGAACAGGAAACAGCAGTGTAAAATTGGTGAGCAGCCAAACATTTTAAGCAGGGATAATAAGCCTAACTGGTGTACAGTGGTGTGAAAAAGTGTTTGCCCCCTTCCTCATTTCCTGTTCCTTTGCATGTTTGTCACACTTAAGTGTTTCGGAACATCAAACCAATTTAAACAATAGTCAAGGACAACACAAGTAAACACAAAATGCAATTTGTAAATGAAGGTGTTTATTATTAAAGGTGAAAAAAAATCCAAACCATCATGGCCCTGTGTGAAAAAGTGATTGCCCCTAAACCTAATAACTGGTTGGGCCACCCTTAGCAGCAACAACTGCAACCAAGCGTTTGCGATAACGTACAATGAGGCTTTTACAGCGTCCTGGAGGAATTTTGGCCCACTCATCTTTGCAGAATTGTCCTAATTCAGTTACATTAGAGGGTTTTCGAGCATGAACGGCCTTTTTAAGGTCATACCACAACATCTCAATAGGATTCAGGTCAGGACTTTGGCTAGGCCACTCCAAAGTCTTCATTTTGTTTTTCTTCAGCCATTCGGTGGTGGACTTGCTGGTGTGTTTAGGATCATTGTCCTGCTGCAGAACCCAAGTTCGTTTCAGCTTGAGTACACGAACAGATGGTCGGACATTCTCCTTCAGGATCTCTTGGTAGACAGCAGAATTCATAGTTCCTTTTATCACGGCAAGTCTTCCAGGTCCTGAAGCAGCAAAACAGCCCCAGACCATCACACTACCACCACCATATTTTACTGTTGGTATAATGTTCTTTTTATGAAATGAAGTGTTCCTTCTACGCCAGATATACTTGGACACACACCTTCCAAAGAGTTCCACTTTTGTCTCATCGGTCCACAGAATGTTGTCCCAAAAGTCTTGGGGATCATCAAGATGTGTTGTGGAGAAATTGAGACGAGCTTTGATGTTCTTTTTGCTCAGCAGTGGTTTTCTCCTTGGAACTCTGCCATGCAGGCCATTTTTGCCCAGTCTTTTCCTGATGGTGGAGGCATGAACGCTGACCTTAACTGAGGCAAGTGAGGCCTGCAGTTCCTTGGACGTTGTTGTGGGGTCTTTTGTGACCTCTTGGATGAGTCGTCGCTGCGCTCTTGGGGTAATTTTGGGCGGCCGGCCACTCCTGGGAAGGTTCACCACTGTTCCATGTCTTCGCCATTTGTGGATAATGGCTCTCACTGTGGTTCGCTGGATTCCCAAAGCTTTGGAAATGGCTTTATAACCCTTTCCAGACTGATAGATCTCAATTACTTTCTTTCTCAATTGTTCCTGAATTTCTTTGGGTCTCGGCATGATGTGTAGCTTTTAAGGATCTTCTGGTGGACCTTACTGTGTCAAGCAGCTCCTATTTAAGTGATGCCTTGATTGTGAACAGGTGTGGCAATAATCAGGCCTGGGTGTGGCTAGAGAAATTGAACTCAGGTGTGGACAACCACAGTTATAGTATGTTTTAACAAGGGGGGCAATCACTTTTTCACACAGGGCCATGATGGTTTGGATTTTTTTTCACCTTTAATACTAAACACCTTCATTTACAAATTGCATTTTGTGTTTACTTGTGTTGTCCTTGACTATTGTTTAAATTGGTTTGATGTTCCGAAACACTTAAGTGTGACAAATATGCAAAGGAACAGGAAATAAGGAAGGGGGCAAACACTTTTTCACACCACTGTATGCCTAGTCATTATTACATCTATGAGGTTGGGGGGTGCAGTGAATGGAAGTGACATAACAGGAGGTGCCACACAGTGTTCTTGCATTTTGCTTACAAACAATGCAGCGGTGTGCTGAAAACAAAAGACAGTTTTCAAAACAGTCAGTAGCAATTGAATGCTGCACTTTGCACCCCTATTAACATAAAATAAAAGTAAAACACAAAAGAAATTAAACCCCAAAATACCACCACTAAAACAAAAAGCCCATTTGTCAAAGGGAAGCCTCGCAGCAAAAAACAAAAATGCCCATTTTCCATGGTTTGGATAGCAGCTAAAAGGTCCCAATAAAAACGACAGCATAGGAGTTGATTGTCCAGTGAGATAGCAATCAGAATTAAGGTCATGCTGTGCATTATGGTCTAAAAAGAGTCTGCTGGGCAAATCTGCACATACATTCTCCAGGACTGCAGATCACAATCTCACAGTATTCACCTTGAATCCATTGTAATGGCAAAATAAACCTAATTTATAGTAGAAATAATGTGAACAAAAATTTATATATTTTTTTGATTGAACCAATTGTTATTCTGAGTGTATATACAGTAACTGGAAGACTCAGCTTTTGCAATTTCAGTTTCTCTTTTAAGGAAGCATCCAGTGAAGGTAAAACAGGACATATTTCATGTTTTCTATTTTATATGTTACACTTAAAAATAAACCAATTCATAAAAACTTAAGAAGTCCACATACTTTTATGTTTGTACAGGTCAAGAAGGACACTCATTTATAAAAAAGCATGTGCCAGAACAATGAGACCAAGGAATTCGTGCTTCTTGGAATAAGCAGCTTTAATGGCTTCAAGAATTTGATGTTTGCTTTTTTCCTTGTTCTTTACACTGCAATTTTAAGTGAAAATGTTTTTATTGTCCTACTGGTTTCAGTTAGTCACCAGCTTAAGCGTCCCATGTACTTTTTCTTAAAAAATTTAGCTATTGCTGATGTTCTGGCCACCACAAATGCTGTGGCTCCCCTGCTATATGGTATAATAAGAGAAAGGCAAACCATATCTGTATCTTATTGTATATTTCAGTATTATCTCCTTTGTTTTTCGGGATTTGCACAGTCTTTTCTTCTTACTATAATGTCATTTGACCGATATCTGGCCATTTGCAATCCCTTACGTTATGTCACAATAATGAGTATGAAAAATTGCCTCCATTTTGTCTGTTTATCTTGGTTAGTGGCCTTTACATTCATAACATGTGAAATAATTATGATGTACCAGTTGCAATTTTGTGACTCCAATATCATTGACCATTTCATCTGTGATATTGGTCCAGTGGCCAAGATTTCATCTTCAGATACATTTGTATTGTTATGTTATGACTTTGTGCTGTCCATGTTCTTTATATTTGCTCCTTTTATACTTGTTATTATATCTTATGCAGGCATAATCATAACTATCTTAAAGCTGTCCTCTGTTATTAGAAGGAAAAAAGCATTTTCTACTTGCAGTTCTCATCTGGCTGTTGTCTGCACTTACTATGGAACCCTAATAGCAATATATTTAGTTCCATCTTCAAGCAATTTGTCAGAAGAAAACAAATTTAAAACTTTGTTATACACTGTATTAACTCCAATGGTCAATCCAATTATTTACTGCCTTAGAAACAATGATATTAGGAGTGCCATCAACAAACTTTTTCACATACAAAAAAAAACATAATATGAGAATATACAACACATATGTTTGCTTAACCACTTCAGCCCTGGACCATTTTGCTGGCTTAAGACCAGACCACTTTTTGCGATTCGGCATTGTGTCACTTTAACTGACAATTGCACGGTCGTGCGACGTGGCTCCCAAACAAAATTGATGTCCTTTTTTTCCCACAAATAGAGCTTTCTTTTGGTCGTATTTGATCACCCCTGCGGTTTTTATTTTTTTGCGCTATAAACAAAAATAGAGCGACAATTTTGAAAAAAAACAAATTTTTTACTTTTTGTTATAATAAATATTCCCCAAAAATATATAAAAAAAACATTTTTTCCCTCAGTTTAGGCCGATACGTATTCTTCTACATATTTTTGGTAAAAAAAAATCGCAATAAGCGATTATTGATTGGTTTGCGCAAAAGTTATAGCGTTTACAAAATAGGGGATAGGTTTATGGCATTTTTATTAATAATTTTTTTTTTTTACTAGTAATGGCGGCGATCAGCTATATTTATTGTGACAGCGACATTATGGCGGACACATCGGACATTTTTGACACATTTTTGGGACCATTGTCATTTATACAGCAATCACTGCTATAAAAATGCAGTGATTCCTGTGTAAATGACACTGGAAGTGAAGGGGTTAACCAGTGGGTGGCAGTGTAGGGGTTAAGTGTTCCTAGGGGCATGTTACTAACTGTTGGGGGCTGGGCTTTCTTTTAGTGAACACTGATATCTGCTCCAATCACATGGAGCAGAGATCAGCGTCACTTGTTGCTAGGCAGAACTGGGAGATGCTGTTTACAACGGCATCTCCTAGTTCAGCCGCCCCGTGAGACAATCGCGGGTATGACAATCAAGTCCACGGGACCCACGACCGGACTCACGGGGGTTCCCGACCGGCATGTGAGCGAGGCGACGGCGGCACGCGAGCGATGGCAGGGCGGCAAATTTAAAGGGACGTACAGGTACGCCCATTTGCATGCCCGTGCCATTCTGCCAACGTACATCGGTGTGCGCCAGTCGGGAAGTGGTTAATATTATAGGGGCAAATTATAAATATTTTCACATCTAGTTCACATTTACTCATCTTTAACAATAAATCACATATTTTTCTAATTGCATTCAATGATTTCAAAACAACATTGGTGCAATTCATAATGAGATCTCCACTATGCATACTGTATCTCTGCTTACTGCATTTTCCAATGCACAAGTGTATTGTTTTTGCTTTGAAAATTAATAAAAATTACAATTATAAAAAAAAAACTCAGCGGGACTCTCAGGCCGCGTACACACGCGGGGACTGTTCGCTCAACTTTGTCCGCTGAACAGTGTTTCGGCGGACAGTCCGCTCGTGTGTGGGCTTTCAGCGGACAGTTTCAGCGGACAGTCTGCTGAACAAAGTTTTTCGTAAATTCCGAAAAACTGTCCGCTGAAACTTTGTTTCAGCGAACAGTCCCCTCGTGTGTAGGCTTGTTCGTCAAACTAAGTTCCGCGCATGCTCAGAAAGGATTTACACGCCGAAGTTTGCATTGTAGTGTATAGGACGTCGTTTTCTAGTCCCGTCGTACGTGCCGTTCACGTCATCGCGCACGGTTTCAGCGGACTGTTCGTTCGTCGTGTGTGGCCAAGTCTGTCCATGCTAATTTTGAGCGGACTGTCCGCTGAAACTGTTTGACGGACAAAGTTGAGCGAACAGTCCCCGCGTGTGTACGCGGCCTCAGAGTAATCTAACTAGTACTCTATACTATAATCTCTTCTTCACGCAGGTAGTTTCCATCCGTCACCTTTGAAAAATCAATGCCGTACGGACAATACCTCCGGTTGCGGAGAAATTGTTCAAGGGATGTTATTTTCAAAGAAGAGGCTAGAAAGCTCCAACAACGCTTTCTAGACCGGGGGTACAGTCGTTGTTGCCTCCGCAAGGCATACAATCGCACGATTAAACAGACGCAATCAACATTATTGTTTAGACCCAAGGATCATAAGAATAAGACTAACAATGTCACACGCATGATTATGCGTTTTTCATTACAGCATAAGGAAATATATGGTATTCTAAACAGACATTGGTCTATTTTAACGGATGACGAAAAAGTGAGTCAGTTCATCTCTCCCTTTCCTTCGATTACTTTTAAACGAGCATTGTCTCTAAAAGATAGATTAGTTAAAAGTGTATATAAGAAGGGTATTAAGAAACATTGCTCCACATATGACACATTTCCATGTGGGCATTGTTCACATTGTTCACTTATTAGAAAAGAAAGGACTTTTATTCTCCCTAAACATTTTGCAAATTGCCAAACCTGTGGGGTAGTCTACTTGATGAGCTGCGAATGCGGCTACTTTTATGTAGGCAAAACCAAACAACGGTTTTGGTGTAGAACATCAAAACATATTTACAATATGGAGATAGGGAACATTTATCTCCCTCTAGGAAGACACGTTGTGACGAAACATCATTACAAAATGCCCAAAGTTTCCTTCACCGTCCTGGATCGGATACATACCTATACATAACTCCTACAAATGGAGCAAAAATAGATATTTAAGTTGCAAGCTAACATATATCCAGGCCTCAATGAATCGATTTCATTTGTACCGTTCCTGAGGGACTATAGTTCTGGCAAGACAAGCTAACTATTTTCAGTATTTTTAGAGAAGAAGAACAATACATAGGAATTATATATAAATACACCAGCTATTAATATGGGGAGGGATGTGAGCATCACAGCAGGAAAGATTGAGCACTGTAAAGGTGCCCCGCGAGGAGATAAAGTCACACATACTCTTTTGAATCAATATACTGCTTGCTCGATAGCAGCATAGTTTGGCATTTACCTTATATATAAATTAAGAAGATAAGAGTTTTTCTCTTTGCCACATCTATGTGCAACTCTGTACAAATGTAAAAACAATGCTGTAAAGAATATGCCTTATAATTGTTTAATTGAGAATAATGCATATTAGGTATTTTCACAATATTGCTGTTTTTGGCTTAAAAAATTATTTGTATTTGAGAGATTAGGGCATATGTACATTGTGACTCAAAACATTTAAAGCAAGCGATGACAATGCTATATATATTTTTTATACATGTGTTGGTATTTATATAAATGTTGTAATCTGCTGTTCCCTCCATTGTAGGTTTCCCTGATTAGACCACCCCACTCTAGTCCTCCTTTTCCCCATGGGTTAGAGGACACTGGGGAGAACACATGATCGGGGCTCTTCAGGGCCTCACTGCACTGGGGTGAAAGGTAAGGGTGGCCCATGTAGACCCCCTTTAAACCCGAGTAGATCCTTGTATCATTCGGGGCTTTCCCTCCCGGTGCTGGCGGCGTTCTGTGATCGTCGCCGGACCAAGAGGTGAGGGATGCGCATGCGTGGATGCCGCCGCTCACATCCTGGCTTGCTACCCGTGCGCGTGTGTGGGTTTCATCCTTGAGGATGGATGCTCACACATGGGCGGCAGGGCGGGGCGGCTGGGGGGGCTGCGGTGTCATTGCGCGTGTGCCATTTCTCCCTTACCTCTGACGTCACGCCGGTGCAACGGCGACGTCGGGGGGTGTCCTGGGATGCAAACAGCATCTTCCTGAATGCCGAGGCGGCCACAAAAAGGACGCATTGTATGACCGTGAGGCTCCACACTTGAGGAATGAGGTAATGAGGAACATATGCAAACAATAAGGTAATTAAGTGGATATATATACGACCCATCTCCAGCAGAAATTAGTTGGTTTACTCTTGTGCTGGAGATGGTTCATGTGGCAGTCAGGGAGCAGGTAAGGAATATGGATGGACTACTCCCTATAAGATCTGTCTATAAGTTAGGATTTTTCTATAAAATATAATTTGAGATAATAATAATATATTTTTTATTTAGATGAGTGGCCTCTCCTTTTATAAGGATCTCTAAGTGCCCTAAAAATATAAAACTGACAGGTATTTATGTTATTATGCACCTTTTATTCACACATTTTTTCTTTCTCTTTATGTCATTCACCTCACTTCATATATAGGGTATTGGGTTTTTATTATTATTATATATATTTTTTTTTTTTAATTCACATGCATGGAAAAAGAGCGTTTAATATCATTAGCACTATTTTTAGCACAGACATATATACACATACACACATTAACTTTATATTAATTTATTTTTATATTTATTTTTAATCATTATTTATAATTTTTCACATTTTTTCACATGTTCATACATACACATACATGTTTCACTGTATTAATACGTTTGGTCATCTGTTGAATATATGGATCATGTGTAACACACACACACACACATACATATATGTGTAGTATTCAGCCACATTAATTTATTATTTTACCATTACTTTCCTTTCCTCCTCCCTGTATATCGGATAGTCAATATGCATTATTGTTAGATAGTAGATACAAAAATGATTCATAATTTTTTCAAACAAATAAATAAAATAATTTAATAAAAATAAAATCCTCCGTTCCCTCACTTGGATGGTGGAAGCCTCAAAAGCTTTGTGACCGCTTGTAGGTCCTAAGGACCCACGCTTTATGTAAAAAAACATATTTTTCCCCCCCCCTCTCTCCTCTTTCCCCCTCCTGGGAGATTTGGTGGATTTAAATAGTGGGGTGGAGACAGTCCGGGTTTGCCTTCAATGAATTTGGATACTTGCATGAGAGTCTCTGGTTTACATATTCGTATCTTACGGAAAGGGTAAATATATTATATAGAGATGTCTGTATAATTGCCCATTGAATGATATTGTTTTTAATACTAATTGTCCACTTATTATGTTGGTAGAAATAAAGAAACCCCCTGAGGAAGACTGCGACCAGTCCAAAGTCTAAATGCATTGGGGTATTTCCTCACATTAAGTGGCTTCTCTATGATACGTAAAAACAAAAATGTGGGAACTTAAAAGTAGATTTTTGATATAATGGAGATATGTATTATTTGTGAAGAATTGTTGAATCGCATTATACTATATAGAGATTTGCAGATCTGTATTGTTACACCAGAGCTCAGATTTTTAATCTAATTCACTGTGATATATCTACCACCTAGTGTTTAGTAATAATAAAACATTTTGAAACTTTTTATCAATGTCTCTCATTTGCTGCTAAAAAATCTCATGGGGAGTGTCTCTATATCTTTTTCCTAATACGGCTTTGGGGTGTGCAGCCTTTCTAAACCCAGCAAACATGTTCTAAATGTGTTATTTACACACATTGTATCTTTGTTATCAAGTGTATGATTTCAAATTACTATTTTTGTGTCCTATTATGTTTAGTGTTTTAATTCAATATAATCCCACTCCACTATTTCATCTTTATACCTCTCCACTTCTCATTTCAATCTACCCTTCTTTATGTGATTCCATTGCTCGTTGCCCATCCCGTGCCTGATTTACTATTATAATTAGGGATGAGCTTCGTGTTCGAGTCGAACATACGTTCGCCCGTTCGGCGAATTCTGACAGTATACACCGATCGTTATCGGACGATTTTTTGTTCTTGCTCTTCTGTAGTGGTTGTTGTCTGTGTGCCCTGACCGCAGTATACACCGCTATATTCACCTATATAGCTAACTATCTTGCTCGTTTTAAATAGAGCTTGCAGTCAGTGGTAGGAGATTGTGCGTGCTGTCTGCATGCTCTGAACCCAGTATACACCGCTATATCCACCTATATAGCTAACTATCTTGCTTGTTTTAAATAGAGCTTGCAGTCAGTGTTAGGAGATGTTAGGAGATTGTGCGTGCTGTCTGCGTGCTCTGAACCCAGTACACACCGCTATATTCACCTATATAGCTAGCTATATTTCTCTTTTTTAATAGAGCTTGGAGTCAGTGGTAGGAGATTGTGCGTGCTGTCTGCATGCTCTGAACCCAGTATACACCGCTATATCCACCTATATAGCTAACTATCTTGCTCGTTTTAAATAGAGCTTGCAGTCAGTGGTAGGAGATTGTGCGTGCTGTCTGCGTGCTCTGAACCCAGTATACACCGCTATATCCACCTATATAGCTAACTATCTTGCTCGTTTTAAATAGAGCTTGCAGTCAGCTGTAGGAGGTTGTGGGTGTTGTCTGCATGCTCTCTGCAGAGTTCCAGTGTCCACAGGTGAGGGGGGAGGATGGCCTCCTCTAGCCCAGGCCCAGGGTTGCTTTCCTGGCCTGGAACTCCTGCTACCCTCCCTGGAATTGAAGACCTATCCAGGGTGGAGAGGCTCTTTCTGGGGACTCAGGTCGGTCTTACCAGCTGGACCAAAGCCCAGCCAGGAGAGGATGTTAAGAAATGCAAAGTGAGGATCGAGAAGGTTAAGAACCTAATGGATAAGGCAACACGTGCATACAATGGCCGCATGGTCTGTTTAACCTCTCTTCGGAACCGGCGGGATCGTTCCGGCATCTCCAAGAGATCGGAATTCCGAGTGGCCATTGCAAGTCTAAAGCAGCAGAATGCCGAGTTATTCGACCTCCTGGTGAACCTATGTGACCATGGCCCAGGCGAGGAGTGCTTTTTGGATGAGCTAAAGCATGAGCTGTTGAGAGCAAATGAGGAGGGGAGACAGGCGTCTCGGCACCAGAAGGTGGACAAGCCGGATTCCCTGCTAGACGTGGACAACCCCCCACTCCCGGATGTCCTCGTTCCGCTGCGGGGGGATCCCCAGGTCAGCAGGCCCAGACTATCGGAACAGTTGGACAGTGCAGATGGGGTGGTGTTGAGTGGGTCTCCCGCCATGGCGGGTGTTGTGAGGGTTGGGGATGGTTGCTGTGGGACGCCGTCCCCTGTGGGGAGGGGGGAGGGGGTCCCACACTCTGCTCTGGGATTGGTGCGGGCCTTTGAGGGGCAGGCGCCTACAGGAAGTCCGCCGGGGCTGGGGGCGGATCCCGCCGCTTCCGGTTTGCCGGCGGGACAGGAGGTGGGCGGAGCTTCGTCTGCCGCAGCTCCGGCGGGTGACGGGCGGTGAATCGGCAGGTGTGGGGTGAGTCGCCCATGGGGGCTTTGGACAGGGAGTGCCCTGCGATGGAGTTTATCCTTCAGTTGGAGGGCACCCAAGTAGAGGAGTGTATAGTGGTCGATTCTTGCCGGGCTCACGCTGAGGTTGGCGGGAGCTCCGAAATGGAATGGGCGGGCCTCCTGGGGAGCCAATTGGATGCCTTCTTTGGCTGTGGCCAGGAAGAGGCCCCCCAGTCTACCAGTGAGGTTCGGGAAGTAGCGCCCCGGTCGCCAGGGTCGGGAGATATGAGTCAGACCATGGAGCCAGGAGTGGTCCCCCCGGCTGCCTCAAAGTCTGGGGGTAACCCTGTGGTGTCGGCTCCTGTGGAACGCCTCTTGGGTGTGGAGGAGGAGGCAGCACTATTGGGTGCACTTAAAGCAGGGCGCTCTTTCGCGCAAGTGGCCGTTTCTAGTGTTCCTCTGGGCCCCCTGTATGGCCAGTTTGGCGCCCAGAATTTTAGGGCGCCGCCCTCTGCCCAGCTTACAGGGCCGGACGCCTGGTCAAGGGGCACGGGGGGCCCAGAGAGAAGATGTAGGAATGTCATGCAGCTTAAGTGGGAGGGCGAAGGGGCATGTCCCTCCAGGGGTCAGGTAGTGGGATGGATACTGGGTGCCGGTTTCCAGGTGGCGGATCTCTTTGCTGTCATCCATCCAACGGGATCCAAAGAATTTGACGTCAGTTTCCTCTCCGTCGTCTCGATGGAGAGGTTTCTGACTGTATACGAAATCCTGAGGAGGTCTGACCCCTGGAGGGGGTTCCGTGTGGTCCCCCTGTCCCGACAGGAGGAGGTGAAAAATATCACTGTCCTGGTTAGGAATGAGTCCCTCCCTCCAGAAGACATCATGACCTGGCTCGGGAGATTTGGCCAGCTGCAGACTCTGTTGCGGAAGTCCCTAGACGAGCGCGGGGTCTGGACTGGGGCTTGGCAGGCCAGGATCCGGCTCAGGCGCCAGGGCAATACAGTATCTCACGTCCCTGGTAGCGCCTTCATTGGCAGAGACCGGATCCTGGTCTTCTACCCGGGCCAGCCTCATCGCTGCTTTAAATGCGGAAGTCCGGCGCACCTGAGCGCAGACTGCGTGACGCCCCACTGCGTCAGGTGCAACGGGTTTGGGCACCCACAGGAGACTTGCAGGCTTATAGTCTGCAATCTCTGTGGGGTGCTGGGGCACCCTTTCAGCCGGTGCCCCAAAGCATTCAGGGACTTCCCGACAGAGGGGGGCGAACCTAGCCAACCCCGGGCACCATCTGGGGACCCCAGGCCCGGGTCGGTGATTGGGGGGGACTCAGGGGCAGGGGGAGCGGCGGGGCCAGGTGATCAGCTGCCCCAAAGGCTGAGGTCCGGGAGGGGGAGAAAGGAGGAGTTAGGGAATAGTGTGGCTGGTAAGAAGGTTGATGGAACATCTAGGTCCTTGGGGGCAGTTCCCAAGGAGAAAAGGAAACAGCCTGATAAGTCATCTGTGGGTAGGAAGGCATCTACCAAACAGCCGACTGCCGGGCCCAAAGAGAGACCTCCTAGAAGGGCTTCTCTCCCGGATCCCCCCCCTTGTCCCCCTCCCGCTGTTCCTTCTCCATCCCCCTCCCCTTCCCCTCTCCCCCCTCCCCTTCCCTCCCCCCTTCCCCTTCCATCCCCCTCCTCTGCCCCCCTCCCATCCCCCCTACCCTGGTATCTCCACGTCCTTCTTCCTCTTCTAGTCTCCCTGTTGTACCGGCGGCGGTCGCCGGGCAGGAGATGATGGAGGTACAGGGGGCTGCCAAGACCTCCCAGAAGCGCCTTGCATCTAGCGGGCATTCTGAGGAGGAGGGTGGTGAGCCTCCTGGGCCTGGGCGGTGGGAGAGGGTAAGGAAAAAAGCGGTCAGAAAAAGAAAACGGAAGGTGCCTGCGCCTGAGGAAGACGTATGCCCTTGCCCCAGTGAGGATGGGTGTGTTGACCGGCCTCTTATCCTGCTGGGCAATCGTTTTGAGGGCCTACCCTCTGACTCAGAGGACGAGGGGGCCTGCAAGTAATGTAAGCAGAAGGGAATGTAAGCCAATCACTAAGGATGGCGGTACCCGCGCCAATACTCCTTGCGACGATTAATGTTGCAAGTGTGCGTTCTACGGCGGCTCGTTTTGCAGCCTTTGATTTTTTCAGCCGGATTGATGCTGACATTTTGTTTTTGCAAGATACCTGGCTGGCATCTGTGGCAGGGATGCATCTAGCAAAGAGAGAGTGGAGATGTGGGCCCTCTCTCTGGTCTCTTGCGGCTGAGCCCTGTAGTGGTGTTGCGGTCCTTTTTAAGACTGGTTTGGTGGCCTGCCGATGAGTGATTGAGGTCGAGGTTGGTAGATGTCTAGTGGTGGATGCTGTCGTGAGGGGAGAATTCCTCTGTTTAATTAATTTTTATGGCCCTCAATCTCAGAGGGGGAGGAAGGACCTTCTTACTGCAGTGAAACCTTACCTGTTTACATCCCAGCAGGTGGTCTTTGGTGGTGACTTCAACATGGTCACCAGGTCAAAGGACCGGGCAGGAACCTCTGGCCCCCTGGGATATGACAGTATCTTTTTGAATAGGATAGTGAGGGAAGCCGGGTTGGTGGATGTGCACGTTCGTCATCTCCCCAACCACAGGGGTTTCCCCTATGCCAGAGGTAGCAGTAAGAGTAGGATAGACAGGTTTTTTTTGAAGGGGGACTCTTCCTTCATGGCCCCTGTGCTGTGTGCGGTTGAGTTCTCCGATCACTGGATGGTGTCCGTTACCTTGAATGTGGCCGATACTCCTCAGAAGGGTCGGGGCTTGTGGCGCCTACATGGGTCGCTGCTTGAGGACCCTGAAGTGAGGGAGGCTTTCGAGACCTTTTTTTTGGAACAAGCCACGCTCCTTGAGGGCGGCTGCTCCCATCAGGAATGGTGGGAAGTGGTGAAGAAGAGGTCTGAGGGCTTCTTCCGAGAGGTCTCGAGGCACCGGGTTTTCTCAAAATACCTGGCCTACCAGAGGCTGCGGAGGCAATTAGATCGCCTCATCTCCTCTGGGGGCACTTAGGAACAGATCTCTGTTCTGAAGCTTCAGATGAAGGAGTGTCAGTACGACCGTCTCGCCTCCCTGGTCCTTGAGAGGGATTACGGGAAGTTCGTCTCCCCGGATCCTTACAAGAGCTGCGGCGATGCGGCGAGTGAGAAGGTCGTACATGGCCTGAGGGATTCCCCGGGGCCCTTGGTGCGGTCCAAGGCAGGGATCCTGGGCATCATCAGTGCCCACTTTTCCGACATCCTGAAGAAGAAGCCTTTAGACCTTGAGAGAGCCAGGGCGTTCCTTGACGGGACACCGCTGGAGGCAGTGTCTGACCTTCCGGTCTCCTTGACAGATGGGATCTCAACAGCAGAGGTTGAGCAAGCCATCGACTCTTTGTCACTATAGAGATCGCCGGGGCCTGATGGGCTCACGGCGGAGTTCTATAAAACCTTTAAGAGCCTTTTCGCTCCTCTTTTGAGGGAGGTGTTCAATGAGTGTTTGGCATCTGGTTTGCTTCCTCCCTCAATGAGAAGGTCTGCCCTGATCCTCTTGTCAAAGGGGAAAGATTCGTCCAGGGTAGAGAATTGGCGTCCTATTGCCCTTCTCTCCACGGATAGGAAGATTCTGGCGAAGATATTGTTTGTGCGTATGTCTGCTGTCGCGGACAAGTTACTTTCCACCTCCCAGCATTGTGCAGTTCCCGGCCGTAGCACCTTTAGTGCTGTCCTGAACGTCCGGGAGGCTGTGGAAAGGTGCAGGGCAACGGGTGATGGTCGGTATCTGCTGGCACTAGATCAGGCGAAAGCTTTTGATAGGGTAAGCCATGAGTACCTCTGGCTTCTCCTGGGTAAGTATGGTCTGCCAGCTAAATTCATCGATTGGCTGAAAGTATTGTATAGGGGGGCTGAGAGCTTCCCCCTTGTCAATGATTGGGTGGGATCCGCCTTCCCGGTGGACTCTGGTGTCAGGCAGGGTTGCCCGTTGAGCCCCCTACTCTACGTCTTTGCGGTAGATCCCTTCGTGGGCTTGACCGCGGGCGTTTGAGGGGGGTTCCGGTAGAGCCCTGTGGGGGCCCGGAGCCATCGATGAGGGTGGTGGCCTACGCGGACGATGTCTCGGTGGTAGTGTCTAGCCGAGAGGAGGCCCTTTTTGTGGAAACACAGATTGGCGGCTACTCCGAGGCATCAGGTTCATTAGTCAACTGGGACAAGAGTGAGGTTCTCTGGATGGGGAAGGAAGGCGAGCAGTTTGCCCTTCCGGACGTTTTCCCCCAGTCCCAACCAGAGATAAAGATCTTAGGCATCCTTTTTGGCCCAGGCGACTATCCCAAGAAAAACTGGGAGCGCAGGCTGTCGGGTGCTACCCAGAAAGTGAAGGCCTGGAAGGGCTGGAAGCTGTCATTGAGGGAAAGGGTAAGCCTGATCAAGACCTATCTGCTGCCTGAATTTCTCTATGTCAGCTACGTTTGTCTTCTGCCGGAATCGCTCTATACACGGATCTACAGCCTGTTCTTCCTACTACTGTGGGGAAACAGGCTGAACCTCATCAAGAGGGAGGTTACGTACCTTCGGAGAAGGCAGGGTGGGTTGGACATGATCAACCCAGTGGTGTTTTTCACCACTGTATTTGTGAAATTCAATCTACAGTCTATCTTTGTGGACATGCCTTCTCTGTAGGAACGTTCGTGTAAGGGCTGGCTCTTGATTTTCCTGAGTAGCTGGGAGGGAGGGGGTCGCCCTGGTGACCTTCGTAGATCCCATGGGTACCTCCCGTCCTATGTCCCGACTGCTCTGAAGGTACTAAGGAAGTGGAGGATAACTGCTCTAGAGGTGGGCTCTATGGGTCGGCGTGAGCTGTACCTTAGGGTCATGTCCTCTGACTTTTTGAGACCACTGGCCTTAAGGGATTGCCCAGACAGGGTTCTCACGGAGGGACTAGCCCTTCTGAATTCCGTGAGAATTCCTCTCAAGTTCTGGGATCTTGCGTGGAGAGCGTTCCATGGACGCCTCTACGTACGATCCAACTTGAAATATCGGAGCTTAGGGGACAGAGGGTGTCCCCGTCCAGAGTGTGGAGGGACATTAGAGACCATGGACCACTTTTTGGTCGAATGTCCCTTTAACGTGGAGGTTCTGGCGGGGGTTGGGGTGGCCGTCGGCTATCCCCGCCTCCAAGGCCCTGTCAGCTTCTGAGCGAGTATATGGTAACTTCAGGGTGCGAAGGGGATTTGAGTTATCATCACTTTATCTAGTTAGTACAGTTTGTCTTTACTTCACCTGGCACGCAAGGTGTTTAGTGTCCACTAGGGGCAAAGTCCTGTCCGTGCATGAGGTGGTGGGAGATATTTTTCGGGAAGTGGAGAAGGTAAGGTGTCTGGAAAGAGAGAGGATTGGGGAAGAAAGGAGTGCCAGGTTGTGGAGGGGTTTTTCCTTCCGGCCTCCTTAATGACTCCCACGGTCCTTTCTCTTTCGGTGGTGGTGTCTTTCTATCCTTTCAAGCCCCCCCCCCCCCCCCTAAGTTTTCTTTGAATTTCTCTTTTTTTTCGGCAAACAGGTACGGGCATGCTTCACTCTTTACATTCCCGTCTGTATCTTGTGTGTAGTGTGATTAGATGGATGAGTTGTATATTTTAAAGCTAAAGTTTAGTGGATAAGTTGTACTATAAAAAAACCCGATGATCATGCGGTAGTGCGGCTAGTCACTGCGGAGACTGCTGGAGGGTTGAGGAGACATACGGTTATTTGATATGTTATTTCTCTCACCATATGTATGTTGCTATGGTATTATTTCTAAGAAAGTCTTTGTATATTTGGAAGAAGTTCTATTAATAAAAAAATATCCACTTATATAGCTAACTATCTTGCTCGTTTTAAATAGAGCTTGCAGTCAGTGGTAGGAGATTGTGCGTGCTCTGAACCCAGTATACACCGCTATATTCACCTAATATAGCTAGCTATATTTCTCTTTTTTAATAGAGCTTGCAGTCAGTGGTAGGAGATTGTGCGTGCTGTCTGCGTGCTCTGAACCCAGTATACACCGCTATATCCACCTATATAGCTAACTATCTTGCTCGTTTTAAATAGAGCTTGCAGTCAGTAATAGGAGATTGTGCGTGCTGTCTGCGTGCTCTGAACCCAGTATACACCGCGGTATTCACCTATATAGCTAGCTATCTTGCTCGTTTTAAATAGAGCTTGCAGTCACTGGTAGGAGATTGTGTGTGCTCTGAACCCAGTATACACCGTTATATTCACCTATATAGCTAGCTATATTTCTCTTTATTAATAGAGCTTGCAGTCAGTGGTAGGAGATTGTGCGTGCTTTCTGCGTGCTCTGAACCCAGTATACATCGCTATATCCACCTATATAGCTAGCTATCTTGCTTGTTTTAAATAGAGCTTGCAGTCAGTGGTAGGAGATTGTGCGTGCTGTCTGCGTCCTCTGAACCTAGTATACACCGCTATATCCATCTATATAGCTAGCTATCTTGCTCGTTTTAAATAGAGCTTGCAGTCAGTGGTAGGAGATTGTGCGTGCTGTCTGTGTGCTCTGAACCCAGTATACACCGCTATATCAATCTATATAGCTAGCTATCTTGCTCGTTTTAAATAGAGCTTGCAGTCAGTGGTAGGAGATTGTACGTGCTGTCTGCGTGCTCTGAACCCAGTATACACCGTTATATCCACCTACATAGCTCTTCTCTAATTGAGCCATCTGCCATCTGCAGGAGTTAGTGGATGTTGTGTGTGCCTCCAGCACAATATACACTACCCAATTGCTGTTTTTCCCAACTCCCTTCAGGCCATTACCATGTCTGGAAGGCCAGCAAGGAGAGGCAGACAGGCGCGAGCCGATAAAAGAGGGCAAGCAGGCTCTGTGTCTAGAGACAACAGTGCTGGTCGTGGATGCGGTGCATCGTCATCATCAGTGTGTGGCACGCTTGTCCTTCTTTTCGGCAGCTGGACATGTTGAGCCGCAACATGCCAATGGCTTGGTAGAGTGGATGACCAAGCCCTCTTCATCCTCCTCATCCTCTCTCACCCAGGCTCAGGGTACTAGCAAAGCAGCTGCCAACACATCGTCTTCCCTCCTCTCAATGTCATCATCAGTGACTCCTTCCCTAGACCCACCACGTCCTCCTGAGGAGTCTCCTGAACTCTTTGAGCACAGTGTTGGGTACATGCTCCAGGAGGATGCCCAGTGTTTTGTATACTCTGATGATGATACTCAGCTAGAGGAAGGCAGTAGCGTGAATGCAGAGAGAGGGGATGCTCAAGAAGGACAGCAATCTGGCAGTCATGTTCCACAAGCTGCCGCATACTGCCAGGTTTGCTCCAGCGATGAAGAGGGAGGGGACGATGAGGGCACTGACTCCACGGGGGTACCTGGTAGGAGAGAGGAGGAGGAGGAGGAGGCACATGTCCAACGAGGCAGGATGACCTCCGGGGGCCAGCTTAGGGGCAGCACACTGACTGAATCACACCGCAGAGCTCTGCCTGTGCAGGGCGCTGCCTCTGCGCGTTATTCTAAAAGTTCTTTGGTGTGGGCCTTTTTTGAGACAAGTGCATCAGATCGCACCGCTGCTATTTGCAACATATGTCTCAAGCGTATCTCGCGAGGCCAAAACATCAGCCACTTGGGCACCACATGCTTGACCAGACATATGTTGACCTGCCATGCAGCTCGTTGGCAAGCGTACCTCAAAGACCCACACCAAAGAACAAAGCGGACCTCTCCTTGCTCCTCATCAGCTGGGATCTCCAACCCCACTAGACGTTCAGTCCTCTCTGAAACCTGCTCTGAGAGGAATGAAGGTGTACAATTAGGTGTGTCACAGCCAATTGCTTCCAGGCACTCTGCTAGCAGTACACCCACGTCCGATTATAGCAGGCAAATGTCCCTGCCCCAGCTGCTGGACCGGCGAAAGAAGTTCACTCCCAGCCATCCACAAGCCCAGCGGTTGAATGCTAGCTTGGCTAAATTGCTAGCACTTCAACTGCTTCCTTTTCAGTTGGTAGACTCGGCCCCCTTCCGTGAGTTTGTACAATGTGCGGTTCCTCAGTGGCAGGCCCCCAAACGCCACTTTTTCTCACGGAAGGCGATTCCCGCTCTCTACCGGCATGTGGAAGGCAATGTCCTTGCCTCGCTGGACAAGGCGGTCAGCGGTAAGGTGCATATTACCGCTGACTCATGGTCCAGCAGGCATGGACAGGGACGTTGCCTGTCTTTCACGGCCCATTGGGTCACTCTTTTGGCAGCTGGGAAGGATGCAGGACAAGGTGCAGTAGTGTTGGAGGTTGTTCCGCCACCACGCCTCCAAAATGCTACTATTGGTTGTGACACACCAGGGACTTACCAGCGATGGACAGGCACAGCTGCGTGCACGCATGCGCACGCGTGCTTCTTCTCAAACTGAGCCTCAGCGTGTTCACACTGGCAGGCGTCGGCGCGTGCTTCCGGCGCGTTCGCGATAGCGCTATTTGCCGCCACTGAATGCTTAAAGGTTCTCCTAGTGCGCTGGTGTGGCGCTGTTTCGTCTCAGCTCCTGTGCGTCTGACTACCTGAACCTGAACCTGATTATCTGCTATTGTTACCAACCCGGCTTCGTTTGACTTCTCTGCCTTCTCCAAACCCGACCCGGCCTGCCTGACCTTGCTACCACTTCTGCCTGTGATTCCGTTGCCGATCTCTGCCAGTTTTACCTACGCTTCCTTGCCTGCTGCTATCACCTGTCTCCTCGCCTACTGACCCGGACCGTCCGACCCTGCTCCAACCTGCTGCCTGTTCAGTGTTCTGCTGTGCCTGTGGTTCCTCTCATCGCTCCTGTAGCTGCTGCTTGCATTTTTCAGCTCTTCTATCAACTTCCAGCCGTCCAGCCATCCAGAGGGATCTCTTCTCTGCTATCAGTCCCAGCAGCCCTATCCAGCAGGCACTCCTACCCACTGTGCTCTCGAGACCGCTGTTCCCATTCCAGTGGCTCCTGAACCAGCGTTGTAAGAGAGGTCTCCTTCTACAAGTCAGGCTTCAACACCAGGTACCTAACAGTACGAAACAGCCATGACTGAGCCCACAGGAGAGACCTCTCCCATGAAGGAGATCTGCACGCATCTGGCGGCCCTTACCCAAGCTGTAAAGTCGCTGCAGGATGGCTACACCAGACTTGAAGGACAGGTCCAGAACATTACTGATGCTGGTCACGCAGCTTCTGCTCCATCCTCCACACCAGTACAGTCTGTTGCCTCACAATCTGTTGTCATGCTTCCACCTGAGCCAAGGCTGCCCATTCCAGAGAGGTTCTCTGGGGATCGAACCAAATTTCGGGCTTTTCGGAACGCCTGTCAGCTCTATTTTGCCCTACAACCACGGACTTTCTCCCTGGAAGCCACTAAAGTAGGATTTGTGATCTCCCTTTTACAAGGAGAACCCCAGACCTGGGCCCACTTATTACTTGAAGGAGACTCAGTCCTGACTCACTCTCTGCAATCCTTCTTTGAAGCCATGGCTCAGCTTTATGAGGACCCCCAAAGGACTGCCACAGCTGAATCTGCCCTGTTTGCGCTCCAGCAGGGCCGCAGACCGGCCGAGGACTATGTCACGGACTTTAGACGCTGGAGCGCAGACACTGAGTGGAATGATGCGGCTTTGAGGCATCAGTTCCGCATGGGGTTATCCGAAGGGCTTAAGGACGAACTTGCTCGAGTCAGCATACCAGAAACCCTGGAGGCCTTGATCTCCTTGGCAATCCAGATTGACCATCGTCTCCGGGAGTGACGATCAGAGCGCTCTGCTCAGCAAACCCACCCGGTTTGGATGACAGCGAATGCCCCAACGCCTGCTTCCCGCTACTTACCTCCGCCCAGCTCTTATCCGGCCTGCTCGGCTCCTGACACCTCTGAGCCCATGCAATTGGGACTAATGCGCCCTGCTTTACCCCCAGAAGAACGTGCACATTGCCGGCAGCAGAATCTCTGCCTCTACTGTGGTGGTACAGGTCACTATGTCTATAACTGCCCTGTCAAGACAAGTAAGTGCCTATCTTCTGCTTCTACCAGTCTCTCTGCATTGTCTGCCAACTCAACCCACCTTTCTATTCCTCTTTTGCTACAGCTCCAAGGAAGGACGGAGACAGTCAACGCTATCATTGACTCCGGGGCGTGCAGCTGCTTTATTGATTCCATCTTTGCTGGCCAACAGGGCATCCCGTTACAAGACAAGATTCATGGACTTTCAGTTTTCCTGGCTGATGGATCTAGCATCAGTTATGGGAAGGTAACTTCCTCTGCCTGTCACCATCTCCTCTCAGCATAAAGAATTCCTGACCCTTGATGTAATCTCCTCTCCGATGTTTCCGATCATCCTGGGCATACCCTGGCTCCAAGCCCATAACCCTCACATCAATTGGGTTACTAGAGAAGTCAAGTTTCCTTCTCCCTATTGTCTGAAGCACTGTCTAACAGACTCCACCAAATCTTCTGCCACCCTTTTATGTGTAGACTCTGACCAGAATCTACTCCAGACTGTACCCAAGCATTATCACGAGTTTATTGATGTCTTCAGTAAGAAAGGAGCAGACTCTCTACCTCCTCACCGCCCCTACGATTGTCCGATTGAACTGCTCCCTGGGGCTGAGATTCCTTTCGGACGCATCTTTCCTCTGTCAGAAAAGGAGCAGGAGGTACTTAAGATCTACTTACATGATAACCTAGAAAAGGGGTTCATTCGCCCTTCAACTTCCCCAGTGGGAGCCGGAATTTTCTTCGTCACCAAAAAAGATCAGACCCTCTGACCATGTATGGACTATAGAGAGCTAAACAAGATTACGGTTAAGAACCGCTACCCCTTACCTTTGATACCCGAACTCTTCCAGAGACTGAGGTCTGCTGTCATATTTACTAAGCTTGACCTAAGAGGGGCGTATAATCTACATAGTCCACATTCAGGCCGGGCATGAATGGAAGACAGCCTTCCGGACCCGATTCGGGCATTATGAATACTTGGTAATGCCCTTCGGGCTCTGCAACGCTCCGGCCACTTTCCAACATCTCATTAACGATGTATTCAGAGACTTTCTTGATGTATTTGTGATTGTCTACCTGGACGACATCTTAATATTTTCCGGATCACTCGATCAGCATCGGGAGCATGTCCGCAAGGTCCTAAGCCGTCTTCGTCAGCACAGACTTTACGCAAAGGCTGAGAAATGTGAATTCGAGTTATGGAGCATCCAATTCTTGGGGCTAGTGATCTCCCCAACGGGCATTAAGATGGATCCCCAAAAAGTGTCTGCTGTGTTAGACTGGCCAGCGCCTCTGGATAAGAAGGGCGTACAACGCTTCATCGGCTTTGCGAACTTCTATAGAAAATTCATAAGAGGCTTTTCAGCTATAATTGCGCCCATCACGCAACTAACCAAACAAAGCTCTTGCTTCTGCTGGACTCAGGAGGCCCAGAGTGCCTTTGAAGAGCTTAAAAGACTTTTCACGTCTGCCCCAATCCTCAGTCATCCAGGACCCGTCTTTACCCTTCATTCTCAAAGTAGACGCTTCTGAAGTGGCTGTAGGAGCAGTCATCTCTCAACGTCGAGGTAACAAGGACCTAATGCACCCTGTGGGGTTCTTCTCTAGGAAACTCTCTTCTGCAGAGAGGAATTATGACGTTGGCGACCGAGAACTGCTCGCTATTAAAGCTGCCTTGGAGGAGTGGAGGTATCTGTTGGAGGGTGCTGCTCATCCGGTACTAATATATACCGATCATAAGAACTTAGAGTACCTAAGGTCTGCCAAACGACTGAGACCCCGACAAGCTCCCTGGGCCCTGTTCTTCTCACGTTTCTCCTTCCATATAACATACCGGCCCGGATCGAAGAACGTGAAACCGGATGCGCTGTCACGCATGTATGACAATCCAAAGGACTCATCTGCTCCTGATACCATCCTGCCTGCCGGAAATTTTTTACTCTTACAGTCAGATCTTCTCTCTTTGATCAAAGAAGCATCCTCTGACTCCTCAAAACCCCCCGGGATCACTTTAACGTCCAGGGATGGCTTGTTCTGGAGGGGAAGTCAAATCTTTGTTCCCAAGAATGTTCGAGTCAAAGTGTTGTCCCTTCTTTACGATCATCCCCTGGCAGGCCACTTTGGGGTCCGTAAGACCCTTGAGCTCGTATGACGCACGTTCTGGTGGCCCAATTTGAAGGACTTTTGTGAGAAGTACGTCAGCTCCTGTCCTGTTTGTATCCAGAACAAGACACCAAGAAATCAGGCTTGGGGACTGCTGAAACCCTTACCTGTGCCCGACAGACCCTGGAGAATGATTACCATGGACTTTATAGTCGAGCTTCCATGCTCTGAGGGGTGCTCGGCTATCTTTGTGGTTGTAGACCGGCTGTCCAAAATGGCCCATTTTTTACCCCTAAAAGGGACCCCATCTGCTGTGGAGACTGCCCGCATATTCATTAAAGAAATTGTGAGGTTACATGGAATTCCAGCAAATATAGTTTCCGACAGAGGAGTTCAGTTCACCTCACATTTCTGGAGGGCCCTGTGTGAGATCCTGAAAATTGAGCTGGCCCTGTCCTCGGCCTATCATCCCCAAACCAACGGACAAATGGAAAGGACCAACCAGACTCTTGAACAGTACATTAGGTGTTTCACATCTTTTGTACAGAATGATTGGGTGTCCCTGCTGCCCTTAGCAGAATTTGCCTACAATAATGCTTGTCATTCAGCCACCGGTCAGTCCCCTTTTTTCGCCAATTATGGCTTTCATTTAACTTTTCTGCCTTTCTTTCAGAAACCTCAGTTCCAGCGGTCCAGGAGACAGTGGAGTTCCTCAGCCATAATAACCGGGTGTTGCAGAAGGCAGTGGCTAAAGCCCAGGCAGACAGCAAGAGGGGAACTGACCCTACAGCTTGGCGACCAGGTATGGCTTTCTACCGATAACATTAAATTGGCTTGTCCTTCCAGGAAACTTGCACCTAAATTTATGGGACCATTTCCGGTAAAGAGGAAAATCAATGAAGTTTCCTATGAGTTAGCCCTGCCCGAGTCGCTTAGGATTCACCCTGTGTTTTATGTGTCACTGCTGAAACCTGCCATCGCTGATCCTTTCCCTGATAGAGGAACTAGACCTCCAGAACCCATCTTAGTGGATGGAAACGAGGAGTATGAGGTGGAAGCCATCCTTGATTGCAGAAGAAGACAGGGACGTATTCAGTTTTTGATTAAGTGGAAGGGGTTTGGTCCGGAAAACAATTCCTGGGAACCTGACAGCAATATCCATGCCAGGCAGTTAATTCGTGCCTACTTATCTGCCCATCCAGAAAAGAGGGACTTGTTGGGCATCCAGAGGCTGCCCCTTGGGAGGGGGCAATGTCAGGGACTTACCAGCGATGGACAGGCACAGCTGCGTGCACGCATGCGCACGCGTGCTTCTTCTCAAACTGAGCCTCAGCGTGTTCACACTGGCAGGCGTCGGCGCGTGCTTCCGGCACGTTCGCGTATGCGTACGCGATCGCGGGTGGTGCGCGGGCGCGCGGGCGTTAGGCACGCGCGCGTGCGCGATAGCGCTATTTGCCGCCACTGAATGCTTAAAGGTTCTCCTAGTGCGCTGGTGCGGCGCTGTTTCGTCTCAGCTCCTGTGCGTCTGACTACCTGAACCTGATTATCTGCTATTGTTACCGACCCGGCTTCGTTTGACTTCTCTGCCTTCTCCAAACCCGACCCGGCCTGCCTGACCTTGCTACCACTTCTGCCTGTGATTCTGTTGCCGATCTCTGTCAGTTTTACCTATGCTTCCTTGCCTGCTGCTATCACCTGTCTGCTCGCCTACTGACCCGGACCGTCCGACCCTGCTCCAACCTGCTGCCTGTTCAGTGTTCTGCTGTGCCTGTGGTTCCTCTCATCGGCTCCTGTAGCTGCTGCTTGCATTTCTCAGCTCTTCTATCAACTTCCAGCCATCCAGCCATCCAGAGGGATCTCTTCTCTGCTATCAGTCCCAGCGGCCCTATCCAGCAGGCACTCCTACCCACTGTGCTCTCGAGACCGCTGTTCCCATTCCAGTGGCTCCTGAACCAGCGTTGTAAGAGAGGTCTCCTTCTACAAGTCGGGCTTCAACACCAGGTACCTAACAGCTCTGTCCTCAGAACCAGCGGTGCTCCATAGGCGTTCCAGGGGCTACACAAGTACGCAGGCAAAACGATGCCATGCCGTGTTTGCGCTGGTTTGTTTGGGGGACACTGGGGCGGATGTTTTGTCAGCTCTGCAGGGGCAGGCCGAGAGGTGGTTGACGCCACGCCAGCTTAAGCCAGGAATGGTGGTTTGCGACAATGGCACCAACCTCCTCTCCGCCCTCCAACAGGGACAACTGACCCATGTGCCCTGTGTGACTCACGTCCTTAACCTGATGGTTCAGCGGTTCTTGAGCAGGTACTCGGGCTTACAGGATGTCCTGAAACAGGCCAGGAAAGTCTGTGTGCATTTCCGCCAATCATTTAATGCATGTGCTGTGCCACCCATCACACAGGAAGAGGATGAGGAGGAGGAAGAGGAGGAGGAGGATGATTGTGTCAGCATGGAGGTGGAGGCTGGCACTCAGCATCAGCAGCAGTCTTGTAGGGATGATTTACAGTCCCAAGAAACCCGTGGACTTGTACGTGGCTGGGAGGAGGTAGCTGCGGATCATGTTGTCCTTAGTGACCCAGAGGACTCCGGACCGAATGCCTCAGCTAACCTACGCTGCATGGCCTCCCTGATCCTGCAAAGCCTGCGGAAGGATCCTCGTATTCTTCGGATCAAGGAGAGGGACCATTACTGGCTGGCTACTCTCCTTGATCCACGGTACAATGGTAAGATTGCGGACCTTATCTTGCCATCGCAGAGGGAGCAGAGGATGAGACATCTCCGGGAGGCCTTGCAGAAAGGTCTGTGCAACGCGTTCCCAGAGACTGGGAGGTTACAAACTCCTGGTCCTGGACAACATGTTGCTGAGGCATCGGTCAGAAGGAGTGGTGGAGAAGGTGAGCGTCTGACCAATGCTTTCAGGCAATTTTTTAGTCCGCAGCCCCAAGGTATGATCGGTTCCAGCAACCATCGCCAGCGTCTGATTTACATGGTGCAGGAATACCTAGGGGCAAGGTCAGACTTGGACACCTTTCCCACCAAAAATCCTCTGGCTTACTGGGTCTTGAGGATGGATCACTGGCCAGAGCTTGCACAGTATGCAATTGAGCTACTGGCCTGTCCTGCATCCATCGTTCTTTCGGAACACACCTTCAGTGCTGCTGGTGGCTTTGTTACCGATCACAGGGTGCGCCTGTCCACCGAATCAGTTGATTGACTGACCTTCATCAAGATGAATCAGTTTTGGATCACCCACAGCTACCAAGCACCTGAAGCTGATGTAACCGAATAATTTTTTTAAAAATATCACATCCCTTCAAGACTGCCTATGCTGATGCTGAGTGACTGTCCTGTTATGTTGATTGTCTAACCTCTTCCTCCTCCGCTGATATGTTGGAAGAACATTTTTGGTTCTGGGTGATGCCATCAGCCCAATTTTTCTGCCCCTGTTTAACAGGGGCGTTTAATTACAATTTTTGATGCAATGCTTTGCAGCAGGGCTAATTCCTGCACTAAAACTAGAGTATATGGGAGAGGTTGCAGTGTCGTGGCACCAGTGCCCAAGGCCCAATTTTTCTGCCCCTGTTTAACAGGGGCGTTTAATTACAATTTTTGATGCAATGCTTTGCAGCAGGGCTAATTCCTGCACTAAAACTAGTGTATATGGGAGAGGTTGCAATGTCGTGGCACCAGCACCAGTGCCTAAGGCCCAATTTTTCAGCCCCTGTTTAACAGGGACATGTAATTACAACTCTTGATATAATATTTCACAGGAGGGCCCGTTCCTGTGCCCACCCAGAGTAACTGTGAGGACTTATAGTGTTGTGGCACCAGCACCGCAACCACCAAAGGTCAATTTTTCTACCACTGTTCAACAATGACATGTAATTACAATTCTTGATATAATCGTTCACAGCAGGGCGCTCCAGGCCCACCAAGAGTCACTTTGAGGGCTTACAATGTTGTGGCAAAACCAACACCTTGTTCCGCCATTTCTGCAAAGCATATAGGGCAGGCCCCTACTTTCAAACATCCAACTTACAAACATCTCCTACTTGCAAACGGAAGGAGACAACAGCAAGTGAGATGAAAAAAGACGGACGACAAACAAATTATACAGAGGTGATAACCCTTCCCTATGTTTTCCAAAAAGCTTAAAAATAGTTTTTTTGACTGGAGCTACATTTTAAAAATGTACCAGTTGAAAATTACAAACAGATTCAACTTAACACAACAAATCTACACAGTCCCTGTCTTGTTTGCACCGCCTGTATACTGCTGTTCTGAGTATATAGGGCCTGGGGGCCACACGTATTTTCTTTTTTTAATATGGGTATGGGGTTCCTCTTAATATACGTACAAGACCCAAAGGGGCTGGTAATGGGCAGGGAGGGCTACCCATGCCATTTTTCTCAATGATTTTCAACCATATTGCAGGAACCAGATATAACATTAAAACCGCAACCGCAAGCAAAAACCGCAAAAAAGTTTTAAAAACGGCCGTTTTGGCGGGAGCACTGATTTTAATGACGATTAAAGTGGAAAAAAAAGTGAAATATTCCTTTAAATATCGTGCCTGGGGGGTGTCTATAGTATGCCTGTGAAGTGCCACGTGGAAAACGAAGTGCCACGGGAAACACGTGGCACTTCACAGGCATACTATAGACACCCCCCAGGCACGATATTTAAAGGAATATTTCACTTTTTTTTCCACTTTAATCGTCATTAAAATCAGTGCTCCCGCCAAAACGGCCGTTTTTAAAACTTTTTTTTGCATTGACCCATGTCCCCTGGGGCAGGAGCCAGGCCCCCAAACCCTTTTTAGGACAGTATCTTGCATATTAGCCATTAAAATGAGCACTTTTAATTTTGAACGTTCGAGTCCCATAGACTTCAATGGGGTTCTAATGTTCGTACGAATTTGGGGTCCGTTCGAAAGTTCTGGTGCGAACCGAACCGGGGGGTGTTCGGCTCATCCCTAATTATAATGTATCCTCTTCCTTTAATGACATTAATCAACTCTCCACTGTGCTTGCCAGAGAAGTAAAAAAGAAACAACACAAAAAAAAACCACCTCCTCCCAATATCCCCCCCACCAGATGCATCTCTGGTCCATAACGCAGCATTGCCCCCAAAGGGGCTTAATTCACCACGGTCCCGACCCATTACCATGTGATCAGCTGTCAGCCAATGACAGCTGATCACATAATCAAAACAAAAGCTTGGTGATCTTTTTTTTTCTACTGACGCTGACAGCGGAGGAGAAAAAAAAGCCGATCACTGGCTCATCTTAAAGGGACATCGGTCCCGAAAAGGAAGAGGCAATTATGCCTCATTATGCCACCTATCAATGCCCCCAAGTGCCACCTATCAATGCCCACCAGTGGTGCCAATCAGTGCCACCTAGAAGTGCTGCCTATCAGTGTAACCGATAAGTACCCATCACTGCCACCGTCAGTGCCCATCACTGCCACCTATCGGTGCCCATCAGTGCCGCCTCATCAGCGTACATCAATGACAGACAAAAATTACCCGTTTTAAAATTTTGTAACAAAATTAAAAAAAAATATATATATAGTCTTTTTACATTTTTTTAACAAAAAATAAAAATCACACAGGTGATCAAATACCACCAAAAGAAAGCTCTATGTGGGAGGAAAAAAATGATAAAAATTAATTTGGGTACAGTGTTGTATGACCACGCAATTGTCATTCAAAGTGCATCAGCGCTGCAAACTGAAAATTGGTCTGGTTCAGTATGCAAGTGGTTAATATTTGGGCAATGCCACCATAAATGCAGAAATGAACCCCTTTGGTTACATTCCCTCCAGCAGTTAACATCTGCCGATGGATATATCTGAGCCAATCGAACTGGTGTACGATACTATTTTGTCAGGAACTTATAAGACATCTCCTGTATATGGAAACTTTTTGAAGTATGGTGTGTCTCTCCCATCAGCCTTTTAATCTGCTCTGATGTAAAATTAAAGCCCAGTTCTCTTTCCCATTCTCAAATTAAATAGGAAGTTGTCATATTTTAGATGCTCAGAACCAGCCTACACATTCGAGACAACATATGACCAGGCTCTGATAAGTTAACACACCAATCCTCAAAAGTAGTAAGCAGAATCGCTGGTCTAATCTGGTGATTCCACTTATTGAACAAGTCTGTCAGTTGACGGTATTTCCATACAACCATTGGTAGTTCCCCCAGTATTCAAACCAAATCCACCGATGGAAGAAATTTACGCTGTGGGACCAAGCCAGCGCAATTACCCTTCCTATCCATTCCCCAGCGATCTAAACTCCCTTTCTCTTCAACCTGGGCCATGGTTCTGTAATAAAGCACTATATCCGGGTTTCCCATCCCACCCTCCCTTCTGTTTTGGTCTCCTCAAAATCTCATGTGCCAACCTGGGTTGTTTATCTCCCCACACAAAGGTCATAAAAGCCCTTCGTATATAGATTTAAAGAATGTCTGTGGGAGTATTATGGGTACGGTATGTAAAACGTAAATAAGCTTGGAAATTACACTAATTTTAAGCACATTTACCCTGCCAAACCATGTCAGAGTACCACTTATCCACTTTTACAACACTGATTTCTCAATATTTATTTTAAAATTAGATATAAGGCCAATCCCAAAGGTGTTCTATGGGGTTGAGGTCAGGACTGTGCAAGCCATTCAAGTTCCTCCACCTCAAACTCTTTCATCCTTGTTTTTATGGACGTTTATGGATCTGCTGCATGCCAGGATGAGGGTATAAAAGGTAGATCAGCTCAGCTTTATGAATATTGGGGGCTTAGTGTGCCTGAGCACAGCAACTCGCTGAGCATTGCAGTTTACTTCATTGAATGTATATATCATTATATTTTGGATTGAGAACCCTTTAGAGATTATATTCTAAGCCTACTTTGGGCCTTTAACATGGTCCTCTGAATATTAGCATCCCCTTTCTACACCTCCATGTGTTTGCTTTGACATAACTTAGCTGGATACTATCCCTTATTCAAGCATAGTGACGCCATTTGATGCCAGTGCGTACTTAATTGAGGACCCTCCTGATCTGTTCCCAAAGACCTCCTTACGCTCCTCTCCACATTTCTGTTGGGCCTTGCTTTGCATGACAATCTGGATGATAGCCTTTTGTATCTTTCATGGTTTTAACTATTTTGACCAACATTGGGTCATGGGCTTGAGGAAATCACTGTACCTACACTGTTTGCAAAAAAAGCTACCTCTGAGGAAGGAGTCAAGATAACTCTGAAATGTGTCATGTATGTTGATGCAACTCTCCGTAATAAATATTGGCTAGATGTTATGTGTAAATATGGTGCAGGAATATGTGCCCCATCCCATCCCTGCATTGTACTTTTTGAGAATGATTGTGTTTTTCTACTTTTTGTAAACAAATATGACACAATTAAACTTTTTCATTTTAATGTTAATATTTTTTACTCTCTTATGCCTTTAAAGTCCTATAATTTTTTTCAAAAATAGGGGGAAACTCTGTTTTTCCAGGTATATAGACAAGTCATGTTTGAAAAAATACATTGCTCCCACCCCCAGGTACAGATTGGCGTATGATGGGGCATAGGTAGTCCCCATCGCTACCCCCTCATCTGTAGGTAGTGGGAGCTGTTAAAAAAAAAAAAAACATTGCGAGTCAACACAAATTTAACCACTTCAGCCCCGGATCAATAAACAGCCTAAGGACCAGAGGTCTTTTTACAATTTCGCACTGCACTGCTTTAACTGGTAATTGCGCGGTCATGCAATGTTGTACCCAAACAAAATTTGCGTCCTTTTCTTCCCACAAATAGAGCTTTCTTTTGATGGTTTTGATTGCCTCTGCGATTTTTATTTTTTGCGATATAAATGGAAAAAGACCGAAAATTTTGATAAAAAATGATATTTTCTACTTTTTGTTATAAGAAAAATCGAATAAACTCAATTTTAGTCAAACATTTAGGGCAAAATTTATTCAGCCACATGTCTTTAGTAAAAAAAATGTCAATAAGTGTATATATTTATTGGTTTGCGCAAAAGTTATAGCGTCTACAAACTAGAGTACATTTTCTGGAATTTACACAGCTTTTAATTTACGACTGCCTATCTCATTTCTTGAGGTGCTAAAATGGCAGGGCAGTACAAACCCCCCCAAATGACCCCATTTTGGAAAGTAGACACCCCAAGGAAGTTGTGGAGAGGCATGTTGAGCCCATTGAATATTTTTTTTTTGTCCCAAGTGATTGAATAATGACACAAAAAAAAAAAAAGTTTACAAAAAGTTGTCACTAAATGATATATTGCTCACACATGCCATAGTTATATGTGGAATTGCACCCCAAAATATATTCTGCTGCTTCTCCTGAGTATGGGGATACCACATATGTGGGACTTTTTGGGAGTCTAGCTGCGTACGGCACCCCGAAAACCAATCACTGCCTTCAGGATATCTAAGGGTGTAAATTTTTGATTTCACTCCTCACTACCTATAACAGTTTCGAAGGCCATAAAATGCCAAAATAACACAGAACCCCCCCCCCCCAAATGACCCCATTTTGGAAAGTAGACACCCCAAGGAAGTTGTGGAGAGGCATGTTGAGCCCATTGAATATTTTTTTTTTTTTGTCCCAAGTGATTGAATAATGACACAAAAAAAAAAGTTTACAAAAAGTTGTCACTAAATGATATATTGCTCACACATGCCATAGTTATATGTGGAATTGCACCCCAAAATATACTCTGCTGCTTCTCCTGAGTACGAGGATACCACAAATGTGGGACTTTTTGGGAGTCTAGCTGCGTACGGCACCCTGAAAACCAATCACTGCCTTCAGGGTTTCTAAGGGTGCAAATTTTTGATTTCACTCCTCGCTACCTATCACAGTTTCGAAGGCCATAAAATGCCAAAATAACACAAACCCCCCCCCCCCCCAAATGACCCCATTTTGGAAAGTAGACACCCCAAGCTATTTACTGAGAGGCATGTTGAGTCCATGAAATATTTTATATTTTGCCACAAGTTGCAGGAATTTTAAAAAAATTTATTTTTTTTTGCACAAAGTTGTCACAAAATGATATATTGCTCACACATGCTATGGGCATAAGTCAAATTACACCCCAAAATAAATTCTGCTGCTTCTCCCGAGTACAGGGATACCACATGTGGGGGACTTTTTGGGAGCCTAGCCACGTACGGGACCCCGAAAACCAAGCACTGCCTTCCGGAATTAAATATAAAATGCTACCAAAAAACTGTTAGCGATCGCAGGGATCAGGCCTGACTCTGCGATCGCTGCAGTTATGTGTTTAGTGTTTTGTAAGTGACAGTGATCGATCGATACTGCACTTGGGTGGGCTGGGCAGAGGGGCAAAACGCAGGTGCTAGCAGGTATCTGGGCTGATCCCGCTAACAATGCGTTTTTTTGGAACCCTAAACTGCTGGGGATGCTAGTATAGATCTAATCAGATCAGATATTGATCTGTTCAGATTCTATACCACTACGGGAGGTTTATGCTTTGCGTGTGGGTGTTAGCGGTACTGGCACTAACCTAACGCTGCCTGGGGCTATGCAGACCCTGACCCTAAAACCTAATTGATATCACCCGCCGGGTGATCAGGGGGTTAAACCTTTATTGGGTAATAAATGGTGGGTGCCCTGATGCTATAAAAAGCAAACTAACCAGTCACCCGTAACATTTATACGGTGATCAGTGGTGAAAGGGTTAACTAGGGGCAATCAGGGGGTTCAAATTTTTATTAGGTAGTATATGGGGGTCCCTGGCGCTATATAAAAACCTGACGGGGAACCTAAATAACTAACTGGCTAACCAGCGTCACCAGTGACACTTATACTGTGATCGCTGGTGAAAGGGTTAACTAGGGGCAATCAGGGGGTTAAAACCATTATTGGGTAGTATATGGGGGTACCTAACGCTATAAAAACCTAGCGGTGAACCTAAAAAAATAACTAGCTACCTAACGACACTAGTGACACTAATGCAGCGATCAGAAAAACGATTGCTTAGTGACACTGGCAAAAGGGGGTGAAAGGGTTAACTAGGGGCAATCAGGGGGTTAAAACCATTATTGGGTAGTATATCGGGGTACCTAGCGCTATAAAAACCTGGCGTGAACCTAAAAAAATAACTAGCTACCTAGCGGCACTAGTGACACTAATGCAGCGATCAGAAAAACGATCGCTTAGTGACACTGGCAAAAGGGGGTGAAAGGGTTAACTAGGGGCAATCAGGGGGTTAAAACCATTATTGGGTAGTATATTGGGGTACCTAGCGCTATTAAAACCTGGCGGTGAACCTAAAAAAAAAACTAGCTACCTAGCGACACTAATGCAGTGATCAGAAAAATGATCGCTTAGTGACACTGGCAAAAGGGGGTGAAAGGGTTAACTAGGGGCAATCAGGGGGTTAAAACCATTATTGGGTAGTATATCGGGGTACCTAGCGCTATAAAAACCAGGTGGTGAACCTAAAAAAATAACTAGCTACCTAGCGACACTAACGGCACTAATGCAGCGATCAGAAAAATGATCGCTTAGTGACACTGGCAAAAGGGGGTGAAAGGGTTAACTAGGGGCAATCAGGGGGTTAAAACCATTATTGGGTAGTATATCGGGGTACCTAGCGATATAAAAACCTGGCGGTGAACCTAAAAAAATAACTAGCTACCTAGCGACACTAATGCAGCGATCAGAAAAATGATCGCTTAGTGACACTGGCAAAAGGGGGTGAAAGGGTTAACTCTAGGGGCAATCAGGGGGTTAAACCTTTATTGGGGGGGGTAGGGGGCTACCCTGGACCTAACACTAACTGCCCTGACAGTTTTTACTGTTACAACTGACACTGAATGCAGTGATCAGTAAATAAATGATCACTGCAATCAGTGACACTGTGACTGGGGGGGAGGGGGGCGGGGGGGGAGGGGGGGGTGATCGGCGGGGGGGGGGGTTGTGTACCTATGTGTACCTATGTGTTAGAGTAGTGTTTTGGTGCACTTACTTTTAGTCTTCACTCGTAGTCCGGTCAAAAAGACTGCCCCGAGGAGAATGACATCACTTCCTCCTTCCTGTGTATACAATACACAGTGGGAGGAAGCTTCTCATTGGCCAGGAGCGATCCAGAGGGGGTGGCCAGAAACCAACGGCCATCCCCTTATCTCGGATCGCTCCTGAAGCGAACCGGACCACCGTATCCAGCGGGAGGGGGTCCGATCGGACCCCCCATCCGCTGGAAGGCAGGCACGTACATGTACGTGCTTGTGCCTGCCTGTGCCATTGAGATGATGTACAATGGCAATACGGCGGTCCTTAAGTGGTTAAGCAACTTCAGAACAAATTGGTTACATTCCTGATAATCAATACTCCTTTCTTTTAAAAAAGATGAAATTACAGAAAGTCCCTTGTCATGCAGGATACTTGAATATAGAGCTTCAATGTCTATGGAGGCTAAAATAGTATCTTCCGTGACATGTTGTCAGGGCTGGCTTTCAGTGCTCAGGTTGCTGTCGGTTAATTGCCAGCTCTCTTTATTCCCCAGTGGCTCACCTGGTGATCACTTCCTGCTCGTCAGTCAGCCCCGTCTGGCTCTAAACTGCCTGGTTCAGTCCTTCCATGCCTTTGCCTTGGACATAAATATCTGGAGATTCTTTGCTGTGTTCCTGTTAAAGATTTGCCTGGCTGACGTCCCTTCTGGTTCCTGATCCTGTTTGATGCTTCCAACTACGCTGATCTCTGACTTGCTCTAACTACTCGCTTTGGTTACCTAAGCCTAGCTATGTTTTGACTACATTTATGATTTGTATAATTTTTATAATTATATTAAAAGAGGGGTATTTTTACTGCATTTTCTGTCTCCATCTGAATCATGGTTCCTGACACATGTATATTATTAAGAATGGTAAGAAGATGTATCATATCTTAAAGTAAATAGGGTAGGGACTCCACATGAGGTCGTAGATAGTCAGCTACAAATTTGCTGGCTTTATGTGTCTCAGAATCAATCCCTGAGATAATTGGTCTACCTGGGGGTTTTGTTGTGCATTTATGCATTTTTGGTAAAGCATAAAAAAATCGTAGTTATCATAAATTTCAATTCAACCACTTAAGGACCAAGCCTCTTTTTGAGATTTGTTGTTTACAAGTTAAAAACATATTTTTTGTAGAAAATTACTTAGAACCCCCAAACATTATACATTTTTTTTCTAACACCCTAGAGAAGAAAATGGTGGTTCATTTTTGGAAAAAACACACATTTTTTAATTAAAAAATAAGACAACAGTAAAGTTAGCCCAATTTTTTTTTATATTGTGAAAGATAATGTTATGCTGAGCAAAGTGATACCCAACATATCACACCCAACATATCACACGTAACACAATTACGCCCGCTCGTGGAATGGTGACAAACTTTAACCTTTAAAAATCTCCATAGGCGACATTTAAAAAATTCTACAGGTTGCATGTTTTGAGTTAAAAAGGAGGTCTAGTGCTAGAATTATTGTTCTTGCTTTACCTCACATGTGTGGTTTGAACACCGTTTTCATACGCAGGTGCTACTCATGTATGTGTTTGCTTCTGCACACGTGCTTGGCAGGACAGGGCGCGTTTAAAAAAATGTGTTATTATTATTTCTTTTACCTTTTATTTTTTATTTGTACACTGTTCTTTAAAAAATAAAAATAAAATGTGTCACTCTTATTCCTATTGCAAGGAATGTAAACATCCCTTGTAATAGAAAAAAGCTTGACAGGGCCTCTTAAATATGAGATCTGGGGTCAAAAAGACCTCAAATCTCATATTTACACTAAAATTCAATAAGTAAAAAAAAAGAAAATTGTCATTTAAAAAATAAAAAATGTCCTTTTAAGAGCTATGGCCTGAAGTAATGTTTTGATGTTGCTTTCGCACTGCAATGGTATGGAGACAGGTTGGGGTCATCTTCTCCTCGCTCCATACCCGCAGAGACCGCTCTTATCGGAAAGCGGACTGCAGGCCGAAGAAGAGGATATCAGGTTTATGGCAGCTAGCTGCTGTCATAATAACGATATTTCTCTTCAAATTTAGGACGTATATCGGAGTGCGGTGGTCCATAAGAGGTTAAGAAATTCTCATGTCTTAGATGAGATCAGATTATTGAGATGGGCCAGGTCAATCAGAGCCTCATATTGTCATTGAAACAATGAGAAATCGGATAGTTTTTAATTAATTAATTAAATTTTTACGTACCAGCTCTTATTATTAAAAATCTTTTTACACATTGAAACATATTAAGTTTCATGCATAAATACTAGATTACCCCCTTTGTCCACAGGTTGTATTACAATATTTGTACGTTGTCGTAACGTTTCAAGGGCCTGTAATTGTCCTTGTGACAAATTTGCATCCTTATTGTCAAATATTCAATATCCTGTACTGTCAAACGTGGGTGCATTATTTACTGTTTTAACTAATAAATACTAATTTGTTGCACTTACATAATACACTCTATTGCAGATAACTTTTTTTTTTATTCTTTATTTATACAAGAGAGCTAAGAGTGCATTTACAACATCAATATTCCGAAAAAATAAGTGCAAGATCTCTAATACATTTCAAAATCACTCAGCGGAACATAATATTCCAGCATCAATAAGACTCATTCTTATTTTATGATTTTCATTATTTTCAAATTTTATTATTTCAGTGGCTAAATGTCCCCAAATTTACTCAACTGGACCCTTAGCTCTCCCATTGTTTTTTATTTAAAAGGGGAAAAAACAAACCAAAAAGAAAAAAAGGGAAGAAAAATTCCCAAAGGAGCTTGCTTATGCGCGTTAATAAAGATAAAGACGAGAGGACCTCACATCCCGGAACCACTCTCTAGTAACCCCTTCCCCTCCTCTTAATATACAAACAAATCCCAAGAAGACCATGTTTTAATATATTGCTCCCTTCTATCTTGTGCAGTAAGCACCAAGTCCTCCATGGTGCTGATACTTCTGACCTTATTGAGCCACATAGCAATGGAGGAAGCTCTAGGATCCTTCCAGTACAAAGTGATACAGGCTTTAGCGGCATTAACCAAGTGACAAAGCACTTATTTTTTATATTTCTGGAGTGGAATTTGTGAACAGTGAAGTAAGAAAAGGGCCAGATCCTCTGTTATTTGAAAATGTGAATTTTTGGGAAATCTTTTGTACCTCCAACCAGTACTGTCTAATCTTTGGACAGGACCAAAAGATATGGATTAATGTCCCCTGTTGCTTTCAGCATCAGCAGCAATGGTCTGAAGCCTCTGGAAAAATTTACAAAGGATTGGCAGAGTATAGTACCACCATGTTAGTAATTTATAAGATGTAAGATGAATAATATTCTGACGCTGGACTGATGTAAAAGTTCTATTGAGAGCTCTTTCCCATTTACTAAGACCCGGCAACAAAAAGTCATCTGGTGGAGCTATTAACAAGGCATACATCTTGGAGAGTATGGGAAAGAGGTTCCTTTTCCTCATAATACAATTCAAATTTTGTTCGCTGGCGTCGATAGTTCACTGATGATCATAAAAATCCAAAATAATGGCGTAATTGCAACGCTCGCCAGAAATGTATTTCATACTGGCCAAGTATTCAAAATCAAAAAATGCGAAGCCTGAAAAAACCCTTATCCATAAGACTACTGAACACACCCGGGTTCTATACCTGGAGGAAAACCAGGGTTCTCCAAAATGGGGAACAATAGTGATTGTATGGCAGAAAACATAGAATTCTGGTAAATCCTGGAACCAATTTTCAATGTAGGGCTTATAATAGGGTGTATTTTAAGAGAGGCTGGAAGGGCTGCATAATACCATAGTGCTCTATACAAGTAAATGGGCTAAGCTGTTGCTTCAAGGCTGTCCAGATTTTGAAGTTTCTGTGTCTACACCAGTCAATGATTCTGCCAAGATAGGCTGCTTGATAGTATTTAAAAGCATCTGGAGAAGCTACACCACCAAAGCACTTTAGGAATGTCAGGAGACGTCTACTGATCCTCAGACATTTACTTGCCCATATAAATCTGGTAAAGAGCGCCTATACAAACATTTTGACAGAATACTTATTTTAATGATATTACATAAGCCGAACCAAGAGTGCAGGCCTTGTTGCCATTTGTCCAATAAGGATCGTACTGATCTAAATAAAGATGTAAATTTCACTACAAAAGTGTTGGCTAAATTTGGTGAAATATGAGTGCCCAAATACTTTAACGCAGAAGATGTCCATTTAAGCTTAAATTAAGTTGTATAATATGGCGCATGGAAATAGGCAATGCAACTCCCATAGCTTTAGATTTGGTGTAATTTATTTTTAAAATGATAGAGCTCTGTAGCATTCAATCTCCTTCATAAGATTAGGTAAAGAAACATGTGGATTAGGTAAGGAGAAAAGCAGGTCATCTGCATAAGCTAAAACTTTGTAGATGTGGTCTACTTGTAGCCCTGAAATGTCAGAGTTTTGCCAAATTTTATTCAGTAATGGCTCTAACGAAAGAGCAAATAGTAAGGGCGAAAGGGGACAGCCCTGGCGGCTAGCATTTGAAATAAAAAAAAGCTTTGAGAGCACTCCATTTACTTTAACCAAGCCTGTGGATTAGTGTACACTCTGGAAATCCACCAAAGCATTTGGTCCTCCAGGCCCATGTGTTTTAAGACTGCAAACATAAAGGTCCAGTTTACCCTATCAAAGGTTTTTTCTGTGTCATTGCTAAAAAATATGCAGGGAATCTTCATTTGATTAGCATAGTGGACTAAATAAAGCACCTTAATAGTAATGTCTCTCGTTTCATGAGAAGGAATAAAATCTACTTGGTCTAAATGGACCAACTGGGAGAGCTGAGGTTGAAGACGAGAGGGAAAGCTTTAATGTTCATATTAAGTAGAGAGATTGGCTGATAACTATTGTGATCCGACGGGTCTTTCACTTTGTTTGGAATAACTATAAAAAATATGTATAACATATAGTGCATTTAGGAGTGCCTATCAAAACTTATGACACATATAAAGTGTTCATACAACCTAAAAAAAAACAAAAAAAAAAAAAAAACATTCATATCATACAATGGTGCATTTAGTCCACATAGCATATGAATCATTGGTGGATTTACTAAAAGATAAAAAAAAAAAGGAAAAACTTGAAGTAAAATCTTGAAGTAATTCTACTGTAGTTCAGTTCAACCATAAACAGTTCTCAGAAATATTCTCCACATATTGAACTGAACAAAGTCAACCATACCGAGAAGGAGAAAGAAAAAAAAACGGAAAGAGATTACTTTCCAATTTGCTGCCATCTATGAGAAAGAAGATATCCTCTACCGGGTTAGGACTCACAGTCTTCTGTTTGGTAGACAGTGTGGGGTCCCTGATTACCCCCTCCCCCCCATCTGTCTGGGGAGGGAGGTCAGCCATTATAGGAGAAGATTCAGTTCATCAATATGACTTAATTGTGGGTTGCAGCCAGTTTGAAACCGAAAAAGCTTCTGTCCCCAGAAAGATAGACAGATCCGGGAGATCAGCAGAGTGAGACAGAGCAAATGAAGATGATCCTTTCTTCACCATTAAGGAAATAGTGTAACCCCACCGATATGTGCCTCCCAACTGCCTGATCTTATCCAAAAGTGGGCGAAACAATGCCCTTTGTTGCAGAGTAGTCTGAGATACATCATGTAAAATTTTCACCAAGGCTCCCTCAAAATTAATCTTACCTGCTTCTCATCTCTTACAACTTATTAACTCTTTATGGGCATAACGATGAAAACCGCATATGACATCTCTAGGTCTTTTCAGATCTGCTGGACGAGGACCCAGGGCTCTATGTATTCTATCAAACTCCAAATCTTGAGGGAGGACTGGAATAGCCAGCTACTGGCATATTGCCAGAACCTCAGATTGTAATCATGGGACAGCAGGCCGGAATTTTTTTTCTTCAATAACTTTGAAATAAGACAAGAAGACAAGTGTTTGGATAATAATGGCCGCGGTTGTTTATTATTGGTTTCAAAATGTTGTACATAACTCATCAAAACTCATCCAATAAACTTAAAGCTAGCCCAGTCACTTACGACTCAGGCAGCAACACAAAATCCCCAAAAGGGGCATGTAGTACACATCACAACAAAACTCATCCAATAAACTTAAAGCTAAACTAGTCACTACGGCTCAGGTAGCACATATTTGAACACTATACTTAAAATTCTTAATAACTTGTCCCCCTTTGCTGTTATAATTCAGTATTATTATTATTATATATTTTTTATTTTATTATAATTTTTTATTTTTTTTTGCAAAGGTGACTTACCACATAACAACAACCGCGACAGAATAAATTAACATAACCATACAGAATTAAAATACAATTAAATACAAATTTATTTTATAGGGAGGGAGGGAGGGGAGAGAACACCACAGCTTTTCTTCTGAGGCGAATGAGCCCCCTCAGCGGAACCTCCTTTTTATAACCCCCAGAAAACTGGTTTAAACCAGTTCTTCCCGGGCTTTTCACATGTCATGAAGAGAGGTCACCTGTACCCCTTCTCAAAACATGTGACTAACAGCTGTTTCCCCGCTGGCCACAGGCTCTGCGGGGGAACTTGAAACCGCTGATCCAGATGCTCTCCCATGAGGAAAAGGGGGGGCAAGAAACTGCCCTCTCCCTTTTCCTGTCATGGGACAGCAGGCCGGAATTTTTTTTCTTCAATAACTTTGAAATAAGACAAGAAGACAAGTGTTTGGATAATAATGGCCGCGGTTGTTTATTATTGGTTTCAAAATGTTGTACATAACTCATCAAAACTCATCCAATAAACTTAAAGCTAGCCCAGTCACTACGACTCAGGCAGCAACACAAAATCCCCAAAAGGGCAGGAGGACCTAAGGCCAACTGCCCACAGAACCCCAACCCGCGGCCATCTCAACACAGTAACTTAAATTTACATTGAAAATATCCAAGCCAATATCAGACAGATGGATGCCATCCTGTCTGAAAAGGCCAGGGATACCCCCCTCCAGCTCAGTGTGCCTAAAGGATAGCATTCCCAATTTTGATAGCAACTTGGATACTGCCCTATTCACTCTCTTCCTGATTTTCTCAAAAGGACGTACAGAAGGATGAGAAAGCCAACTTATCCTCTGCACAATTTCTGAAAAAACCACTACTGAATTGGGAAATGACAACTGTATCCTCTGTAAATCATCCCTAATCTGAAAAATAAGGTCTAAAGTTTTAAAGTAACCAATATCATTACCACCTAGATGAATAATTAAGATATCCGGAGAGGGAAAATGAAGAAGAAGCTGAGAAATAAAAGAATTTAGGTCAGACCATAACATTCCCCTCTTTCCACACCAAAAAATCTTAAATTTAGAAGCATCCAATCCTAAATTACAAGTATAAACTCGCTGCTGAGCTCTCAAATTCGCCCAATAAATGAAGGAGTGTCCAATCATCCACACAATGCGAGTGTTACCTGAAATAAATCATAGCATTGTGTTAGGACGAATATAAAGCAAGTACCTATCTGACTTCCATCTACCAATTCGCTTAATAGATCTAACATCAAAACCCAGTCTAGCGGCCTCTGTTGCTGCTCCAATCCGAAAAGAATGCGACGTCAAATGTTCTTGATCTAAATTTAAGGCCTGTAAACAGCTCCTAAAAAAAAACCGCATAAGAACTGATATTTAGTAAGGGGTAACCCTGATTCATGAATAAAAAACTTGGAAAACCCCAAAGGCCTAATTGAATAATATTGACGTATTAGAGCCACCGGGCAAATGCTAGTACTCATACACATATCTAAAGTTAACCAATTACCTTTACCTACCTGATCCGTTTTGGATCTGCTAATTAAAATTTTTAATGAACTTTCAAAAATAACAACTTCAGACATGTATATGTGAACCAGCTCAGATACCCTAAGCGCCGCAAAAAAGATAACCGAAAAGGCAGACCGAAAAAGAACTGATTCAAACTGAGAAAAACAAATTTTATCCGTCACGGAGCAAAGCTGACCCAGCACTAGAGGAGTGATGGGCTTCCTTGAATCAGGCCTAAAATTATTCCTTTTGTAACCTTTTAAAGCTTGTTTTATAGAGAAATACTGCATGCAAGACGGCATGTTATTTAGTTTCAAGAAAAAAGAAATTCCTGACAAAGTTTTATGTATGTATGACCAAGAATAAGTTTGTTCAAACAAAGAACCAAGAAACTTCAATAACAGTATTTCAGACACCGAACCCAACGGTTCACCTAACTTGTTTAAAAATTCTTGATACATAAACCAAGCAGACTGATATCCTGCCCAAGTAGAAGGTGCCAAAGAATTGATAATAGAGACAGAAATGGGCCTTAGATCAGGTCCCATAAGTTGATTGGACAGGAGTGTCCCACTGGATCCGCTTCCGGAAATAGCTTGAAAAAACGCTCCATCTGTGAACGAGACAACGCATCCGCCAAATCATTGTCCTTACCTGGTACATGTACCGCCTTCAACCATACATTCAAACTTAAGCATTTAAATATCAGGTATCTCAAAAGGACAATGACTGGCGGAGACTTAGATGTTAAACAATTAATAGCATACATCACTCCTTTATTATCTGTTCGTATCAAAATTCTTTTATTTTGGAAGAAAGCACCCCAAATTTCAAGCGCAACAATGATAGGAAATAGTTCCAAAACGACTATATTTTTAGTGTAACCCTTCATTACCCAAGAGACATGCCAGCGTTCAGCGCACCAATGCTTCTGCCAAATTGCGGCAAAGCCATGTGACCCTGCGGCATCAGTAAAGAGAAGGAAATCCGAATCAAGAATGAAATCCTTCTGCCACAAAGCCCTGCCATTGAAATGAGAAAGAAACTGCCACCAAACTAGCAAGTCCTCTTTCATATCACTGGATAAACGCACATGAGAAAAGGGAGACTTTAAACCAGAAATAGCGATGTAAAATCTCCTGGAAAATACCCTACCCACTGGCATGACCCTTGAAGCAAACGCCAGAAGGCCCAAAAGAGACTGTATCTCTTTCAAGCAGGCTTTTTTCTTCCTTACCAGTTTTAACAATAAAGAGCAAATTTTTTCAATTTTTTCTTCAGGTAACCTAAACTCCATTAAATCAGTATCAATAATAATACCTAGAAATTCCAGACAAGTGGAAGGCCATATAGTCTTCTCATGAGCCAATGGGATACCAAAATGGTTGCAAACATCAAAAAATGTCTGTAATAAGTTAGCACAAATAAAAGAATCCTGAGGACCTAAAAATAAAAAATCATCTAGATAATGAATTAAACATTGAGACCCAGAAACGGCAGAAACTACCCACTCTAAAAATGAAGAGAAAGACTCAAAATAAAAACAAGACAAGGAACAACCCATAGGTAAACATTTGTCAAAATAAAAGTTACCATTAAAGAAAAAACCAAGGGAATTAAAAGATGAAGGATTAATGGGAAGTAAGCGAAAAGCTGACTTGACATCCGCTTTAGCTAAAATAGCTCCCTTCCCCAATATTCTCAATTTAACTAAAGCATCTTCAAAAGAAGCATATGAAACTGATGACATGCTCTCATCAATTTGGTCATTAAGGGAATCTCCTTTAGGAAAAGATAAGTGATGAATTAGTCTAAAAATATTCTTTTCCTTTTTGGGCACTACACCCAAAGGGGAAATCCTGAAATTTTCAAACGGAGGGAAAGAAAAGGGGCCCGCCACCCTTCCTTCTGAGATTTCAAAATTAACCTTATCTAAAACTACCTGGGGAAATTTAGATACCGATTTCAAATTCTTAACTAAAGTACAACCTTGACCCTGAAAGGAAGGCAATAAAAAACCATCCCCAAAACCTTCAATGAGAAGATGTGCTTTCAACTTGTCTGGATACACCTGAAGCCACGGGAGCATTTTTGCTATACTCACTGGTGTGTGTGCTTTTTGAAAAAATTCCCGCTTGCAAATTTGCTGCTGACATTTTTTTGAAACATTTTGTAACTGAGTGCGCTCCAGCACAAAAGGCGCATTCATGCTTGTATTTACATGAATTGGGCCATTTACACTGGCTATCATTGAAGTTGAAACAAATTCCTCTTTTGTAACCAGACATGTGTTGAACTGTTGGTGCTGAAACCGGCCTTGCCACTGTTGGCCTCTGTGGCAGAAAAAGATTCAGCCAAAGGCCCACATCCTTAGCTCCCCAGTGCAATCTGGGATGAACTGATAATTTCTGACGAAATGCTTCATCATAATTAAACCACGCCACTCCACCAAAATTTTTGTATGCCTCAATTATAATATCTAAATGTTGAAATAAACCCGTACTTTTCTCAGGTGATTTTTCACAAAGCACACTTGCAAAAATACAAAATGCTTGCAACCAATTATTGAGGTTTTTTGCTATAGGTCTGCGTCTATCATCATCCTCTTTCTTCTCTGACTTATTAATGAAATCTTTAGCGGAAGGGAGAAGAGACAATATATCCAAAAATTCCCCTCGCCAAATTTTTTCCTTAACAACTGGAGATAAATGATAACCTAACGGAGAAATGTCACAGGGCATGGATTCCTTTAAACAAGTTTCTGGCAAGTTCTGTGATCTAGCATTGCTATAAGAAATATTATTAAATTGTTCTAAATGAATTGGTAAATCCTGTGTGCCATTAGCATTAACGCCACTAGGTGGCGACCAAACTCCCATAGCTGAAACATCAGAAGTTAAAGCATTATTAATAGCTGGTTGACAAATAGACTTTTGACTGGATAATTCCTTAGACACCTTTGTTAATAAATCCACAACACTATTCAATAAAACATTAACAGAAGGATCAGTCATACCTGTATTACCTTGTTGTAAAGCAGGCTCACTATCAGGCCCTGCTTCACTGATATTCAGCATTGACGGTTGCCTAGGAGATGCTGGACGCTGAGGAGAGGGAGACCACTCCCTCATAGAGGTTGCTCCGCCTCCCGTACCGCCTTCGACCCTGCCCACCGCTTCAGTCAATGGAGCTCTTCCGCTCAGCTGGCCGCTCCGCCTACCCGCTCCAAGCCTTCCCCCGCCCACCTGCCCTCTGCTATGGTCCTGAGAAGGACCAGCTCTTTTATGTACAGCAGGGCGCGTCGGGGTAGGAGAATAGCTCCGGCGGGGGTTGCGCTTTCGTTTCGCCGCCCCATTCGACCGACCTGGGGCGGCACCTCCTTGCTGACGCGACGTCTCCTCCTCCATACCTTCAGCATCCTCTTCACCCCGCAGCGACATCTCCGTGGCTTCCACCACTGGCCGCTCTCTTCCTCTCTCCTCTGGACCCGGATAGCTGACAGGCGGTGTAGCTCCCACCGGAGCTTCTTGACACGCTGCGTGGGGTAATTCTAAGCACTGGCGAATCCAGGCTTCTCCGCCGTCCTCTCCCGCCCGCTCTATCAGTCGCCGAAGAAGGCTCATCTTCTGGCCACAGAAGAGGCTGTTTGTTCAGGGAATAATCCCAGAGAGAACACCACAGCTTTTCTTCTGAGGCGAATGAGCCCCCTCAGCGGAACCTCCTTTTTATAACCCCCAGAAAACTGGTTTAAACCAGTTCTTCCCGGGCTTTTCACATGTCATGAAGAGAGGTCACCTGTACCCCTTCTCAAAACATGTGACTAACAGCTGTTTCCCCGCTGGCCACAGGCTCTGCGGGGGAACTTGAAACCGCTGTTCCAGCCACTCTCCCATGAGGAAAAGGGGGGGCAAGAAACTGCCCTCTCCCTTTTCCTGTGATTCCTGTCCTATAGTCTTAGGGATACCCCTGTACCGTAACTTATTATGCTGGCTCCGGTCCTCGAGTTCTTCAAAATGGAATTGTAAGGAGGATACATGAGAAGCTTGTAAGGTCTGTACCTTTTCCAATTGGGAGATACGATTTTCCTAGGAGTTCAAGGATTTCTCTCCTGTAGTAAATCTCTCTGATAATGACTGTACCGCTGTCCACACCAGCTGTAAATCTCTGCAATGTCCCTCATCCAGGTGAGAGACCAGCACCTAAATATCTATTAGTGTCGGCAGAGCCTGCAGGAGAGCCCTAAAATCAGGGTCTCCCCGCACCGAAGGTGGAGCATTCTCAGCTCTGGGAGGCTGAGCCGCTGGTCATCTATAACGCTCTATAGTCCTGGAGGTAATCCTGGCACAACTGGAGAGGTAAGTGAGGCAGGATATGCCACCATTGCAGGATCCATACAGGATGCGCCTCGTGTCTCTGTTGCTAGAGCATGGGATATAGAAGCCTGCGTACGCTGAAAGAATTGTTGGATCTCGGAGTGAGTGGGTGTTTTTTGCGTATGCTTCTCCTTCTTCTTCTTTGAATTGCTCATATTGTGTAGTATTGTGTAGTATAGCTGCTATAATATTGCATTTAAAGCTAGATTGCTGGAGGAAATGGTTGGAACTCTATTCCCATGTCTCTCTGCTACGCCATGTCCAAACCATGCCTCCCAATCTACAGATAACATTTTACCTGCAAAGGAGCTGCTCTGAGTATAAGCAAGTTATTCTGCTCAGGTGCCAGGACAAGGTCATCCAGTGCCCCCCCCCCCCCCTCCATAAAGAAAGAGTCTGTGTCATTTCAAAATAAGAAAATACGCTGAACAATACAAATTAAATTAGGTTTAATTTGATCATTTAATATGCAATAATAACCCATAGCATTTGCGTTAGTTTCTGCAAAAAAATAATCCCAGCAATGTTGCAAGTTTAGTTCTAGTTTCCAGCTACTCAGTATGTATGATGTCTTTGTATCATCTTGTCTTGTGTATCCTACAGGGAAATCCCCTTACTGAGGGGAATTGTCAGAGTTTGCAAGCCACTATACTGTGACTATACACATACCTGCTTAAACTGATACCAGCATATAAAGTGATTGGTGAGTTTTAATATGCATATTAATGCCTCAGTGAACCTTTATGAAACATTTTTGATTCTCTTTAGGTCAAATAACTTGTGATGTCTCACAATTGTGGCCCCCTGTTATAGGTGGACCTCCATAAGGTCATCCTTTGTTTTGGGGTTAGCCATTCTTTCATCTTCCTGGTCCGGCTTTTTTCTCTTTCTGCTAACTGATTCCCTGTACTGTAGGTCCTTCTCTTTTATCCTAATGTAAGAGGTCTCAAGACAACAATGGGTATGTGATAGTCAACATTTCAGAACACGTCTTGGTCTAGAGTCATGCTCTATTTTGATGTTCTCTACAATATTATATGTCTTTTATTGATACATATATGATACTAATACATCCTTCTCTGTATAAACCCCTGAAGAAAGGCGTTCAAGCACGAAACATTGGGTACACGAGAGACACTGCAAGTATCCGTGTTTATTGTGTATAGTGATTCAGGCACACCGCTCTTCGGTCTGTGCAGAGACAATTTCTTTTGTACCGTACCATATTTTTGTAATAAAATGTATATTTTTTATAACATTGGTGTTCTTGTCACCTTTAACCACTTGCCGACTGCCGGCCGTCAAATGACGGCCAGGCGGCGTGGCTCTTGTGGCGGGAGGGCGTCATATGATGTCCTCCCATTTAAACAGAGAATGCGCACGATCGTGCGAGCGCATCCCTGTTCCTTCGGTGGTGACATATCACGGAGACACCGCTCGCCACCGAGGGGGGTGAACAGCCATAGGTTATGGCTGTTTACCATGTGATTGGCCGTGATCAAGTCACGGCCGATCACAGATGGTTACACCCCCACTGTGCATGGCGCGAGCGCACTGCGCGTGCACGTCAGGGGCGGTGTGTTCCCGGGAACACTGCTCGTCACCGACGCTGGTAAACAGCCATTGGCCAGCTGTTTACCCACGTGATCGGCTGTGATCATTTCACAGCCGATCACTAAATGTAAACAAACCGTGGTAATGAGATGTTACCGGGTTCTCCTCCTCACACACCGATCGTGTGTGAGGAGGAGATTGCGGTAACATCTCATTACCGCTTACAATACACACAAATCACACTGATTCCCCCTCCCAAATAAAGAGTACCTGTCACAGTCCATCCGAGTACCCGTCACAGCCCATCAATGTACCCGAGTACCTGTCACAGTCCATCAGAGTACCTGAGTACCTGTCACAGCCCATCAGAGTACCCGAGTACCTGTCACAGCCCATCAGAGTACCCGAGTACCTGTCACAGTCCGTCAGAGTACCCGAGTACCTGTCCCAGGCCATCAGAGTACCCGAGTACCTGTCCCAGTCCATCAGAGTACCCGAGTACCTGTCCCAGTCCATCTGAGTACCCGAGTACCTGTCCCAGTCTATCTGAGTACCTGAATACCTGTCACAGTTCACCTGAGTACCTGAGTACCTAGTAGCAGAATGTGTTTTGGGGTGTAATTTTTGCTATATACATGCTATGTGTTATAAATATCTTATAAATTGACAACTTTGTGTAAAAAAAATGTGTTTTAATTTTTTTCCACATATTCCAAAAACTTCTGGAAAAAAATGAACCGTTCAAAAGACTCATTATGACTCACAGATTATACGTTGGGCTGTTTGCTTTCCAAAATGGGGTCATTTTATGGGCAATTACATTGTCCTGGTACTCCAGGGCCTTCAAAAGTGTAATAGGTGGCTGTGAAATGAGATGTGTCATTTTTGCTCATAGAACGCTTGAAGGTGCCACTTCAATGTTGGTCCTCTGTATGTGGCCAGGCTGTGTAAAAGTCTTAGCCCTTGTACACACGGTCGGAGAATCCGTCGGAATGTGTCCTATCGGACCGTGTCGTCGGATAATCCGACTGTGTGTGGTATGCATCGGACTGATTCCGTCGGAATATTCGTCGGACCCAATTTTCCAACACGTTGGAAATATTTCCCGACCAACTGGGCCGATCGGACATACTCCGATCATGTGTAGAGAATGACCAAGTGCCACGCATGCTGAGATCAAATTCCTACATCAAAGCTATTGGCTACTAGCCTGAATGTAGTCCCATCGTAACGAAATTACGTCATCACGTTCTGAAAGATCAGATTTTTCGCCAACTTTGTCCGACGGATTTGGTTGTGGAAATCTCCGACCGTGTGTACAGGGGCTTACACATGTGGTATCGCCATACTCGGGAAGAGTAGCAGACTGTATTTTGGGGTGTAATTTGTTGTATGCATATGCTGTGTGTGAGAAATAACCTGATAATATGACAATTTTGTAAAAAATTATAATAATAAAAAAATAAATCTTAATTTTTCAAAGAATGGTGGGAAAAAATGACAACTTAAAAAAACTCACCATGCTATTAACTTAATACCTTGGAATGTCTACTTTCTAAAAAGGGGTCATTTGGGGGGTATTTGTACTTTCCTGACTTGTTAGTGTCTCAAGAAATGAGATTCACCTGATGTACTGAAGGCCTGATCAGGTGTCATAAATTTTCAGTGACTGGCACCATAGTTTGTAGACTCTATAACTTTCATAAAGACCAAATAATAAACATTAATGTGGGTTATTTTTACCAAAGATATGTAGCAGTATAAATTTTGACTAAAATGTATGAAGAAAAATGACTAATTTGCAAAAATTTATGACAGAAACAAAGAAAAAGGCATTTTTTTCACAAAATTAAAACATTTTTTATTTATAGCACAAAAAAAAAAAATGCACTAGTGATTAAATACCACTAAAAGAAAGCTCTATTTGTGTGGAAAAAAGAACGCAAGTTTCATATGGGTACAGTGTTGCATGACTGAGTAATTGTCATTCAAACTGTGAGAGCGCTGAAAGCTGAAAATTGGTCTGGTCAGGAAGGGGGTGTAAGTGCCCTGTATTGAGGTGATTAAAGTCCCGTCCCATCAAGGGGGTAATTTTTTTCTAAATTACAAATGGTATGTCTATAAAATGCAGCAAGAAGGGGTTAATGTACTGTCACTGATGCATTAGTGACCAGTTGCAGTTAATTAACCCCTTTGTGCTGCAGTAGTGGCATCAATGTCAGTGTTAATTAACCCCTTAATGAATGAGATAAAAACCGCCAGTGGCCACTAATTTAGCACAAAGGGGTTCATTAACGCTGACATTGGTGCAACTACTGCAGCACAAAGGGGTAAATTAACTACCACTGGTCACTAATACATCAGTGATGGTACATTAACTCCCTTCATGCTGCATATTACAGAAATACCATTTGTAATTAACCAGCCCCCCCCCAAAAAAAGTTGATTAACTCATCTGCAGATGATGCTTACTTGTGCAATGCACTGTGGGTTCCTTCTCCTCTACTTTACGTTCGCAGGTAGCACTCTGGTGGGCAGCAACACTCTATTCTCCATTCCCATCCCACCTCCTGGCCAGCCCCTTGGTGACATCATGTCAGCTGGGACTAGAAAGTGCCTTTTGGGCAGAGATTACTGCGTGGCTCCGCCTGACAGGGAAGTAAAGGGCAGGGTATCGGTATTCTGACAGGACACCGGGTGCAGGAGCACACTCGGCACATATTGCCGCTATTATCTATGTAGCGTGGCTGTAGTGTACAGATAGTCAGTGTGTATGTCCTGCCAGGTTTTAGCAGCACACTGCTGGCACTTCTGTGCTCCCCATTCCTCCAGTAAATGGTACCACCCAGGGCATCCGCCCCTTGAGCACCACCACCCCCGTACTGGCCCTGATTCTGCTATTATACAATTTATGAGCTGTATACTTAGCTCATATTATCATTTAGGCTATTGGCGGTGTTTGTACCACAACTCTTTTTAGTTCTTTGATCTGACATGTGAAGATGCAGGGATTGGGTTGATCTGACTTGTGAAGGTGCAGAATGTGGGGTGATTTGAGTTGTAATGTTGCAAGAACTGGGTTGATCTGAGGTTTGTTTAAAGAAGCAGAATTTGAGTGATCTGAGGTGTGATGGTACAGGAATTTGGGTAATCAGAAGTGTGAAGGTGCAGGAATTGGTGTGATCTGAGCTCTGAATGGCAAGAAATTGGGGATGATCTGAGGCGTGAATGTGCACAAATTTAGGAGATCTGAGGTGTGAAGGTGCAGGATTGGGAGTAATTTAAGGTGTAATGGTGCAGGAGTTGGGTTGATCTGAGATGTGAAGGTGCAGGAATTGAGGTGTGATGGTACAGGAATTGGGTGGTTAGAAGTCTAAAGGTGCTTGAATTGGGGATGATCAGAGATCAGGGCCATTTTTAAGGCAGGGAAAAAGGGGCAGAAGCCCTGGGCCCTGTCATTGTTGTGGGGCCCAAAGCAGCTACTCCATACTTGCCAACTATCCTGGTTTAAATTCCCTCGCCCCTTGAGGTTTTAGTCCTGTGCTGTGTCCCGATATCTCAGTGTGAAGTGCTGCTACTAATACTGCCCAGCTCTGCCCTATTGTTGTGTACAGATGACTCACCTACAGACCCTGTGTTTACATGTAAATTACCGGCATTCATATGTAAATAGAGGCAGCCGGCAACATTGATATGTATATCATGCCCCCCTGAAGTCATATCCACTGTAATCTCTAGCAACCAATCAACAAGCAGAAATCATGTGCTGTAACCTCTAGTAACTAACCAGTGAGCTGTAATGTGTTCTGTAACCTCTAGCAACCAGTCAGTGAGCAGTAATGATACACTGTAACCTCTGGCAATCAATCGCAATAGCTGCCTGATCTGATTCAGTAAACTGATTTTGAGTCTAGCTGCTATTTATTGTATGTCTGAGATGGAGAGTGAAACTGCATGGAAGGGGGGGGGGGGGGGCCCAAGAAAAGTTTTGCCCAGGGTCCAATGAATATTAAAGACGGCCCTGTCAGAGATGTGACAGTGAAGAATTTGGGGTGTTCTAATTCCCTGTACACACGACCGGACTTTCCAGTAGACTAGGTCCGTCGGTCTTCCCGACAGAGTTCCGGCGGACTTCAAAATGAACGGACTTGCCCACACACGGACTAAAGTCTGTTCATTTTGAAAGTGATGAGTTACAATGGAACTAGAAAAGAAAGTCAATCTTGACGCTTTTATCACCAGAAATGGCGTGGGGGTCCCCCCCAAGGTCCATACCAGACCCTTATCTGAGCACGCAGCCCGGCCGAGTGAGCACCCCCCTCCTGAACCAAACCAGGCTGCATGCCCTCAACATGGGGGGTGGGTGCTTTGGGGAAGGGGGATTCTCTGTGGGCCCCCCACCCCAAAGCACCTTGTCCCCATGTTGACGGGGACAACGGTCTCTTCCTGACAACCCTGACCATTGGTTGTCGGGGTCTGTGGGCGGGGGCTTATTGGAATCTGGGAGCCCCCTTTAATAAGAGGGCCCCCAGATCCTGCCCCCCCACCCTATGTGAATAAGTATGGGTTACATCGTACCCCTACCCATTCACCTGGGGGAAAGGAAGTCAATAAAAAACACACTAGACAGGTTTTTAAAGTAGTTTATTAGGCAGCTCCGGGGGTCTCTTCCGTCTTCGGGGGTCTCTTCTGTCTTCGGGGGTCTCTTCTGACTCCTCCTCTCTCTCTCTCTGGCCTCTTCTCCCACTCTCCAATTCTTCTCCCGGGCTCCTCTGCTATCTTCTGCTCTTTTGCCTCTCTTTTGCTAGCGGTGGCCCGGTTTTCTCCTTCGTCATTGTCTTCTTCTTCTTCTGTTATTCCGATGTTGACACAACACTCTCTCCCACTGTAATGCTGTGGACACAGTGGGACATGCTGGGACTGTGTCGTCATAAGGGACGGGGTTACAGGGTGACATCACTTGGTTACCCCGCCCCATGCCTATATAAGTCGTTGCGCACGGTGTCCACAGCATTACAGTGGGAGAGAGCATTGTGTCAACATCAGAAGAACAGAAGAGAAGAAGTCAGAGAGCGGGAGAAGAACTGGAAAGCGCAGAGAAGTCAGAAGAAGACCCCGGAGCTGCCTAATAAATTTAAAAACCTTTCTAGTGTGTTTTTTTATTGACACTTTTTCCCCCAGGTGAATGGGTAGGGACACGATGTACCCCATACTTATTCACATAGGGTGGTGGGCCGGGATCTGTGGGCCCTCTTATTAAAGGGGGCTCCCGGATTCCGATAAGCCCCACGCCCACAGACCCTGACAACCAATGGCCTGGGGGGCGCTCGCTCATCCCCACCCCCTTTCCAGACCGGCCGGGCTGCGTGCTCGGATAAGGGTCTGGTATGAATTTTGAGGGTGACTCCCCACACCATTTTTTGGTGTAGGGCTTCCCCTTAAAATCCATACCAGACGTAAAAGGGACATTGTCACCTCTCTCTCACGCTCACTGCAATAGGAAAATGTGTTTTTCCTATTGCAGCGAGCGCGAGATGTACAGTACCCTGCAGCCGAGAACCAGCTTGATAGGATCACGCTGGAAACATTCTCACGGGCAGGTGCTATAGCTGCCCTTGCATCGTATTTGGTTCGTGGGACCAGCATACAGACGAACGTGTTTCCCGATAGGAACTGGGTCCAGCGGAGTTCCGGTGGGAACATTTAAAACATCTTCTATTTCTAAATTCGTCTGATTTTTCTGATTTTTGCCAAGCAAAGGTCCAATGGAGCCCACACACAATCAAATTGTCCGAAAGATTCATTCCGTCTGACCTTTGCTGTCAAAAAGTCCGGTCATGTGTACGTGGCATAAGGTGTGATGGTGCAGGAATTGCAGTGATCTGATATCTAAAGGTGCAGGAATTGGAAATGATCTAACGGTGTGATGGTGCAGGAATTGGGATGATTTGAGGTGTAATGGTGCAGGAATTGGGGTCTGAGGTGTCATGGTGCTGGATTTGGAGTCATATCTGGTGTAATGGTGCAGGAGTTGGGCAGATTTAAGGTGTAATGGTGCAGGAACTGGGGTGGTCTGAGGTTTAAAAGTGCAGGATTTGGGATGATCTGAGGTGTGATGATGCAGGAATTGGGGTGATCTGAGGTTGTGAAGGTTCTGGGAATGGGGCTGATCTGGAGTATGAAGGTGCAGGATATGAGGTGTAATGGTGCAGGAATAGGACTGATCTGAGGTGTGAAGGTGCAGGAATTGGACCGATCTTAGGTATGAAGGTGCAGAATTTGTCGCTGGTCGGAGGTGTGAATGTGCAGGATTTAGGGTGATCTGAGGTGTAATGTTGCAGGAATTGGGTTGATCTGAGGTCTGAATTAGCAGGATTACAAATTACTTCTCCCAAAAAGTAATTGCGTTAGTAACTCAGTTACTACATTGGAAAAGTAATTAGTTACTCAACAAAGTAACTGTGACTTTTTTTTTAAATATTCTATAGACGGTACTAGCGAAGAAAGTGAATGTCGCCGCCTCCATCGGCGAGATTGACACCTCACGAGCCCCATCGCTTGGTATGGATTTAAAGGGGAGCCCCTACGCCGCAAAAACGGTGTGGGGGTCCCCCCAAGGTCCATAGCAGACCCTTATCCGAGTATGCAGCCCGGCCGGTCAGGAAAGGGGATGGGGACAAGCAAGCGCCCCCCCTCCTGAACCGTACCCGGCCCATGACTTTGGGGGTCTTGTCCCACTCTTTACTTCTTCTGCCGGGCATCCGTTATCTTCTTACAGCTCTTTTACTATCTTCTTTGCTCTCTCCAGCCGTGAAGACCCCCAGACAGCAGGAGAAAGCCAGGCTCCTCCGCTAGTAAAAGAGCAGAAGATCCCAGACAGAAACCATGAATCAGACCTAGACAGAAGTACAATTAAATGACACTTGTTTATTAAATAAAAATAAAAATGTAAATAGAAAAAGCATAGTCAAAGCATAGCCAGAGTGCAGTAACCGGATAGAGTAGTCAGCCAGGCCAGAGTTCAATAACTGCGGAACGGGGAGGTGACCGGATGTGTGCGGGGCGTGGTGTGAACGGGAGGATGTGGTTGGGCTGAGGTGAGTGAGACACCGCTGCTCTGTCTCCTCCTCACCCTGTCTCCGAGTGCCACACGCTGGATGGCCCGACGTACAGCCTAGGGAGAAGCGTGATCCGAAGACCAGGAGGTCGGAAGCGTCGGCACAAGCCGAAGCCGGCCGAAAGCGGCCGAAGATTCCTAGAGGCATGACGAGCTCGGCCGAGGATTTCCGGGATATCGCTAGAGTGAAGGCGTGGTAATATGCGCCGGCCGCTAACGGCCGAAGATACAGAGAGATCAGCTTAGGCAATATTCAGACACCGGCACTTCCCAGCCTACGGTATCCGTGAGTACCCCCAGTGGGGGAATATAGCTGAGGAATAGCCCCTCTCGACGAGAGGAGAGGAGTCAAGCTTAGCACACTGACTGTGTTTGTGATTGGTTAAAAAGATCATGATATCTGCTTTTTTTCGTTCTCCATTTGGTATATAGAAGCTAAGTCAGCAGGATGCAATCTATACTCTTCCTGCGTTTCATGTCTTGCTGTGTATTACTCGGTGATAGGATTGAAAGCTTATACAGCCTATAATGCCACTCATTGAACTGCTATTAGTTCTGTTTCCTTGAGGATGACAGGAATTATTTTTTTTTTTTTTTTTTTTTTCAAACCTCCTGAATGATATTTTATTGATATCTTAAATACAACTGCATAACGGCATGCTCATTATTGGTTAAATGACTTCTGGATGTAGCTAATGGTGGACACTGCCAGAAACGTTTTTTAAAAAATACTGGGTTTCAGTAGGTAATGGTCTGAGGGATAAAAAAAAAATATAAGAACATTTTTTTTTTTTTTGCTTGCTTTATTGTTTCCTCTCCTGTGTATAGTAAGGGGTTGGGGGTCTGCCTGGGAGGTCTTGGCACTGGCTCTCCAGTTTCCCGGCTCTATTCCAGGCTCTATTCTGGGGGAACGGCCTATATAACTTAAAATGTCTAGGCGACGCGGGGAGGACCAGTTGCAGCATGAGGGGCTGGGTACACAACATCTCCGCTCCTCCAAAGAAAAAGAAAAAAGTATCCAGGCAGCAAGTTCAGCTGCGGCAAAATTAGAACGGTTTGTGCACACTCCAGTGCACACCCCAGACCAAACACCAATAAAAGGGGCACAGACGGTACAAACCAAATCTCATACCGGGGGTCCTGCTGACAGAAAAAGCCAAGGCCAAGTGGCCTCATTGACCATGCTAGTTCCTGAGGGCAAGAGTAAAAAGAACATGGGGGGCACCCAAGGAGATTTGGAGTCTGATAGGCCTGGTAGGCCGCAAGAGGAGGAGGCCCCAACATTGAAGGATGTACTACAGGCGGTTAACGTATGCCAACAGTCCCTGGGAGACCTGGCAGCTCAGATAACAGGAATGAAGGAGGATATACTGTTAGTGCGACAAGACATCCAGAAAGTAATTGAAAGAACAGCGGAGCTGGAAGTAAGAATAAGTCAGCTGGAGGACGATTTAAACCCAATACAGCATACGGTTAAGAATATGCAAAAGAACTTGGACAGCTACGCTACTAAAATGGATGAGTTGGAAAATAGAGCACGCCGGGTTAACATTAGGCTGCTGGGGCTACCCGAGAAAAGCGAAGGCCCTGACGTTATAAAATTCTTGGAGTCATGGTTACCAGACAAGTTCGGAAGGGAAGGCTTCTCACCGTTCTTTTTGATAGAACGAGCCCACCGGTATCCCTTTAGAATACCACCGCCTGGGGGGCGTCCCAGACCCATACTGCTGAAGTTTTTTAATTACAAGGATAAGGTGACATTATTGCGTAAGGCAAGGGAGATGGGAGACATTTCCTTTAATGGATCAAGGATTTCTCTTTATCCAGACTACTCTCCCGACCTGCAGAGACGTAGAGCGGAATTTCGGACAATTAATGCCACTTTTCAGTCATATAATTTAACATATGCTCTTTTATACCCAGCAAGACTGCGAGTGGTAATCCCGGCTGGGGTACAGATTTTTGACTCGGCAGCCGGAGCTTCGCAATGGCTGGAGGATAATAAGGAGTCTCTACGGAGTAGCCGAGGGGAAAGGGAGGGGAGACAGTGAAGGAGGGCGACTGTAAGCGGTTTTGATAAACTTTTGGTTGGATACCATAGTTAAGAATTTGCAGGATGGGGGGGGAACCACCGGGGCGGTGTCTGTGAGACAGGGCGTGAGGAGGGTTATGGATGGATTGGTCACGTTAAACTCCCGTAGGTAGCACCTTGTTAGGTGGGGGGAAGGAAGGGAGGGTTTGGTATTAAATAGGTGGGAAGGAGGGTTGGGGGAGGGAGGAGGGTTTGGGGGGGTTGGGTTGGGAGGGTTAGAGGGGGGAGGAGGGTTGGGTGGGGCTGGAGTGGGTGGGGGGGTAAAATTGTATGAAAAAAGTAAACACGTGAAGGTAAAATTTGAAAATAGCACGATAACCACACAAGAGAGTAAACACGTGAAGGGAAAATATGAAAGCGGCAGGATAAATGCACAGGAGAGAAAGAACACAAAGCACTATTACAAGATATTCTTTAGGGTTAAATTTAATTGCGAGTTATTAATGTACAAAGTTGGGAAATATCAACGGATTATGATATTTGGGTGGGTGTATTTAATGAAGATAGGTATCCTAGTAGATTTTATATTCGATAAACATCACGTAGTCGCTCTTTGTTTAGCTGTGTGGTGTTCTCTGCTTGTTAGCTTGTCTTCTTTTATAATAGATGGTAAATTTGATGCAGGGTAAATCTATTAATATCGGGTCTTGGAACGTGAGGGGCTTGGGCACCCCGGTAAAAAAAGCGATAGTTTTTGCTATGCTGGAGAGATTTGATATTGGACTGGCTTGTTTGCAGGAGACCCACCTAACCAATATGTCTAAATCACTGTTAAATAACAGGAAATATCAACAACAATACCACTCAGTTTACTCCTCCTACTCCAGGGGGGTAAGCGTGATAATAAAGGAGGGGGTGAGTTTCTCCTGCAACCAGGTCAGCATAGATGAGCGGGGTCGATATGTTTTCCTGTATGGTAAACTTGAGGGCAGTAGCTGTATTCTGGCAAATATATATATACCCCCACCGTTTAAAATGGAAGTTATGTACAAACTGATGGAATTTATTGGGGATAAAGAAGACATCCCAATTATCGCGATGGGAGACTTCAATGAAGTCCTAGATGTAAACTATGATAGGTTCCCCCCTAAGGTGCGGTCCGGGGACTTAGGTGAAACCAGGCTGAGCTGCTTCCTGAATGAAATAGGTTTGAAGGACCTTTGGAGAGAGAGGCACCCGAGAGTTAAACAATACTCTTGCTTGTCAGGATCGTATGGTACCCTTTCTAGGATAGATATGGTTATAGGAAATGTGGAAATGGCACAAAATATAAGGGAGATAGAATATATGCCAAGAGGGATCTCAGACCACTCTTTGGTGAGGGTCGTGTTTAACACGGGGATTAAAAAAATTCAGGGGTGTTGGAAGATTAGTCCCTTCTGGTTGGAACTCATGAAGGACGAAGTGGAAGTTAAACTAAGATTAAGAGAATTTATAAGCCTTAATGCGGGCTCGGCGCCAATGAGTGTGATCTGGGATACCCTAAAGGCATTTATTAGGGGCATATTGATCCAACAGGTAGTAAGAATGAAGAGAAAATCCAGATTATGGGAGGAGAATATTAGGAAGGAACTCTTAGAAGCAGAGAATGCCTATGTCATGGACCCAACCCCAGAAAATCTAAAAATTTGGTTAAACAAACAACAAGGTTATAAAATGGCGATTGTAAAAAAAGAAGAGAGTAAACGAATATTTGTGAAACAGCGCTATTTTGGAGAAGGAGAGGGGGTGGGAAGATTGCTTGCACAGTTGGTTAAGACAAACTCTTCCCCTTCACTCATTTCAAGTATTAGAAATTTAAACGGGGTGACAACATGCAATGGTGAGGAGATAGTAGAAATTTTTGGAAACTACAAAAGGGAGCTGTACCAGTCACAAGGCTCAGGGGAGGTAGGGGCAATGGATAGTTTCCTGGAAAATCTAGAAATGGCGACTCTTACTCGGGAGGAACGGGAAATCTTAGACGCCCCGATAACCATTAGTGAGCTACAACAGGCAGTGGCTGGGATGCCAAATCATAAGGCCCCCGGCCCGGACGGGCTCCCGGTAGAAATATATAAATATCATGGAGAACTGTTACTCCCTGAGTTGCATAAAACTTTAATAGACTCAGCGGAAGGGAGACACTTACCTGCATCAATGACAGAGGCAACGATTATAGTGATCCCCAAAACGGATAAGGACCCGCTGGAAGTAGCCTCGTACAGGCCAATATCACTACTAAATGCGGATGAAAAAATCTTAGCTAAAGTACTTTCAAATAGGTTGAATCAATTTATGACAAAGTTAGTACACCCAGATCAAACAGGGTTTATTATGGGAAGATCCACTAGCATGAACATCAGAAGAACCTTCCTAAATATGCAGATCCCAGCAGAGAATGTAGGGGCGAGGGCTATAATGTCTCTGGATGTAACAAAAGCTTTTGACAGCTTAGAGTGGAACTTTCTGTGGCGGGTGTTGGAGAAAGTAGGAATGGGCCCCATCTTTATTGGCTGGATTAAAAAGATGTACAACGCCCCTAGCGCCAGGGTAAGGGCCAATGGTAGGTATTCAGAAAAGATTGAAATGAGCAGAGGGACAAGGCAAGGTTGTCCCCTGTCCCCTCTGCTCTTTGCGTTGGCCATAGAGCCATTAGCCATAGCTATTAGGGCCAACTCTGGGATCAGGGGATTTCAAAGAAGTGGAGAGAGACAGGAAAAGATCGCTTTATACGCAGATGATGTGTTACTGTTCCTGGGAGATACTGGACCATCTCTGGCGCAGGCAGTTACCTTAGTAGAAGGTTTTGGAGATTTTTCAGGGCTGGCTATTAATTGGGCGAAATCCGAGCTGCTCCGAGTCGACCCCCCGGATGCTGCACTCCCGCTACCGGGGATAAGGGTAAGAGAGGTAGATGCGTTGAAGTACCTTGGCATATATTTGACACTGAACCCTGATCAATATATCAATAAAAATTTAATTCCCCTTCTGCATAAATTTAAGTGCAAATGCGACGTCTGGAGTAAACTTCCGCTCTCAGTAATGGGTCGTTGCAGCCTGATCAAGATGATTTGGCTGCCGCAGTTGTTGTATGTCTTGCATAATGCGCCAGTATGGATATGTAAAAAATGGTTTAAGAAATTGGAGACCCTTTTTCGGGAACTGATCTGGAAGAAAGGCACGGCCCGGATACGACTCCAGACGCTGCAGATGCCAATAGATAGAGGAGGCTTGGCGGTTCCACAACCTAGGAATTACTACCTGGCGGCGCAGATGCAGCATCTGGCGGGTTACGACTCGGAGCAGGGAAGAAAGCTAAAAGGAGGGATTAGAATGATAGGAGCCCCACATGAGTTTATAGCTGAGGTCCTGGAGGCCGACTCCTTTCAGTATAACAACTCGATAACTAAAATGTTAGGTAAGGTTTGGAAAGCGGTGAAATTAAAAATGGGCTTCTCAGGGCTGTTAGAATCTACACCCCTCTGGGACAACAAAAACTTACCTGAAATATTTATTATCGGTAAGATTAAATCATGGGAAAGGAAGGGTATAACTAAACTGATCCATCTCTATGATGGAGGGGTCTTAAGGACATTCTCGGATTTAATAAAAGTATATGATATACCACAACACTCATTTTTCAGCTACCTGCAGGTGAGACATGCCTTAGCAGCACAGTTTGGGGGAAATTTGCCACCGTGGGATAAAATACCTCTACTTCAGAAGTTGCTCACCTCAGACAGGGTAAAGGGGTCCATCTCAGGAATTTACAATCAGTTAGGTATGAATTCTAATCAGGAAATTGACTATCCGAACTTGAAGAGGAAATGGGAAGAGGACATAGGGGAAATATTAGATACACAGTGGAGGAGAATAATGGAATTAGGGCCAGTGACCTCGATCTCCCCTTCCCAAAAGATCTCACAATTGATGCTGGTGCACAGGGCTTATTATACCCCTAAAAGATTACGTCAGTTTGGTAGGAGAATAGACGATAGATGCCCTAGATGTCGGGGACAGGGAGATCTTTTACACATGTTGTGGCGTGTTCCCCGAAGCTCTTTCGTTACTGGAGAGAAGTGTTGGCGAGTATTAATAGGATCTTTAAGTTAGAAATGGTAATGGACCCGATTTTGTGCGTATTGGGATGTAGGCAAGAGCCGAGAGAAGGGAAACACATCACGGTGGCAGTGGTAAGATGCCTGTTTCAGGCACGCAGATTGATCGCGCAAAGATGGCAAGCTGAAAGAGCCCCTACAGTAGGAGAATGGACCCAAAGTATTAATGAACTAGTCTGGAAAGAGAAGACAGTGTATGTAAGGAGAGGAAATTTTAGAGAGTGGAAGGGAATATGGACCCCATGGATAACCGAGATGGGACACCCTATAGACTAGAAGGAATAGGAGAAATAGTGGTAGCATATTGATGTTTTTGTGCACTTGGGCGTTCGGGAGGGCTTTGGAGGGGGGGGGGGATGGGGGGGGGGGGGATCAGGATGGGTAGGGGTAGGGTGGGTAAGGGATAAATAATATAGGTAGATTGTTGATGTTTAGATATGCTATAGGAAGGTTTGTAATTTTTGTTGGATTATTTAATAAAAAATAGTGAAAATAAGAATTATAAACCACAATGATGAGATATGGTGCTGAGATAAAAATGAGAGGCAATATGAATGAGTCTCTAGCACAGGACCTCTGACGTGGAAAAAAACAAAACAAAAAAACAAAACAAAAAAAAAAAAAAAAAAGAGTTCAATAACTAGATCGGGTAATCAGCCAGTCCAAAAGTCAGGGATCCAAGTGGAGCAACAGCAAGCAGGATAAGGAGCCAGAAGGGATGTCAGCAAGCCAGTCTTTAAACAGACCCGCAGGAGATGGTTTCTTGTGATGTGACCAAGGAGAAGGCAGAGGTGAAGTGAGCTGGACAGCATGATCAGAAACAGCTGGTGACTGTGGAGAGAGATGAGAGCTGGCAATTAGCCGACAGCTGAGCGGACAGCCCAAAGAAGGAAGGGCTAAGCCAGCCCTGACAGACCCCCGAAGTCAGAAGAAAACCCCCAGAGCTGTCTAATAAAGTACTTTAAAAACCTGTGTTGTGTTTTTTTTATTTACAATTTTTTCCCAGGAGAATGGGTAGGGGTGCATCACACCCCATACTCATTCACATAGGGTAGAGGGCCGGAATCTAGGGGCCCCCTTATTAAAGGGGGCTCCCGGATTCTGATAAGCCCCCCGCCCACAGACCCCGACAACCAATGGCCAGGAATGTCGGGAAGAGGCCCTTGTCCTCATCAACACAAGATGCTTTGGGGTTGGGGGGCCGCAGGGCCCCTTCCCCAAAGCACCCCCCTTTTTGAGGGCACGCGGCCTGGTATGGTTCAGGAGGGGGGGCGCTCACTTGTCCCCACCCCTTTCCTGACTGGCCAGGATGCGTGCTCAGATAAGGGTCTGCTATGAATTTTGGGGGGACCCCCACGCCGTTTTTTGCCGTAGGGGGTCCCCTTTAAATCCATACCAGGCAATGGGGCTCGCGAGGTGTCAATCTCACTGATGGAGGCGGCGACATTGACTTCCTTCGCTAGTCCCGTCTACCTGGAGTCACGTTCAAAAGGAATGGACTTTACTCCGTGTGTGGGCAAGTCCATTCATTTCAAAAGTCCGGTCATAGATGTAATTGCAGTAATGCCGCCCAAGTAATGGGAACTGCATTACCATGAGGGAAAGAGTAATCAGTTAGATTACTCATTACCCTCTAAAGTAACTGTGTTACGTAACTCAGTTTATTTTAACTGAGTTACTTACATCACTGGTGATGGTACAGGAATTTGGAAGATCTGAGGTGTGAAAGTTCTGGGAATGGGGCTGATCTGAAGTATGAAGGTGCAGGATCTGAGGTGTAATGGTGCAGGAATAGGACTGATCTGAGGTGTGAAGGTGCAGGAACTGAACTGATCTTAGGTGTGAAGGTGCAGGATTTGCAGCTGGTCGGAGGTGTGAATGTGCAGGATTTGGGGTGATCTGAGGTTTAATGGTGCAGGACAGTGGCAGGTGGTGCTCAAAAATTTTGGAGAGGACAAACTGAAAAATTCTGGGTAAAAAATCCATCAATTGCAGCCTCACTGTGCCATCAAACGCAGCCACTGTACCATCAAATGCAGCCACTGTGCCCATCAATTGCCACTACTGTGCCATGAAATGCAGCCACTGTGCCCATCAATTTCCGCCACTGTGCGAAATGCAGCCACTGTGCCCATCAATTTCCGCCACTGTACCATCAAACACAGCCACTGTACCATCAAACACAGCCACTGGGCCATCAAACACAGCTACGGTGCCATCAAACGCAGCCACTGTGCCCATCAAACCAATTCCTGTCCCTTCACCCCTCAGATCAGTCCCAATTCCTGCCCCATCAAACCTCAAATCCTGGTATATAGCATTTCTCACAAATCCTGGTACATAGCATGTCTCACAATCCTGGTATATAGCATGTCTCACAATCCTGGTATATAGCATGTCTCACAAAGCCTGGTATATAGCATTTCTCACAAAGCCTGGTATATAACATTTCTGTCAGGTACCCACCAAAGCTGACGTGCTGAGAGCGGCTTCCCTTGCTGCTGGGTGCACAGTACCCCTGAGGATGGAACAGTGGGTACAGGGCACGAAGAGGCACGGGTTGCCAGCAGGTGACTTGAATGCAGAAGGTCTTCTGAAGGAAGAGATGCCCGTGTAGATAGTCTCTGAACTGGTTAGAAGGGAATGCCCGACAGGGATTCTAACACCTGGACTGAAGGCAGAGGGTCAAACACAGGAATCAGTCTGTGAGCCAACAAGGCTAAGTGCAGAAAACAGAGGATATTCCAGAGGCAGGCCGAGGGTCAAACACAGGTATCAGTCCGTGAGCCAGCAAGGCTAAGTGCAGAAAACAGAGGATATTCCAGAGGCAGGCCGAGGGTCAAACACAGGTATCAGTCCGTGAGCCAGCAAGGCAAAGTGCAGAAAACAGATCCCGTATCAGGCGAGGAGCGTGGATGTTACTGGAGGGTTCCCAAGAACTGTCTTCAGGGGGATACCCTTTCTATTTTACCAGGTATTGGGTCTGTCTTCCCCTTCTTCGACAGTCCGTTATGGCTTCCACCTCGAATTCTTCCTCACCTTCGACTTTGACGGGTGGAGGTGGTGCCACTTGTCTTCCGATGAAAGAGCTCGGAATCACTGGTTTTAATAGGGATGCATGGAACACCGGGTGAATTTTGTACGAACTAGGTAGCGCCAGTTCAAAAGCTACTGGGTTTACCACCCTTTTGATCTTGAAGGGGCCAATGAACTTGGGATCGAGCTTCCGTGACGGGTATGGCAATCTCAGGTTGGCAGAAGATAACCAAACCTTATCCCCGATCTTGAAACTCCTTCTTCCTCTATTGTAGTACACCTCATAATCTCTTTGAGCCTTCTTCATGGCCTCCTGAATCTGTTGGAATCTGTAGGAAATTGTCCTGAATGGACTTTATCCATTCTTGGACTGCAGGAGCGGAGATTTCAGGGACGGAATCTGGCAGGAAAGAAGGGTGATAGCTAGACATGGGCACCGTCAATAAATTTGTTTTGTTCCGTTCGTTTCCGGTTCGTGTTAGAATTAATTCGTACTTCGTATTTCGTGTCCAAAATTCAATTTCAATTCGTACGAAATACGAATTGTCGTTAGGTTCGTTAACTTGTACGAACGTTCTTTACGATGAATTTAAAGGAAAAAATATATACCTCAATATAACAATATGCCCAAATTTCGTTACTATGGAAACAACACATGACTTGGTTGACCAATCAGAGGTTTTCTTCTGCTGCTGAGGCCTACAGAACAAGCCCGATCATGTGACTTCCCTTTGTGGGTTAGTTAGTGTAGTGGAGCAGATCACACGATTATTTGTCTGTGCATCTGAGCGAATATCTTTGCAATCCTTAGTTTTTCATTGTTTATTTTAGTTTATATCAGTTGTAGTTTGCAAGTGTATCATCTCTTAGGCCGCGTACACACGGGAGGATTGTCTGCCCAACTAAGTTCGTCAGACAATCCGACAGACAGTCCGTTCAACTTTTGAATGAACGGACTTGACCACACACGATGAACAGACAGTCCACTGAAAGCTTGCGCGATGACGTGTACAGCACGTACGACGGGACTAGAAATACGACGTCCAATACACTGCAATGCAACCTTCGGCGTGTAAATCCTTTCTGAGCATGCGCCATACTTAGTCCGTCCAACTTGCCTACACACGAGCGGACTGTCCGCTGAAACCAAGTTTGGACGGACAAAATTACGGAAATTCCGAAAGACTTAGTCCGTCAGACTGTCCGCTGAAAAAGTCCGCTGAAGCCCACATACAAGCGGATTGTCAGCTGAAACACGTTTCAGCGGACTAAGTTGGGCAGACAATCCGCCCGTGTGTACGCGGCCTTAGTGTTTAGTTTCTGGTTTTATTGGTTTTTTGGTTGGTTTTGAGAGATCATTTTTTTTCATTTCTTGTTTCATTTAGTAAATATTTTGTTATTGTTTGTATAATATTTTTTTGTACATTTGGTGATTTTGGTGTTAGTTTGCTGCAATGAAAATCATATTTTTTTTTGTCTACATTTTTCTAACTTTTAAAGGAAAAATTAGCAGCAAACAAGGCCAAAAAAGCAGTAAGAGTGCTGCTGGGAGAGGGATAGCTATGAGCCATGTACATGAGCAGCAGGTGGGACGTTCTGTCTCTGCGCCCTCTGTGCGCAGCTCACCTCCCATAAAGCTGAGGCAACTGGGAGTGAAGACTGCTGGTGGTAAAGAGCCTGGCAAACAGCAGAGATTTGCATGTCGCCAGCTGTTCCAGGATTTACCTCCTAGAACCAGCAGCACAATTCATAGCAAAAGTGGCGCTACCACCTCTGCCACTGCTGCTGGTAACATGCTGCCCATTGGTACCTTTTATGGAAGAGGGCAGGCCAAAGGGGTTCCCAGTGCACATACATTTGTGCAGCCAAAGCTGGAGATCCTGGCCTTGCAGCAGGAAGCATGTCAGGAGGCCGAGGCTCATGATAATGTCACCACCACCATTGCTGCCAGTGCCATCACCATCAGCACTACAGGGAGCTTGGCAGTGGTCAGCAAGGAGACAGAGTTTACTGCTTCTAATGATCACTGTTCCCTTGGCATTATGAAAGAGGTGGAAGCAGGCTTTCCTGACATTGTTGTAGACAAATTTAATTTCCAGCCCTCTACCCATGTTGGCACCACCGACAGCCCAGAAAGTATCCCCCCTCAGTCCCCGCTACTTTTTTCTCCTGAAAAGACCCCTGCCCAAGTGCTTTCTAAGCCTCCAGCATCAGAATGGGCCAATGCAACCATTAGACCTCAATCCATCACAGCACCCAATATACCTGGGATGCTCAGGTCTCTTCCTCCCGCTCCTGCCGAACCTCAGAAAGAGAGTGTGGCCACTGCAGTGGAAGGTATTCCATCAGGCAGTGTCCGTGGTGGTGGCTGCCGTTCCAGCATTTGGCAGCATTTTAAAAGAATTGGTGTCGGTCAGAAGGCCAAATGCAATCACTGTGGCAGGGAGGTCAGCCGGGCCGAGACATAGGGCATCTCAGTAACAGTGGCATGAACCAGCACATGCGTGTGCACCACCATGCAGTGCTGTTAGGGGAGAAAAGTATCATGGCCACTCCTCCAAACACCAAAAGGGGAACCAATAGTGGCACCGCCACAGCCACCATGAGTGCCAGCACCACCAGCCAGTATAAGGCAGAAAAAAATGCTGTTACCATCCCGCATCCAATCCATACCAGCCAGGCCACCCTGGAAGATTTTGGTAGCTTTCAGAGTAAGGGTATGTCTCGGGCGCAGGTGCATAAAATAACACGCCTGATTGGCCAGCTCATTGCAGTTGGAGGAGCACCTTTCAACATGGTGGAAGGTGAGCCCTTCAAGCAATTGATGCAGGCTGTTGCACCACAGTACCGTGTGCCATCACGTAAGACCTTCAGCCAAACTGTGGTGCCAGCCTTATACAGGTCTTGTGTCGGGGTGCTCAAGGAGGAGATTGGAAGGGCAGGTGGACAGGCAGTGCACCTGACCACTGACCTGTGGAGTGCGTGTAGTGCCCAGCATGCCTTCCTGTCCCTGACGGCACATTGGTGGCAGGCCAAGGTGTCCCATGATGTAGTTCAAACATCTGGATCCTCGTCAGTAGTTGACAAACATGGGTACCGTTCCTTCCTCCTGCACGCTGAGGTGCTTGATGAAAAGCACACAGCGCGAAACATCCTGCAAGCCCTGCAGAAAATGTTGTTGCAGTGGTTTGGACAGGCAGACAGCAACTACCGGATTGGCTATGTTATCAATGATGGAGGCAGCAACATGTTCAAGGCTGTAAGGGATGGAAGCTTTGTGGGTGTGCGCTGCTCAGCCCACCTTCTCCACCAGGTGGTAACTGACAGTTTTCGGTTGGTGGAGACCATTTCTGGCGACGATGGAAGGCTGTCCAAAGTGGTGGACTCTTGTCGGAAGATGCCTGGCCACTTCCATCGGAGTGTGAGGGACAGCCACCTCCTCAGGGTGGAACAGAGGAAGGCAGGCCTTCCAGAACACTGCCTAAAACAGGATGTGGGGACTAGGTGGAATTCAACCCTAGCAATGCTGGAACGCATCCTTGAGCAGCAGAAGGCTCTCCATGCCATGGCCTGTGATCATAACATTGGCATAGAGAGACTTTTAGGCAGGGAGGACTGGGCCATAATCGGGCAGATTGTGGCAGTCCTCAAGCCTTTCCTCTCTGTCACAGAACACCTAAGCCGCGAGGATGCCAGCATTGGTCATGTGCTCCCACTCTTCAACCACCTTCAGAGCAAATTGGAGCGGTTCAAGTCGGCTGAGGAACCTTTGCCTGGTGGTGGCCCTCAACCTGATGTGTTGGCTCTGCTAAACACATTTCTGATGGAGTTGGGCAGGCGCACGCAGGAGTTGTCCGCCTCTTACCCAGAACTGTTGCTGGCTGCCATGTGTGACCCTCGCATCAAGGGCAAAATGGCTGTGCAGTGTAGTGCTCTGACAACATGGCGGGACAGACTAATCGACAGAGTGCGTCAGAGGGAAAGGCAGATGGTAAGTCTGGGAGAAGAGAAAGAGGAGGAAGAAGATATTGAAGACCCCCTCTCCCATGCATCATCTACATCTAGTGAAGTGAGCAGAGCTCCTGCCAGCGGAGCATCTTCTGTCTTGGCTGAGGCACTTGACACCCTAATGGGAACCTCCAGCATAGTGCACCCCAAGAAACCCATATCAGCAAAGGAGGTTGTCATGTCCTATTTGTCAGCCCCACCAGTGCACCCCACCATAGATCCAATGTTTTTTTGGCAGGGGAAGAGCGAGGAGTGGCCTGCCCTCGCAGATATTGCCAAGGAGCTACTGTCCTGCCCTCCGACAAGTGTCCAGAGTGAGCGGGTGTTTTCTGTGACGGGAAACATCCTGTCACCCCAAAGATCCCAGTTGTCCCCCCAGCTAATGGAGCAGTTAGCATTTTTGAAAATCAATTTGCCAAAGCTGGGGTACCCCTCCCTCACTCTGAACATTCCTTGAACTGACTGTCTGCAGCAGAGATGGCCATTTGGTCTTAGTAGTTGGTCCCTGTCCCTCCTCCACACAATCCCTCCCCTCGCTTCTCATCTACCCCTATTTGCTTGTGCCATCATCTGGGATGGACGAGAAGAGAGGAGGTGCCACCAGGGAGGAGCGGAGAGAGAACTTATTACACACGCTTCCTGCGCTACTCTGCATACTGACTGGTAAACGCTGTACCCTGATGTTCCCCAATGTGCCCTTATGTTACCCAATGTGTCCCAATGTGCTCCAATATGCCCTGATATGCTCCAATATGCCCTGATGTGCCCCAATGTGCCCTGATGCTCCCCAATGTGTCCCAATGTGTTCTGATATGCCCTGATGTGCCCTGATGTGCCCCAATGTGCTCCAATATGCCCTGATGTGCCCCAATGTGCCCTGATGTTCCCCAATGTGTCCCAATGTGCTCCAATATGCCCTGATGTGCCCCAATGTGCTCCAATATGCCTTGATGTGTCCCGATGTGCCCTGATGTGCCCCAATGTGCTCCAATATGCCCTGATGTGCCCCAATGTGCCCTGATGTGCTTCAATGTGCCCTGATGTGCTCCAATGTGCCCTGATGTGCCCCCACCATTCTTCTCATTTACACATATGACTGCTAGAACAGATAAAAAGACATTTAGGGAAATTGATCAAGCTTGAAGCAAACAGAATCTGGAGCAGTTGCCCATGGCAACCAATCAGCTTCTCTTCAGTTTGTTCCGTTAAGATTTGAAAATACAAGAGAGAAGCGGATTGTCTGCCATGCATCGCTGGTCCAGTTTTCGCCTGATCACCCCACACTGTTTGGGGTCACCGGGGATGTGCGGAGAGCACATGCTTGGTAACACCAAACAATTTCCAGTGACCCCGCACATCCCCGCTGACCCCGTACAGTGCAGGGGATAAAAACTGGAGCAGCTGTGCATGGCAGCCATGTGCTCATTATGAGGGGCTCCCACCATCCCTGTGCTGTGTTGACTTCCTCCTGGGGCTGTACCCCTGCTGTGCTCAGTATGTCAGCACAGGAATGGTGGAAACCCGAAATTCGTAAACAAAAGTTCGTATTGCGTACAAAATTCGGACGCATGGCAATTCGTATTTTGGATCCTCCCGAACGTACGAATTTAGGGAAATTAATACGAATTTGCGATTCGTACGAAATGAATCGCACATGTCTAGTGATAGCCATAGTTTGCCCAAAATGGAGTTTGTTTGGTAGCGGAATGTACAGAGCACAGGGCAGGAGAGAAGACCAATCATATTGGGAGCTGGAGCAAAAGCAACTGAGGTATTGCTCTAACGTTTGATTCGTCCTTTCTGTTTGCCCGTTGCTTTGCGGATGGTATGCGGAAGATAGAGAGGTCTTGATCTCCAGTGCTTTGCAGAGATTCTTCCAAAATTTGGAGGTGAACTGAATTCCCCTATCAGACACAATATTGGAGGGGACGCAATGTAGCCTCACGACTTCCTTAAATGAAAATACTTGCTGTAGCTGCAGCAGAGGGAGTGTCACACATGGATAGGAAGTGTGCCATCTTCGAGAGCAGCTCTGAGGTACTCCAGGTTCCTGTGGTCTGTGAAGATCATGATGGGTTGAGACGCACCCTCCAATAGATACCTCCACTCTTCCAGGGCAAATTTTATAGCGAGAAGTTCTCGGTCGCCGACATCGTAATTCCTCTCTGGAGGACTGAGTTTCCGGGAGGCGAAGGCGACTGGGTGAAGGAGAGCCTTCGGGCCACTCATTTGAGAAAGAATCGCCCCTGCTGCGGATTCGGAGGCGTCTATCTCCAATACATAAGAAAGACTTGGGTCGGGATGCTGGAGGATAGGGGCTGATGTGAAAAGTCTCTTTAGTTTATCAAAAGCTTCCTGGGCTTGCTGAGACCATTGGAATTTAACTTGCTGATGGGTTAGTTGAGTAATAGGGGAAATGATCGTGGATAATCCCTGAATAAACCTGCGATAAAAGTCGGCGAAGCCAACAAATCGCTGAACGGATCTCTTGTCTGTGGGTGCTGGCCATTCTTGGATAGCTTTGACCTTTTGTGGGTCCATTGAGATTCACCCTGTGGTGATGATGAACCTGAGGAATTGGATAGTGTCTCTTTCAAACTCACATTTCTCTCCTTTTAGGTAGAGCCCGTGCTCTCTGAGGATGAGGAGGACCTTCCTGACGTGTGTTCAGTGTGTTTCTAGTGAGTTGGAGAAAATCAAAATATCGTCAAGATACACAATTACAAAGTTGTCTAGATACTCACGGAATATATCGTTGACGAGGTGCTGGAATGTGGCCGGGGCATTGCAAAGCCCGAAGAGCATCACTAGGTATTCAAAGTGTCCGAATCTAGACCTGAAAGCCGTTTCCCACTCATCTCCATCGCGCATTCGGACTAAATTATATGCTCCCTGCAGGTCTTGCTTAGTGAATACCTTAGCAGTTCTTAGGCGTTGGAAGAGTTCAGGGATGAGAGGAAGCGGGTACCAGTTCTTAAGAGTAATTTTATTAAGTTCCCTGTAGTCCACACAGGGCCTGAGTGAACCATTCTTTTTCTCAACGAAAAAGATGCCTGCGCCAGCTGGAGAAGAGGATGGTCGGATAAATCCTTTTTCTAGGTTTTCATCAATGTAAGAGCGCAGAGCTTCCAATTTGGTTTCCGATAATGGGAAGATGCGCCCGAATGGTATTTTGGAACCGGGTAGCAGATCAATCGGACAGTCATAGGGCCGATGGGGCGGCAGAGTATCAGCTTTTTTCTTGTCAAAAATGGCCAAAAAGTAATGATAAGCTGAAGGGACATGTGGGAGATTATCAGGACTAGTCTGTATTGTCAAGCAAGAGGTGGACTTGTGGGAGGTTGGCAGGAGACAGTGCTGTGAACAGTAGGGAGAAGGAAAGGATACTTCCTTCTTGTTCCAGTTAATCAGTGGGTCGTGGGCTTGTAACCAAGGAAACCCAAGGATGATCGGAAACATCGGAGAATGGATAATGTCGAAGCAAAGAAATTTGCGATGGCCAGAATCAGTGGATGTCAGGATCGGTTCAGTTTCTTGGGTCACGGGACCAGAGCAGGGTAGGGAGCCGTCAGCCAGGTGGATTTGAAGATGTTGTTTCTTAGTGCAGACAGGGATGTGCAGTTTCCGAGCTAAAGTTAAGTCCATGAAACAACTGCAGGCTCCAGAGTCAATGATGACTCCCAGCCGAACCTCCTCTTCCGCCACCTGTAATCGAATCGGGAGGACAAGGTGAGACTGGGTGAAACCCGAAATTTGAGAATTCACAGCAGCATGAGGTCGGCACTTACTGGGCCTTACAGGGCAGCTGCGCAGGAAATTACCCGAATCACCACAGTACAGACAAAGGTTGGCTTGACACCGACGGAGTCTTTCATCAGGGGTGAGCGGAGCCTGGACTAGGCCCAGCTGCATGGGTTAACTGTCAGCAGAGGAGAAAGGGACTGGAGCAGGTGTAGGCAAGGGGGGTACCCGGGGTAGCATCCACGTGGGTTTAGATGACTGAAAACGCTCAGAGCGACGCTCCCGTAGACGTCGGTCGAGCTTAGTAGCCAACTGGACCAGGTCTTCTAAAGATGCAGGGGTATCTACCCGGGCCAGTTCATCTTTTAGGGTCTAGGAGAGGCCCAGGCGAAATTGGTATTTAAGGGCAGCCTCGTTCCAGTCAGGGACCCCAGACCATTTTCGAAACTCTACAATATAGTCCTCTACTGGTCTTTTTCCCTGGGTTAGGGAGTGCAGGATGGCTTCAGCCGTAGCGGTGCGTTGAGAGTCATCGTACAGTTGTGACATGGCTTCAAAAAAGGTCTCTACGGAATCGAGAAGGGAGCTCTTCTGTTCCAGGAGGTTATGGGCCCAGGACTGCGGTTCATCGGAAAGCAGGGAGATGATAAGCCCCACCTTCACTGATTCATAGTGGAAAGTCATGGGCTGCAGGGCCAGGTACAGGAGGCATGCGTTTTTGAACGCCCTAAACTTCTTTCGGTTGCCCAAAAAACGCTCTGGAGTAGGGACCCTGGCTTCCGGAAGGGTCATGACTACTGCAGGTGTAGCACCGCCTTGAGCTTGCGAAGCGGAAGAGCTGCTGGCTGTAGAAGGTGAAGGATCCGATGGATTGGGAGAGATCGCCAGGTGCTGTAGACGGCCTTCAATCTGAAAGTAGCCATCCTGGAGTCGCTGCACTGCCTGAGTGAGAGCTGCAACCTGCTGGCAGAGAGCCTCAAGAGGTGAGCCAGCTCTGTCGGCTTCTGACATGGCTGGTTTGTACTGTCAGGTACTCACCAAAGCCGAAGTGCTGAGAGCGGCTTCCCTTGCAGCTGGGTGCACAGTACCCCTGAGGATGGAACAGTGGGTACAGGGCACGGAGAGGCACGGGTCACCAGCAGATGACTTGAATGCAGAAGGTCTTCTGAAGGAAGAGATGCCCGTGCAGATGGTCTCTGAACTGGTTAGAAGGGAATGCCCGGCAGGGGTTCTAACACCTGGACTGAAGGCCGAGGGTCAAACACAGGAATCAGTCCGTGAGCCAACAAGGCTAAATGCAGAAGACAGAGGATATTGCAGAGGCAGGTCGAGGGTCAAACACAGGTATCAGTCCGTGAGCCAGCAAGGCAAAGTGCAGAAAACAGAGGATATTCCAGAGGCAGGCCGAGGGTCAAACACAGGTATCAGTCAGGGAGCCAGCAAGGCTAAGAGCAGGAAGTCAGTTTAAACAAGCCAGGGGTCAGATTAGGAGAGAATCAGAGTAGTCTTTAGGCAATCCGGGTCACAAAAGGAAGTGGTAAACAGGAACAGGAAACAGAGGGACACAGGTGAGCTGAGGAGACAAACCAGCAAAGACACAGAGCACATTGATGCCTTTTATAGGCCTGTCAAGCCAATCAGGTAAGGCCATAGTTTCCAACGTTGTAAAAAAAATCGGGACACTTTTTTGGCAGTAGGCAGAGTCGTGGTATAATTAGGGGGTGGGGCATGCGTTTATAGGTGTGGCATAAGAAAAGGTAAAAAATGCGCAGCGAAGCACGCCACGGCGAAATATGGGCATGGTTTACGTAAAATAGTGGGTGTGGCGTACATGGGGAGTGGCTCAAAGGGGTGTGGTTAGAGTCTGAGATGAATGCGGGATGGAGAGAGGGAAAGGAGGGGGATGGAGAGAGGGAAAGGAGGGGGATAGAGAGGGGGAAAGGAGGGGGAGAGAGAAAGGAGGGACAGCAGCCCCCCGATCCTACACCACAATAGCAATATGTGTTTTCCAGAGTTTGACAATCAGCAGATAAAGATACTCCAAATACCTGGTGTTAGCGCTTCAATCATCCCGGCGCCATGATTGTTATGGTATCAGGATGATTGAAGCGCATTATTTCTATTATTACATTGTAATATGAAATGAAATCATTCAACTCACCATAATGCAGAATCAGTGGGAGCCATGAGCGCGTCACTAGCCACGTTGCCTGCCACCAGATGCCATCAGGTGTCCCAAGCGGAGTCTGTCCTTACATCAGGTGCCCCATCAGAGGTATCTTCCTCACATCTGTGTCCATCAGCGGAGCCCCTCCTTACATCTGGTGCCCCTCTGACATCCACAGACCGGCCCCCTACATACTCCACAGACCTGCCCCCACATACTCCACAGACCTGCCCCGACAGCCACAGACTGGCCCCCTGACAGCCACAGACTGGCCCCCCGACATACCACTGGCCCCCACATCAACAGACTGGACCCCGACATCCACAGACTGGCCCCCGAGATACCACTGGCCCCCACATCCACAGACTGGCCCCCGACATACCACTGGCCCCCGACATACCACTGGCCCCCCGACAGCCACAGTCTGGCCCCCCGACAGCCACAGACTGGCCCCCCGACATACCACTGGCCCCCACATCCACAGACTGGACCCCGACATCCACAGACTGGCCCCCGACATACCACTGGCCCCCACATCCACAGACTGGCCCCCGACATACCACTGGCCCCTGACATACCACTGGCCCCCCGACAGCCACAGACTGGCCCCCGACATACCACTGGCCCCCACATCCACAGACTGGCCCCCGACATACCACTGGCCCCCCGACATACCACTGGCCCCCCGACAGCCACAGACTGGCCCCCACATACCACTGGCACCCACATCCACAGACTGGCCCCCGACATCCACAGACTGGCCCCCGACAGCCACAGACTGGCCCCCCGACAGCCACAGACTGGCCCCCCGACAGCCACAGACTGGCCCCCACATCCACAGACTGGCCCCCGACATCCACAGACTGGCCCCCGACATCCCACTGGCCCCCACATTCACAGACTGGCCCCCACATTCACAGACTGGCCCCAGACATCCCACTGGCCCCCACATTCACAGACTGGCCCCCGACATCCCACTGGCCCCCACATTCACAGACTGGCCCACGACATACCACTGGCCCCCACATTAACAGACTGGCCCCCGACATCCGACATCCACAGTGGACTGGCCCCCGACATGCCGCTGTTGCCCCGCGGAGAGTGTGGCGCCGCCCCCACTGCACTTTACACATATACACACACTGGCAGCGGGGGTGGGTGGCGCCACAGGTACTCTATATTGTAGACCAACTTCTGGTCTTCTTAAAAATGGCGGCCGGCGGAGACAATCTAGCGGCCGGCGCCAAAAAAACGGGAAATTCAATTTCCCGGGACAAACCGAATTTCCCTGGACATTTCCCGGGACAAAATTTATTCTGGACAAATGTCCTAATCCCGGGAATGTCCCGGGAAATTCGGGACAGTTGGCAACTATGGGTAAGGCCCATAGCCATGTGCACAGGTGTGCACATGCGCATACGACGTTGTATTGTATCACGCATATGCATGCGTCGTTGTGCCGCTCTTCCCCGCAGGCGTACGGGGAAGTGCCGACGTTGAAGTCTTGACAATTTCTCCCAAATCCTGGTATATAGCATTTCTCACAAAGTTTGGTATATAGCATGTCTCACAAAGCCTGGTATATAGCATTTCTCACAAAGCCTGGTATATAGCATTTCTCACAAAGTCTGGTATATAGCATGTCTGACAATTTCTGGTATATAGCATTTCTCACAGTCTAGTAGTCTATAGCATTTTTCACAAAGCCTAGTCTATAGCATTTCTCACAAAGCCTGGTATATAGCATTTCGCACAAAGCTTGGTATATAAAATTTCTCACAAATCTTGGTATATAGCATTTCTCACAAATCCTGGTATATAGCATGTCTCACAAATCCTGCACAATTACCCCCACCAGTCTGCAAAATTACCCACCCAGTCTGCACAATCCCCCTGCCCTAGTCCTCTCCTAGTCTGCACAATTACCCCTCCGTCGGCACAATTACCCCCCCACCCCCCAGTTTACACAATCACCCTTCCTCCAGTCTGCACAATTATCCCCCCAGTCTGCACAATTACCCCGATGCACAATTGCCCCCCTCCCCCCAGTCTGCACAATCCCCCTCCCCTAGTCCTCTCCTAGTCTGCAAAATTACCCCCCTAGTCTGCACAATTCCCCCCAGTCTGCACAATTACTCACCCCAGTCTGCACAATTACCCCTCCAGTCTGCACCTGGGGCGGTAATTGTGCAGATGGGGGTAATTGTGCAGATGGGGTGGTAATTGTGCAGATGGGAGGGGGGTATGTATGCAGACAGAGGGGTCTGCACAATTATAACCCCCTTCTGCACAATTACCCCCCTCCCGTCTGCAAAATTACCCCCCGGTCTTCACAATTACCCCCCCCAGTCTGCACCCTCCATCATCAGCACAGACCCCCCAGTCACTCACTGAGGGAGTGGAGAGAATGAGAGGGGTACAGGGCACTGCAGAGAAGCGCAGGGAAGGGGACGAAGGGTCCAGCCAGGCCTACAGGGATTAGTGTGTGCGGAGCAGAGGGGTGGTCACATACAGACTGAGTCAGCTAGAAGAGAGAGATGGAGACAACAAGCCTGACACACACTGAGGCCCACGGTGGTTTACATACGTTAGAGAAGCTGCTGCAGCAAAGCTCAGGAGTCAATCAGGCCTGCTTCTTCATTCCACACACCATGCGCTGTCTCAGTCCACTCCTCCACTCAGTCCAAACACAATGAGCCGAGAAACCGGAAGTGACGCAGTGCCACAAAAAGCACCGCCCACTGTCCTCCAGTCTCAGCCATTAAAATAAAAAAAGAAGGCAAATCACTGGAATGTTAAATTAGCTTGGCGTAGCCTATGTTTCACTTCCCCAAATTTGGCTCTCTTCCTCTGGAGGTCTAGTGAGTAGTCCGGGTAGATAGACACCCTAGTGCCATTGTACAGTATGTTTCCTATTTCCCTTGCTTTCCGAATTATGGTCACTTTATCCTTATAGCATAATCATTTTGGCAAAAGAGGTCTTGGAGGGGCTCCAGAATGGAAAGGCCTGGAAGGGACTCTATGGGCCCTCTCAAATGGAAGGAGTGGTGAAAAGGATTCCTGACCAAATGTCTCGCAGAGCCATTTTTCTAAAAAAGCAGCAGGATCTGAACCCTCACAGCGTTCTGGAAGGCCTAATATGCGAAAAAATTCTCCTCATCCTATTTTCCATTTCATCCATTTTATTTGCTTGTTTAGCCAGCTGTTCTTTAATAACACTCATCTCGTGTTTGAGGGGAGCTAAATCATCCTCCACAGAACTCACTCTACCCTCCAGGGCTGTAGTCCTCTCTTGGATTTTTTGTAAGTCATGTCTAACAAAGGAGAGTTCTTCTTGTATTATTTTTAGTTGGGTATTCATTTCAGACAGGGAAGTTCTACAAAAATTAATCATCCCAAATACCTCCTTAAGAGTAAGCTCTGAGTCTACTACACCAGGCCCTGCCGCTAATCCCAGGGCCCCTTCCACTATTTGGCCCTGGGACCTCCCCACAGGATCGCTTACTTCCCACTGGATTGATTGCTGACTCTGCCCTTGACTTTTCCTACCTCCCGCAGCCCCAGCCTGCCGGTTATGATGGACCTGTTGGTTTTGTGAAGTAGTTTTAGGGGATGTCTGGCCTAACGTCTGACCTGGAGTGTGAGGAAATTTCTCCAGCTTTGCTGCTGCTTGAATTGCTTGGTTCGCCGCTTGGCTGGCCTTTGTAGTGCGTTGCGACTACATAGTTTTAACTTCCAGTATAGGGAAAGAAAAAAAAAGAAAAAACGTAGGCGGGGTACCAAATACAAGATGTACAACTACTTACAGTCCTTCCATTATTTGGCCATCCCTAATAAAAAGGAGTATTGATGTATGAGATACTTATGTGGGTTCCAAGGCACAGGGGTTCTTAGGGGGAAAGAGGGGGAGTAGTTCAAATGTCCGTCAGGCCTATAAAAGTCTGTTAAGCCCACCTCTTTCCTTCTAAGTTGTCCCCAAACAACAAATACAGTTCTTTCCCTTTCTACTTTCTCCTATAATATGAAGAAAAAAATAAAAAAGTTTTGGATATTTCTCACCAATCCTGAGTGAAGGATTTTGCAGTGGGTTGTGTGTAGTCAGCTCCGGACGACATGGGCTGTATTAATTGTCAAATGCTGTCTGGCTACATGGGGGTACTGGAGGGGAGCACTCATATCTCCTCAAAAAATGATAGGAGAAACCTCTCACCATTCCCCCTCAATGTTAGTCACCACTAGCTAGGAAGCTGAATCTCTTGGATTTGAGGAGCAACCCCTCGTATCTCCACTCGTGTCACCGCTGTTGAGAATAGGAGAAACCCTCTCACGGTTCCCCCTTAATTCAGATCACGCTGAGCAGGCGGCTATATTTCTTCACTTCTGGCCGCTCTCCCTCGTGGCCGGCATTACCGCAATCAGGGGGGAGGGAGAGGGGATAGCCTCTCGCTCCGTTCGCATCTCCCACTGCAGCCTCCCAACCCGGTCGTCGCCTGGCCACTCGTCCTCCACTCGCGCTGCTTACGCAACGCACGCTGCCTGTATCCCGCCATCAGTTCCTCAGGCTCACTCACAGCTCCATCCATGGCACAGCTCTCCTCTCCCTCAAAAGGGCACCTCCAAGCCGCCGAATAGGTATCGGGCGTCATTGACGTGCTGGGAGTGGGAGGGAGGGGGGTGAGAGGACACCAAGCTCACTCCTCGCTCACTCTCACCTGCATCTACATCCGGTCACGGCCCCCCACCCAGCAACTCCAGAATGCCATTTCAATAAACTGCATCAGTTTTAGATGTTTTGCAATATGCTAAGCATTCTGAGAAGCATTTGAAAGCGATGAAAAAAAAGAATGTGAAAGTAAAGGTTTTTTGCAAGGTGATGAAGGAAATACCCCCTTAAGAAGGAAGCAGAGGAGAATTTAGCCCTTGTAATAGACAAACTTTTACAAACAGGAGTGATTATTCCATGTCCTGATAGCCCCTGCAATACCCCTCTTTTCCTGTTAAGAAGGTTCTAGACATCCTAGTGGCGTCTCCCTCAGAGGAGGTTTGAAGGACTGACTCAATGGCTCTGTTGTATTTCCTCTATGACCAAGGGCATAAAGTAAATAAAACTAAACTCCAGTAGTGGCAACAGCATGTCAAATACTTAGGGTATAATATCTCAAAAGAAGGTCGAGATCTGGTTGAGGTGAGAATTCAAGCCCTTCTCCAGGGGCCAAAGCCAGAAACAAAGAAACAAATTATGTCTTTTTTGGGCATGATGAATTTTTGTAGGGCTTGGATCCCCAGGTATTCAATACTGACTGCCCTGTTGGTCCATGCCATGCATGGGAAACCCATGGCCCCACAGGGCGCTATAAAATGGAGTGAGAAAACAGAGAAAGACTACTGACCTAAAATAAGTCCTTTCTAGCACATCAGTACTAGCCTTACCAAACTATGACAAAACTTTTAGAACAAACAGTAAACTCAAGGGAAGTTCACATGACATCAGTACTTACACAGTCACATGGTGGGTGTCAGAGGCCAATTGTTTACTATTGTGCAAAACTAGACACTAGAACTAGACTAACTAGAGCATTTCCACCCCATGTACAGGCAGTGGTAGCTGCAGCCGAAGCAGTTAAAGTGGTTGTAAACTCTTACAAACCACTTTGACCTACAGGTAAGCCTAGATTAAGGGGCTTACCTGTAGGTTCAAGAAATATATCCTAAACCTACATGGTTTAGGAGATATTTGCCAAAAGACAGGCACTGCTGTCTACGGCGCATGCGCCGTAGACAGCGGTGAGCAGGCGCACTGAGCGCCGCTGTTAATGGCGATATGCCACGAGTGGCAGCTCCCGTGTGCATGCGCGGGAGTGACGCCATCGCGGCTCCGTCAAATGACAGCGCCGGAGCGGCGAGACCCACCAAGAAGATGGAGGCTCCGTACACAAGGGGACAGCAGTGACTTCGCTGGCTCCTGTGTCAGGTAAGTGACACATAATGGACTACTATGTGATGCATAGTAGTCCATTATGCTTTATCTTTGCAGGGAATCAAAGAGGAAGTAAACCCAACCTCTTTAAGGCCTCAGCATTTATAGTGCTATATCACCCGCTGACACTCAAAGTACCACATGCAGTGTCTGTTATCCTTCTACAACAAGAAATATCATATTTGAGCCCAGCATGACATCTTTCCTATATGACAATACTTTTGACACAACCTCACTTAACAATACAGAGATGTACTACATTAAACCTATCCACACTACTACCACTTCCTACTGATTATCATAAATAGGGATGAGCTTCGTGTTCGAGTCGAACATACGTTCGACTCAAACATCGGCTGTTCGTCCGTTCGGCGAAGTCCGAACATTTTGGTCCGTTCGCGCCAAATTCGTGTGGCGCTCACGGCCCACAATGCACTGCGATGGCGCAGTGCATTGCTGGCTCATGATTGGCCAAGCATGCACTGTGACCCCGCATGCTTGGCCAATCGCAGCGCCAGCAGCGAGGAGAGCCATGATTGGCCACAGGCAGGATGCCTGTGGCCAATCATAGCTCAGGCTGTGTAGTACACGCCCCACACTATATAAGGCCGCCAGCACGGCGGCCTTGTGTAGTGTGTTGGCGTCTGAAGCAGTGGGTGTTCTGTGTACCTTCAACACAGTACACACCGATCGTTTTCGGCCGATTTTCGATCTTGCTGTTGTGTAGTGGTTGTTGTCTGTGTTCCCTGACCGCAGTATACACCACTATATTCACCTCACCTATATAGCTAGTGATCTATCTTTTATAATAGAGCTTGCAGTCAGTAGTGTTAGGAGCTAGTGCGTGCTGTCTGTGTGCTCTGTACCCAGTACATACCGTTATATCCACCTACATAGCTGTTCTCTATTTGAGCCCACTTGCCATCTGCAGGAGTTATTGGAAGTTGTGTGTGCCTCCAGCACAGCACAGTATACATCTGTATATACCCCTTTATCTCTGGTGTTCTATAATAAAGGCATCTGCAGGAGTTAGTGGGTGTTGTGTGCCTCTAGCACAATATACACTACCCAACTGCTTTTTTACCCAACTCCCTTCAGGCCATTACCATGTCTGGAAGGCCAGCAAGGAGAGGCAGACAGGCGCGAGCCGATAAAAGAGGGCAAGCAGGCTCTGTGTCTAGAGACAACAGTGCTGGTCATGGACGCGGTGCATTGTCATCAGCACGTGGCCATGGGACACGCTTGTCCTTCTTTTCGGCAGCTGGACATGTTGAGCCGCAACATGCCAACGACTTGGTAGAGTGGATGACCAAGCCCTCTTCATCCTCCTCATCCTCTCTCACCCAGTCTCAGGGTACTAGCAAAGCAGCTGCCAACGCATCGTCTTCCCTCCTCTCAATGTCATCATCAGTGACTCCTTCCCTAGACCCACCACGTCCTCCTGAGGAGTCTCCTGAACTCTTTGAGCACAGTGTTGGGTACATGCTCCAGGAGGATGCCCAGTGTTTTGTGGGCTCTGATGATGACACTCAGCTAGAGGAAGGCAGTAGCGTGAGCGCAGAGAGAGGGGATGCTCAAGAAGGACAGCAATCTGGCAGTCATGTTCCACAAGCTGCAGCATACTGCCAGGTTTGCTACAGCGATGAAGAGGGAGGGGATGATGAGGGCACTGACTCCACGTGGGTGCCTGGAAGGAGAGAGGAGGAGGAGGAGGAGGAGGAGGCACATGTCCAACGAGGCAGGATGCCCTCCGGGGGCCAGCTTAGGGGCAGCACACCGACTGAATCACACCGCAGAGCTCCGCCTGTGCAGGGCGCTGCCTCTGCGTGTTATTCTAAAAGTTCTTTGGTGTGGGCCTTTTTTGAGACGAGTGCATCAGATCGCACCGCTGCTATTTGCAACATATGTCTCAAGCGTATCTCGCGTGGCCAAAACATCAGCCGCTTGGGCACCACATGCTTGACCAGACATATGTTGACCTGCCATGCAGCTCGTTGGCAAGCGTACCTCAAAGACCCACACCAAAGAACAAAGTGGACCTCTCCTTGCTCCTCATCAGCTGGCATCTCCAACCCCACTAGACCTTCAGTCCTGAAACCTGCTCTGAGAGGAATGAAGGTGTAGAATTAGGTGTGTCACAGCCAAGTGCTTCCGGGAACTCTGCTAGCGGTACACCCACGTCCGATTATAGCAGGCAAATGTCCCTGCCCCAGCTGCTGGACCGGCGAAAGAAGTTCACTCCCAGCCATCCACATGCCCAGCGGTTGAATGCTAGCTTGGCTAAATTGCTAGCACTTCAACTGCTGCCTTTTCAGTTGGTAGACTCGGCCCCCTTCCGTGAGTTTGTACAATGTGCGGTTCCTCAGTGGCAGGTCCCCAAACGCCACTTTTTCTCACGGAAGGCGATTCCGGCGATTCCGGCTCTCTACCGGCATGTGGAAGGCAATGTCCTTGCCTCGCTGGACAGGGCGGTCAGCGGTAAGGTGCATATTACCGCTGACTCATGGTCCAGCAGGCATGGACAGGGACGTTACCTGTCTTTCACGGCCCATTGGGTCACTCTTCTGGCAGCTGGGAAGGATGCAGGACAAGGTGCAGTAGTGTTGGAGGTTGTTCCGCCACCACGCCTCCAAAATGCTACTATTGGTTGTGACACACCTCTCTCCTCCACCCCCTCCTCTTCTTCTTCCTCCATGGCCTCTTCCAGTGCTCTGTCCTCAGAACCAGCGGTGCTTCGTAGGCGTTCCAGGGGCTACGCAAGTACGCAGGCAAAACGATGCCATGCCGTGCTTGTGCTGGTTTGTTTGGGGGACAGGAGCCACACTGGGGCGGATGTTTTGTCAGCTCTGCAGGGGCAGGCCGAGAGGTGGTTGACGCCACGCCAGCTTAAGCCAGGAATGGTGGTTTGTGACAATGGCACCAACCTCCTCTCCGCCCTCCGACAGGGACAACTGACCCATGTGCCCTGTGTAGCTCACGTCCTTAACCTGGTGGTGCAGCGGTTCTTGGGCAGGTACCCCGGCTTACAGGATGTCCTGAAGGAGGCCAGGAAAGTCTGTGTGCATTTCCGTCAGATAATTTAATGCCTGTGCTCGGCTGGCTGAGCTCCAAAAGGAGTTCAACCTGCCCAAGAACCGCCTTATATGTGACATGCCCACCAGATGGAACTCAACGTTGGCCATGCTGCAGCGGCTGCACACGCAGCAGAGGGCCATCAATGAGTACCTGTGCGACTACGGCACCAGGACAGGGTCAGGGGAGCTCGGTTTTTTCTCACCACGCCAGTGGGGCATGATCAGGGATGCATGCACTGTCCTGTCACCGTTTGAGGAGGCCACAAGGATGGTGAGCAGTGACAGTGCATGCATCAGTGACACTGTACCTCTTGTCCACCTCTTGGAGCATACGCTGCGTGGAATAATGGACAGGGCACTTGAGGCAGAACAGAGGCAGGAAGAGGAGGACTTCCTTGCCTCTCAAGGCCCCCTTTATCCAGACAATGTTCCTGCTGTGCCACCCATCACACAGGAAGAGGATGGGGAGGAGGAAGAGGAGGAGGAGGATGATTGTGTCAGCATGGAGGTGGAGGCTGGCACTCAGCATCAGCAGCAGCATCAGCAGCAGTCTTGTAGGGATGATGTACAGTCCCAAGAAACACGTGGACTTGTACGTGGCTGGGAGGAAGTAGCTGCGGATCATGTTGTCCTTAGTGACCCAGAGGACTCCGGACCGAATGCCTCAGCTAACCTACGCTGCATGGCCTCCCTGGTCCTGCAAAGCCTGCGGAAGGATCCTCGTATTCTTCGGATCAAGGAGAGGGACCATTACTGACTGGCCACTCTCCTTGATCCACGGTACAAGGGTAAGGTTGCCGACCTTATCTTGCCATCGCAGAGGGAGCAGAGGATGAGACATCTCCGGGAGGCCTTGCAGAAAGGTCTGTGCAACGCGTTCCCAGAGACTGGGAGGTTACAAACTCCTGGTCCTGGACAACGTGCTGCTGAGGCATCGGTCAGAAGGAACGGTGGAGAAGGTGGCCGTCTGACTGATGCTTTCAGACAATTTTTTAGTCTGCAGCCCCAAGGTATGATCGGTTCCAGCACCCATCGCCAGCGTCTGATTTACATGGTGCAGGAATACCTAGGGGCAAGGTCAGACTTGGACACCTTTCCCACCGAAAATCCTCTGGCTTACTGGGTCTTGAGGATGGATCACTGGCCAGAGCTTGAACAGTATGCAATTGAGCTACTGGCCTGTCCTGCATCCAGCGTTCTTTCGGAACGCACCTTCAGTGCTGCTGGTGGCTTTGTTACCGATCACAGGGTGCGCCTGTCCACCGAATCAGTTGATCAACTGACCTTCATCAAGATGAATCAGTCTTGGATCACCCACAGCTACCAAGCACCTGAAGCTGATGTAACAGAATAATTTTTTTTTAAATATCACATCCCTTCAAGACTGCCTATGCTGATGCTGAGTGACTGTCCTGTTATGTTGATTGTCTATCCTCTTCCTCCTCCGCTGATATGTTGGAAGAACATTTCTGGTTCTGGTTGATGCCATCAGCCCAATTTTTCTGCCCCTGTTTAACAGGGGCGTTTAAGTACAATTTTTGATGCAATGCTTTGCAGCAGGGCTAATTCCTGCAATAAAACTAGAGTATATGGAAGAGGTTGCAGTGTGGTGGCACCAGCAGCAGTGCCTAAGGCCAAATTTTTCTGCCCCTGCTTAACAGGGGCGTTTAAGTACAATTTTTGATGCAATGCTTTGCAGCAGGGCTAATTCCTGCAATCAAACAAGAATATATGGGAGAGGTTGCAGTGTGGTGGCACCAGCACCAGTGCCTAAGGCCCAATTTTTCTGCCCCTGTTTAACAGGGGCGTTTAATTAAAATTTTTGATGCAATGCTTTGCAGCAGAGCTAATTCCTGCAATAAAATTAGAGTATATGGAAGAGGTTGCAGTGTGGTGACACCAGCACCAGTGCCTAAGGCCCAATTTTTCTGCCCCTGTTTAACAGGGGCGTTTAATTACAATTTTTGATGCAATGCTTTGTAGCAGGGCTAATTCCTGCAATCAAACAAGAGTATATGGGAGAGGTTGCAGTGTGGTGGCACCAGCACCAGTGCCTAAGGCCCAATTTTTCTGCCCCTGTTTAACAGGGGCGTTTAATTAAAATTTTTGATGCAATGCTTTGCAGCAGGGCTAATTCCTGCAATAAAACTAGAGTATATGGAAGAGGTTGCAGTGTGGTGGCACCAGCACCAGTGCCTAAGGCCCAATTTTTATGCCCCTGTTTAACAGGGGCGTTTAATTACAATTTTTGATGCAATGCTTTGCAGCAGGGCTAATTCCTGCAATACAACTAGAGTATATGGAAGATGTTGCAGTGTGGTGGCACCAGCACCAGTGCCTAAGGCCCAATTTTTCTGCCCCTGTTTAACAGGGGCGTTTAATTACAATTTTTGATGCAATTCTTTGCAGCAGGGCTAATTCCTGCAATAAAACTAGAGTATATGGAAGAGGTTGCAGTGTGGTGGCACCAGCAGCAGTGCCTAAGGCCAAATTTTTCTGCCCCTGTTTAACAGGGACATGTAATTACAATTCTTGATATAATATTTCACAGGAGGGCCCCTTCCTGTGCCCACCCAGAGTAACTGTGAGGACTTATAGTGTTGTGGCACCAGCACCACAACTACCAAAGGTCAATTTTTCTACCACTGTTCAACAATGGCATGTTATTACAATTCTTGATATAATCGTTCACAGCAGGGCGCTCCAGCGCCCACCAAGAGTCACTTTGAGGGCTTACAATGTTGTGGCAAAACCAACACCTTGTTCCGCCATTTCTGCAGAGCATATAGGGCAGGCCCCTACTTTCAAACATCCAATTTACAAACATCTCCTACTTGCAAACGGAAGGAGACAACAGCAAGTGAGATGAAAAAAAGATGGACGACAAAACAAATTATACAGGGGTGATAACCCTTCCCTATGTTTTCCAAAAAGCTTAAAAATAGTTTTTTTGACTGGAGCTACACTTTAAAAATGTACCAGTTGAAAATTACAAACAGATTCAACTTAACACAACAAACCTACACAGTCCCTGTCTTGTTTGCACCGCCTGTATACTGCTGTTCTGAGTATATAGGGCCTGGGGGCCACACGCATTTCCTTTTTTTAATATGGGTACAGGGTTCCCCTTAATATGCGTACAAGACCCAAATAGGCTGGTAATGGGCAGGGAGGGCTACCCATGCCATTTTTCTCAATGATTTTCAACCATATTGCAGGAACCAGATATAACATTAAAACCGCAAGCAGTTTTAAATGGTGTTATTTCCGTTTAATGTCATTTTGTGCAGGGACTGTTCTAAACACGGGAAACACATGGCACTTCACAGGCATACTACAGACACCCCCCAGGCACCATATTTAAAGGAATATTTCACTTTTTTTTCACTTTAATCGTCATTAAAATAAGTGCTCCCGCCAAAACGGCCATTTTTAAAAACATTTTAGGCATTGACCCATGTCCCCTGGGGCAGGAGCCAGGTCCCCAAACCCTTTTTTAGGACAGTATCTTGCATATTAGCCGTTAAAATTAGCACTTTTAATTTCGAACGTTCGAGTCCCATAGACTTCAATGGGGTTCTAAAGTTTGTTCGAATTTGGGGTCCGTTCGAAAGTTCTGGTGCGAACCGAACCGGGGGGTGTTCGGCTCATCCCTAATCATAAACATGACTGTACTGCTGCCATCACTGAAAAGGTACTGCCACAAAGGGATTTGTCTAACTCTGACATGACACTTTTTTTTTGATGGCTCCAGTAAGAAAAATCCAGGTGGCACAAATGCAACTGGATATGCAGTAGTGACACAGGATGAAATCTTAAAAGCTAGGCCATTACCAAAACATTAATAGTAATAGTAGAACTTGTAGCACTGACAAGAGGATGCATACTATCAAAAGGAAAATCTGTAACCATATACACTGACAGTCAATATGCATTTTCAACAGTACATGTTTTTGCACAACAATGGAAAAACAGGGGAATGATCACCTCCAGTGGTAAGCCAATTTCACACACAGACTTCATTCTAGAACTCCTAGATGCAATACAGTTAACAAAAGAGCTTGCAATCTGTAAATGTCAAGCACACACAAAACATACAACCATCTCAGAAGGAAATAAAAATAGTGGCACAAGAAACACATCAAATAATAACAGAACAGGAAATCATATAGATAGATCATACAGTCCTTACTGATATGCAGCAGGATGCATCCCCTGGGGAGATACAATATTGGAAAATAATAATAGATAACATCTACACATCACCTGAAGGAAAGCCGGTATTGCCCAAATCCTTATTTAGGTACGATGCAGTATTGACACATGGAGTAACTCATGTGTCAAACAGAGGGATGACTGAGATGTTAAATAAGGTATGTACAGCCTATGGTTTCACAAACTACTAAAAAAATTTTTGTTCTCAATGCATTATATGTGCAAGACACAATGCTCAGAGAGGCATAAGACCACGGAAAGGGAAGTTCCCCACACCGCAATATCCTTTCCAACTCATTTTCATGGATTTTATTGAATTAGACAAATGTAAAAGGAAGAAATATTGTTTGGTAATCATTGATGCAGTGACCAAATGGGTAGAGATTAGGGATGAGCCGAACACCCCCCGGTTCGGTTCACACCAGAACTTTCGAACGGACCCCAAATTCGTACGAACTTTAGAACCCCATTGAAGTCTATGGGACTCGAACGTTCGAAATTAAAAGTGCTAATTTTAACGGCTAATATGCAAGATACTGTCCTAAAAAGGGTTTGGGGACCTGGCTCCTGCCCCAGGGGACATGGGTCAATGCCTAAAATGTTTTAAAAAATGGCCGTTTTGGCGGGAGAACTGATTTTATTGACGATTAAAGTGAAAAAAAAGTGAAATATTCCTTTAAATGGCATGGGTAGCCCTCCCTGCCCATTGCCAGCCCCTTTGGGTCTTGTACGCATATTAAGGGGAACCCAGTACCCATATTAAAAAAAGGAAATGCGTGTGGCCCCCAGGCCCTATATACTCAGAACAGCAGTATACAGGCGGTGCAAACAAGACAGGGACTGTGTAGGTTTGTTGTGTTAAGTTGAATCTGTTTGTAATTTTAAACTGGTACATTTTTAAAGTGTAGCTCCAGTCAAAAAAACGATTTTTAAGCTTTTTGGAAAATATAGGGAAGGGTTATCACCCCTGTATAATTTGTTTTGTTGTCCATCTTTTTTCATCTCACTTGCTGTTGTCTCCTTCCGTTTGCAAGTAGGAGATGTTTGTAAGTTGGATGTTTGAAAGTAGGGGCCTGCCCTAAATGCTCTGCAGAAATGGCGGAACAAGGTGTTGGTTTTGCCACAACATTGTAAGCCCTCAAAGTGACTCTTGGTGGGAGCTGGGGCGCCCTGCTGTGAACGATTATATCAAGAATTGTAATTCCATGCCATTGTTGAACAGTGGTAGAAAAATTGACCTTTGGTGGTTGTGGTGCTGGTGCCACAACACTATAAGTCCTCACAGTTACTCTGGGTGGGGACAGGAACGGGCCCTCCTGTGAAATATTATATCAAGAATTGTAATTACATGCCCCTGTTAAACAGGGGCAGAAAAATTGGGCCTTAGGCACTGGTGCTGGTGCCACCACACTGCAACCTCTCCCATATACTCTATTTTTATTGCAGGAATTAGCCCTGCTGCAAAGCATTGCATCAAAAAATTGTACTTAAACGCCCCTGTTAAACAGGGGCAGAAAAATTGGGCCTTAGGCACTGGTGCTGGTGCCACCACACTGCAACCTCTCCCATATACTCTATTTTTATTGCAGGAATTAGCCCTGCTGCAAAGCATTGCAGCAAAAATTGTAATTAAACAGGGGTGGAAAAATTGGGCTGATGGCATCACCCAGAACCAGAAATGTTCTTCCAACATATCAGCGGAGGAGGAAGAGGATAGACAATCAACATAACAGGACAGTCACTCAGCATCAGCATAGGCAGTCTTGAAGGGATGTGATATTTCCAAAAAATTATTCGGTTACATCAGCTTCAGGTGCTTGGTAGCTGTTGGTGATCTAAGACTGATTCATCTTGATGAAGGTCAGTCAATCAACTGATTCGGTGGACAGGCGCACCCTGTGATCGGTAACAAAGCCACCAACAGCGCTGAAGGTGCGTTCCGAAAGAACGCTGGATGCAGGACAGGCCAGTAGCTCAATTGCATACTGTGCAAGCTCTGGCCAGTGATCCATCCTCAATACCCAGTAAGCCAGAGGATTTTCGGTGGGAAAGGTGTCCAAGTCTGACCTTGCCCCTAGGTATTCCTGCACCATGTAAATCAGACGCTGGCGATGGTTGCTGGAACCGATCATACCTTGGGGCTGAGAACTAAAAAATTGTCTGAAAGCATCAGTCAGACGGCCACCTTCTCCACCGCTCCTTCTGACCGATGCCTCAGCAACACGTTGTCCAGGACCAGGAGTTTGTAACCTCCCAGTCTCTGGGAACGCGTTGCACAGACCTTTCTGCAAGGCCTCCCGGAGATGTCTCATCCTCTGCTCCCTCTGCGATGGCAAGATAAGGTCGGCAACCTTACCCTTGTACCGTGGATCAAGGAGAGTGGCCAGTCAGTAACGGTCCCTCTCCTTGATCTGAAGAATACGAGGATCCTTCCGCAGGCTTTGCAGGATCAGGGAGGCCAGGTTAGCTGAGGCATTCGGTCCGGAGTCCTCTGGGTCACTAAGAACAACATGATCCGCAGCTACCTCCTCCCAGCCACGTACAAGTCCACGGGTTTCTTGGGACTGTAAATCATCCCTGCAAGACTGCTGCTGCTGCTGCTGAGTGCCAGCCTCCACCTCCATGCTGACACAATCATCATCCTCCTCCTCTTCCTCCTCCTCATCCTCTTCCTGTGTGATGGGTGGCACAGCAGGAACACTGTCTGGATAAAGGGGGCCTTGAGAGGCAAGGAAGTCCTCCTCTTCCTGCCTCTGTTCTGCCTCAAGTGCCCTGTCCATTATTCCACGCAGCGTATGCTCCAAGAGGTGGACAAGAGGTACAGTGTCACTGATGCATGCACTGTCACTGCTCACCATCCTTGTGGCCTCCTCAAACGGTGACAGGACAGTGCATGCATCCCTGATCATGCCCCACTGGCGTGGTGAGAAAAAACCGAGCTCCCCTGACCCTGTCCTGGTGCCGTAGTCGCACAGGTACTCATTGATGGCCCTCTGCTGCGTGTGCAGCCGCTGCAGCATGGCCAACGTTGAGTTCCATCTGGTGGGCATGTCACATATAAGGCGGTTCTTGGGCAGGTTGAACTCCTTTTGGAGCTCAGCCAGCCGAGCACAGGCATTAAATGATCCGCGGAAATGCACACAGACTTTCCTGGCCTGCTTCAGGACATCCTGTAAGCCGGGGTACCTGCCCAAGAACCGCTGCACCACCAATTTAAGGACGTGAGCTACACAGGGCACAGGGCACATGGGTCAGTTGTCCCTGTCGGAGGGCGGAGAGGAGGTTGGTGCCATTGTCGCAAACCACCATTCCTGGCTTAAGCTGGCGTGGCGTCAACCACCTCTCGGCCTGCCCCTGCAGAGCTGACAAAACATCCGCCCCAGTGTGGCTCCTGTCCCCCAAACACACCAGCGCAAGCACGGCATGGCATCGTTTTGCCTGCGTACTTGCGTAGCCCCTGGAACACCTACGGAGCACCGCTGGTTCTGAGGACAGAGCACTGGAAGAGGCCATGGAGGAAGAAGAAGAGGAGGGGGTGGAGGAGAGAGGTGTGTCACAACCAATAGTAGCATTTTGGAGGCGTGGTGGCGGAACAACCTCCAACACTACTGCACCTTGTCCTGCATCCTTCCCAGCTGCCAGAAGAGTGACCCAATGGGCCGTGAAAGACAGGTAGATGATGGGTATAGAAGTAATGGGTATAGTGATGGGTATAGAAGTAAAGAATCACTGTGCTTATCACCCTCAGTCAGCAGGGCTCGTAGAAAGTCATAATGCGATATTAAACAGCAAGCTAAAAAAGGCTATGGAAGAGACAGGGAAAAATTGAATGTGCTGTCTCCCACTAGCTATTTTAAGCATGCAAATCACCCCCACTAAAGAGTGGCTGAGTTCATTTGAAATGATGTATGGTAGACCTTATAAAATACCTTTATAACCAAATGAAACCCACACAGAGGAAGTGGAGAGAACCCTAGCAGAAATCTTGTCAAGATTATTAAAATAGAAATAAATTAACCAAGTTTGTTCCATTCCAGAAGGAGAGCCCATAGGAGAAGATAAAGTACAAATTGGAGACTGTGTCCTCAGAAGCATTGCCACTCCCCTAAGTGGTACGGGCCATATCAAGTACTCCTTACTACTCCCACCGCAGTAAGAATTGCTGAAAGGACAACCTGGATTCACTAATCCCATTGTAAAAAGGTAAACATATGTAGTGCTGATATCCTTGTCTTCTGATGTTTATTACCATTATAATGAACGTCTATGGACTTTCTATAGCTTAGTGTTTGGCACCATCTAGTGGCCAAATACTGAAAGTGAACTTTAAAGATATTTGGCTTTCAAGCATTGAATTATTTACAGGAAGTGACTGTTATTTACATTGGAGAGTTGACCCCTTTACCCAGGATGCTGAGTGACCTACCCATGGACACCCTCTCTTGCATTGCATGCTGGGTAGGAGATAAAAGGACCATGAGTGGCCATTTTAGGTCTCTTGGGAACTCATAACCTGCCTGTGAGGTCTTGTGGAGAGGCCTCCCAGAGGAAGTGACCTATTGCCTGTGCGGAGTGCAACCCTGCTCGGTTGTGTGATTGACTTGAAGTGCCAGCGACTCAGAGATCAGATTGAGAGGATCCAGAGACACTCGTTTGAGCATCGGAAGGCCAGGTCCACCTGTCGGAACAGGATGGGGTGATAGAGCCGGCTGACGCAGAAGCAAGCGGCAACTACCGGACCAAAGTCACCATACCAAGTTTCCGATCCAGTTGGTGAGTGGGTTGCTACCCACCGTTTTCTACACCATTGCACCTAGTCAGACTTATATACAGGCCTTGCTGGGATACGGAGTATAGCATCTGACACTAGGCAGGCATAAGGCCTACTTACTATCACACTTCAAGCACTGTATTATATTTGTGGAAGCAATTCTGGGATCATCCTTAATAGTGATGGACGAACTTCCGACGGGACGTACCGCGAACGCGGCCGATAGTTCGCGAACCGTAACGTTCGCGGCGGGCCCCATTGACTTCAATGGGAAGCGAACTTTGCAAACCTACAGGTCAAATTTGCAGCCACAAAATAATTACTAGCTGTGCAAACATAGTGCCACCACATGGCCAATGACATAACACATGTATGAGGTGAATCTGGGATTGACAACTACAAGCATTCTTTTTTTATATGTGAAATTCTGACAATTCAGGACTGTGGAGCGCATGAAGGCAATGGAGGAGAGGGAAGGTCAGGGTAGGCAAAGAAGAGGGTGCAGGAGATGATCACCAGCAGCGTGACATACAGCAATGACACCTGCACCGTGATAGAGTCATCTGACACCAGCACCCTGATAGAGAGCACTGACATCAGCAGCGTGACATACAGCAATGACACCTGCACCGTGATAGAGTGATCTGACACCAGCTCCGTGATAGAGAGCACTGACATCAGCAGCATGACATAAAGCACTGACACCAGCAATGTGATATACAGCACTGACACCTGCACCGTGATAGAGTGATCTGACACCAGCACCGTGATAGAGAGCACTGACATCAGCAGTGTGACATAAATCACTGACACAAGCACCGTGATATACAGCACTGACACCTGCACCATAAGAAGCCCCAGGAGGAAGTCAGCACAGCACAGGGATGGTGGGAGCCCCTCATAATGAGCATAGCACAGAGATGGTGGGAGCCTCTCATAATGAGCATAGCACAGGGATGGTGGGAGCCCCTCATAATATGCACAGCAGAGGTACAGCCCCAGGATGACAATTCAGGACTCTTAAGACAATGGAGGCGAGGGAAGGTCAGGGTAGGCAAAGAAGAGGGTGCAGGAGATGATCACCAGCACCGTGATATAGAGCACTGACACCTGCACCGTGATAGAGTAATCTTACACCAGCACCGTGACATAACACATTTATGAGGTGAATCTGGGATCAACAACTACAAGCATTCTTTTTTTATATGTGAAATTCTGACAATTCAGTACTCTTGAGACAATGGAGGCAAGGGAAGGTCAGGGTAGGCAAAGAAGAGGGTGCAAGAGATGATCACCAGCACCGTGATATAGAGCACTGACACCTGCACCGTGATAGAGTGATCTGACACCAGCAACGTGACATAACACATGTATGAGGTGAATCTGGGATCGACAACTACAAGCATTCTTTTTTTATATGTAAAATTCTGACAATTCAGTACTCTTGAGACAATGGAGGCGAGGGAAGGTCAGGGTAGGCAAAGAAGAGGATGCAGGAGATGATCACCAGCACCAGCACCATGATATACAGCACTGACACCTGCACCGTGATACAGTGATCTGACACCAGCACAGTGACATAACACATGTATGAGGTGAATCTGGGATCGACAACTACAAGCATTCTTTTTTTATATGTGAAATTCTGACAATTCAGTACTCTTGAGACAATGGAGGCAAGGGAAGGTCAGGGTAGGCAAAGAAGAGGGTGCAAGAGATGATCACCAGCACCGTGATATAGAGCACTGACACCTGCACCGTGATAGAGTGATCTGACACCAGCAACGTGACATAACACATGTATGAGGTGAATCTGGGATCGACAACTACAAGCATTCTTTTTTTATATGTAAAATTCTGACAATTCAGTACTCTTGAGACAATGGAGGCGAGGGAAGGTCAGGGTAGGCAAAGAAGAGGATGCAGGAGATGATCACCAGCACCAGCACCATGATATACAGCACTGACACCTGCACCGTGATACAGTGATCTGACACCAGCACAGTGACATAACACATGTATGAGGTGAATCTGGGATCGACAACTACAAGCATTCTTTTTTTATATGTGAAATTCTGACAATTCAGGGCTCTTGAGACAATGGAGGTGAAGGAAGGTCAGGGTAGGCAAAGAAGAGGGTGCAGGAGATGATCACCAGCACCGTGATATAGAGCACTGACACCTGCACCGTGATAGAGTGCACTGACACCAGCACAGAGATAGAGAGCACTAACAGCAGCACTGATACCAGCAACTTGCTGCTGGGCCCCAAAAATATGACACCGCTCAACCTCTTCAAACAGGAGGGTACGGGCATATAGTACGGTGTGCTTTTATTGGACAAGGAAGTGAGCCAAATGAAGAAAGAAGGTCTGTGTGCCTCATTCATTTTTAGAAATGTGAGGTAGTTAACACTGTCGTGAGCTAGGCGTGTACGCTTATCGGTCACGATCCCCCCTGCTGCGCTGAACGTCCTTTCGGACAGGACACTCGACGAGGAGCAAGCCAACAGTTTGATTGCAAATTGGGCAAGCTCTGGCCAGAGGTCAAGCCTGCCCACCCAGTAGTCCAGGGGTTCATCACTCCTCAGAGCATCCACATCGGCCGTTAACCCGATGTAGTCGGACACCTGACGGTCTAGGCGTTCCCTGATGCTGGATCCGGATGACATCTGTCGATAGGTCAGCTGAAAGAATGACCTCGTATCCGAAGTCACCAACACATCTTCAAACCGGCCTCTTCTTGCAGGCGCTGTTGGATTGGTACCCGCAACTCCTTCTCTGGGAGTGGGAATTGCTCCTCTGCCAGCGCACGCAAAAGCAGAATGCAGCAAGGCCTGGAAGTGCTCCATTCTGACAGCCCTCTGTGACGGCGGTAACATTTCCACCATTTTGTGTTTGTACCGGGGGTCTAAGTATGTTGCCACCCAGTACTGGTCCTTGACCCTTATGCTTTTTATACGGGGGTCCCTATTAAAACACTGGAGCATGAAGGCTCCCATTTGCACTAAACTGGAAGCAGTGTGGTGGCCTGGCTCCTGCTCATCATCCAGGATAATGTCGTCCTCTTCATTCTCCTCTCCCCATCCACACACAACAGGGATCCCAGAAAGGTTTAAAGCATGCTCTTCTTGCTCCTCCTCATCCGCCCCGGCACCATCCTCCTCTGACTCCTCTTCAGACTCCTGTTGTTCACTTGTCTCAGATAGAGTAGCCCCCCCCTGGGAATTCATCCAGCATTGCGACTTCCTCATCTTCCTGCTCCTGCTCCTCCACAGCTTGATCAATGACACGATGCAATGCACGCTCCATAAAGAAGGCATAAGGTACCATGTCACTGATGGCGCCATGGCTGCGACTGACCAGTTTGGTGATCTCCTCAAATGGCCGCAGAAGTCTGCATGCGTCGCGCATGAGCAGCCACTGGCGCGGTGAAAAAAAACCCAGCTCCCCAGAACCTGTTCTGCCGCAAAGTTCATACAGGTAGACGTTAACTGCACGTTTCTGCTGGAGCAGCCTATCAAGCATATAGAAGGTTGAGTTCCATCGCGTCGGGCAATCACAAATAAGACGTCTGACCGGCAGATTGAGTCGCCGCTGAATGTCAGCAAGGCGAGCCATGGCCGTGTGAGATCTTCTGAAATGGGCCGAGATTTTCCTTGCCTGCCGCAAGATGTCCTGGACCCCAGGGTATTTGACAAGGAATCGCTGCACGACCAAGTTTAAGACGTGTGCCATGCATGGCACGTGCGTGATTTTGCCCTGTTTCAATGCGCTAAGCAGATTGGCACCGTTGTCACACACCACTTTACCAACTGTCAAATTGAGCGGTGTTAGCCACTGATCTGCCTGTGAACGCAAAGCTGAAAGGAGTGCCGGGCCAGTGTGGCTCTTGGCTTCCAGGCACAACAGACGCAGCACGGCATGACAACGTCTCACCTGGCATGTCGAATAGGTTCTAGGGAGCTTGGGTGGCGCAACGAAAGAGACACTAGCAGCGGAAAAGGAGGAGTCAGCCGAGGAGGAGAGGGAGAAGGATGGAGTAGGAGGAGGAGGAGAAGAAGAGCCAGGCCTGCATGCAATCCGTGGCGGTAAAACCAAATCTACACGGGTGCCACGGGTTACATGCTTGACGGCCGTCAGAAGGTTCAGCCAGTGGGCAGTAAAAGTGATATACCATCCCTGCCCGTGTTTGCTAGACCACGTGTCTGTGGTCAGATGTATCTTGGCACCGACACTGTGTGCCAGAGATACATTCACTTGCCGCTGAACATGGCCATATAGCTCTGGGATGCCCTTCTCTGAGAAGTACTTCCTTCCTGGGACCTTCCATTGTGGTGTTCCAATGGCCACACATTTTTGAAAGGCCTCCGAGTCCACCAGTTTATGTGGCAGTAGTTGGCAGGCTATCAGTTCTGACAAGCCAGCCATCAACCGTTGGGCAAGAGGGTTATCCGGCGTCATCATTTTTTTACGCTCGAACATTAGGCCCACGGAAGCCTGCCTTTTTGCAGAAAAACGTGAGCTTGGCGTGATGGAAGGTGGAGTGGAGGACAATTGTGAGGAGAGAGGAGAAGGAGAAGTAGAAGACGAGGCTGGACGGTGAGAGCCTGGAGTGTGGCTTTGTGTGTTCCGTTGCTCCTACTGGACTCGGTGATGGCAGCTCATGTGCCTTCTTAAAGCGGTCGTCCCTAGGTGAGTGTTGGGCTTACTGCGACTAATGCGTTGACGGCAAAGATTGCAAATGGCAACGCCATTGTCAGCAGCGGACACGTTAAAAAAGCCCACACTGCGGAGCCATGTGCCAGTGTCCTGGGAGCACCAGATGTGACTGTACATGGTCGATGACTCGCTCCTGATACATTAGCAGTCTGCTTTGTCCCTCCTGTGCAATGTAAGTTATTCCTGCTTCTCCTCCCTATTTGCTGGTCCATATCTCCCTCTGAACTCCCCTCCTCTTCCTCTCTTGTGGGCACCCACGTAACATCACTAGACACGTCATCATCGACGTCACCTTCCCCACCACTATAAGTAGAGATCTCGGAGTAGGCAGCAACACCGGTGACCAACCTCCTCCTTGGGCTGATCTGGGTACTGTCGTCAGACTGCTGAGTGGCGGTTCTTGCTACCTCCTCTTCCTGATCCAAAGCCAAGAGTGGCTGCGCATCAGAAATGTCTTGATATGGATCGGAAAATAATTCCTGTGACTCAAGCGGAAGGTATGTGGTGGTGGTGGTGGTGGTGTTGTTGGTGGTAGTCTTTGGGGGTGCACATAGCAGAGAGTGAAGAAGAGGATGCAGATCGAGAGGATGAGGAGGGTGCAGAAGAGTAAGGCTGAGTGAGCCACTCAACCAATTCTGGTGCTTCCTTTGACGTAATTGCACGCACCTTCTGCAATTTCCCACTTTGGCTCAAGCCTGTTGCTCCTGCCCTACCCCTACCACCCCTGCGGAAGGGCCTGCCTCTTCCTCTGCCTGTCATTTTTTAAATGACCCTGTGACAAAACTCTCAGTCCCTATACTGATAAAGGACTGCTGCAGAATTGGGCAGCAGTCAGCAGTAGTGCACCTCAACCCTATATATTGTGGACCTATACCAGTCCTTAAGGATTCACAGACTGTACCTCCCTCAACCCTATATACTGTAGTACACTATACCTTACCAGTCTTTATAAGGACCTTTGTGGAACTAGTGGGTTGTGATTAGCAGACTGTACCTCAGTCCCTATACTGATAAAGGACTGCTGCAGAATTGGGCAGCAGTCAGCAGTAGTGCACCTCAACCCTATATATTGTGGACCTATACCAGTCCTTAAGGATTAGCAGACTGTACCTCACTCAACCCTATATACTGTAGTACACTATACCTTACCAGTCCTTAGAAGGACCTTTGTGGAACTAGTAGGTTGTGATTAGCAGACTGTACCTCAGTCCCTATACTGATAAAGGACTGCTGCAGAATTGGGCAGCAGTCAGCAGTAGTGCACCTCAACCCTATATATTGTGGACCTATACCAGTCCTTAAGGATTAGCAGACTGTACCTCACTCAACCCTATATACTGTAGTACACTATACCTTACCAGTCCTTAGAAGGACCTTTGTGCAACTAGTAGGTTGTGATTAGCAGACTGTACCTCAGTCCCTATACTCATAAAGGACTACTGCAGCAGAAGGGCAGCAGTCAAGTATTATATTCTTTCTATATTTGGAAGAAAGAATATTATACATGTACAAGCCTATTACCATACCAGTCCTGAAAAGAACCTTTGTGGACCTAATAGTAACAGCTACTAATTAAACTGACTGTCCCTCACTGCTATACACAGCTTCCTGCCTGTCCCTATTTAAACTGACAAAACACAGGCTGCTGCAACAATAACTTGAATAGCACTCAAAACTATATCCTGTACTACTTTAACATACCAGTCCTGAAAAGGACTTTTGTGGACCTAATAGTAACAGCTAATGATTAAACTGACTGTCCCTGCTGCACACAGTGTCCTGTCCCTCTCTCAGCACTGACAAAAGACAGGCTGCTGCAATGACTTGTATAGCAGTGCCTCAAACCTATATCCTGAACTACACCTATACCATACCAGTCCTTAAAAGAACTTTTGTGGACCTAATAGCTAGCGATTTGGGTCACTGCAGTCTCTCCCTGCTCCACACAGCAACCTCTCCCTATAGTGACAGAAGAAAGAATGTAAAATGGCCGCCGGATCGGGTCTATTTATAAGTTAGGGGGAATGTCCATGTGCTGTAATGCCTCAATTGGCTGTCCTGTACCACATGATGGATGTGTCATCATAGGTCAAAGTTCTTTTACACAGTAAACACGTAAGTCCGCCAGGCGAACAGCGGCAATAGTCCGCAAACAGCCGAAATTCGCTGCGAACTGACCGCCGGGCGAACAGTTCGGCCATCCTTAATCCTTAATTCAATTTTAACTGCTTTAACCTTGGATTACAAATTTATATGGAGTTACCCTTACCAGAGAAGATCCAAAAATAAAGACTGAGTACTTTAAGTGAGATCTCACGCATAGCTACAAAAGTAGGGGGAGCTCCCATATATATATATATATATATATATATACATATACATATATATATATATATATATATACACATTATACATATATATATATATATATATATACACATTGTACCTGTTTTACCAAAGTTCATTTCCTGTTAATCTATGTTGAATGACAGTACAATTGTTGTAATCACCCATTTACATATATATATATATATATATATATATATATATATATATATATATATATATATATATATATATATATAGTAAAATATACTTTAGTTAAGTACCTTGTTGTGTGGAGTATTGTCTTCTCTCAGCAGGTGGAGCCAGTGGATCCTGAGAGGACAATACAGGTATATTGTGATATATTATATTGTACTGTATTTTATTGCACCACAGCTGTGTCAAGGGGACTGAGGCAAGTTAGTGGGGTTTTCTCACTAGAGTGCAGGCCCAATCAAGTCAGCCGCTCCTTCGGGAGTCAGTGCTACGTGTGGGGGCTCGAGTCTGGAATTTGCCTTTACCCCTCGCAACGAAATAACTGTAAACGTGGCTGCTATAGGGTAAAGGGTTAAATATTTTGACTGCGCCATTTTGTGAACAAAATAATTGACAACCACTGTTGGCGCACAAGCTCTGGGCAGAGTTGGAAAAAGCCAGCGAGTTGCGTGACCGAAGGAGCCAGTGGGGGGAGACTTGCCTTTATCTTTGCCCTGCATGAGGCACCGCGTGAGAGTGTTGCGGGAGAGGGAGGAGGAAGCTGTTACGCTGTGTCGGAAACTAAAGTGACAAAAATGTTTGGAGTTGCAGGAACATCACCTGCCATGAGACCCAGAATGCCAGCTGTGGGTATCTTTGCGAGTGTGAGACTTCCAGGGACTGTAATAACTGATATGAGGATTCTCCTGGCTCCTCTTATACACCTCAGGAGACATTGAGGCCCTCGGGGTGCTGCGCGGAAGGTGTGAGGGACTGGCCACAAGCCCCCAGCCATTGCTCGCTGTACTGGTTTCAGAGAATACCTGTTCAGAGTGGAGCCACCCCTTTATGCCGCCAGGGCGTACCGTGTGGACTGGGCCACAGCCTGGTCACTGAGGAGTCTGCTACCTATGCTCGCTGTCAGTACTTTGGACGGAGATGTGACTACTACCACTATGACCACTACTACTGCCATCATCGGAGGAACTACTCCAGAGGTCATGGAAACCGCATCATCTACCATGACTGCCACAACTATGCTCACCTTGGAGAAAGTGGGGCGATCAAGGTCCTTCTGCGGCCCCAGTTGAGGACACTCCAGGAGCTCGTCCCAACCTGACCAGAGAAAGGAGGTAGTTTCTGAGAGGTCTGCCAACACTGATGGTGAGAAATCTGGGGCCATTGTGCTGGACGGGACTGTGATGAATTATCTCCCAGTGGAGGAGATGAGAGATTCAGACCTGGACTCTCTCTCTGACACTGGAGATGATGACCTCTTCGAGACCATGTCACAAGAAATGCTTTGGGCTAACGTGGATGATGTTGCCGCAACGTGCAGCTTCTCTGGATGGCTGGCCCTGAATTCGAGGAGTGTAATGTCATGGGCGGTAACCCCAACCACAATAGAGCTGACTGTCAGGATTTTTCCCGCATGAAACAGGCGAATGTATGTGTGCGCATGCGCACACACGCCGCTGGGTAAGCCAGGCATCGGCGCGCGTGTGTGTGCCAGCGCGCATCCCAGGCGCACGCACATGCATGACGGGCGCGTAGGCTGTTTGGCGCCAGTGGCCCTACTTAAGGAGGGCAGCTGCACTTGCTCAGTGTTGTTTGTCTGCAGCTCTGTAGCTGAACCTCTTGCAATCTGCCTGCTGTTTGTATTTCTGATCCGGCTTTCGACTGACCTTGCTGACCTCTCCTGCCCTGACCCCAGCCTGCTTGACCTTGCTTTGGATTGAACTTCTGTTACCGAACCCCGGCCTGCCTGTAATTCGCTTCTGCCTGCTGTACATATCCGATTGCATTACCTGTTGTGACTCGGCCTGCCTGACTATCCTTCTGTCATTCAAGTGTGCTGCACCTTGGTCCTGCTGCTATTGCTCTTGTGTCTGCTGACGGCTGCTTGCTTTCCCACCATCTATCCTGCAGTTCCAGTATCCAGGAGGACCCAACTGCTGCTTCCAGTCAGACACTCCTACCCCGCTGCACTCACGGGACCACTGTCTCCATTTCAGTGGCCCCTGAACCAGAGCTGTAAGAGAGGTCTTCTTCCGTCAAGTCAGGCTCACCACCAGGTACCTAACACTGACTTTGCCCAAACTGTGAACCTGCCCATGCCTAAAACGAGCTCTTATACCCTGGTGCGCAATGCCCCTAACTCTTGTATACCTCCTGGAGATGGGAATTCCAGAGCTTTGCCAAAACTTACAAGGTCCCAGCGAATGCTCAATAAGCGGGTGGTGACTGAATATGGGTTAGAATTCCCCTATGTGCCTAAAGAAATAATGGATGTTATTGAACAGCACTGTGAGGAATGGTATGCGGAGGACGTCTGGAACTACTTGAAGGTTCCAAAACCTTTAGGAAGAAGATATTTCCTTTGGACATGCATGAACGGTTTACTGGGTGCCTCCAGCAATGGAGCTACGGAAGGCACATATATGCGGACAAGGTGGTTATCTGCAGACCAGGAAGAGACAATGTGGTCTACTTTGTGACAACTATAAATGCTCAAGGGAAGTCATTGACCCTACCAGACCCCAGGTTCTATTGGTAAGATAAGTAACCAGGACTGTTTTGTTTTTTGGAAAAAAAACTTTGCTCCCCCTACTTTTTTTTGGACTCAAGGAGATGTTAGACTCTTGAAGAGATTACGCGTCAAGTTTCTACACATTACAGCATTTGTTGAAATAAAAGGACTAGCGCTTATAACTCTTGCCACTAAGTGGTGTGAGTTTGCAAAAAACAAAAAGAGAACATTTTGAATCCTCTGATCTCTAGTAACAGTTTGAAGAGAGGGCCTCATCATTTTATGATGAGGACTTGCCTTCTGAAAATAATGGTGTTTTGCAGGAGAACCTCTATCAAACTACCGGAGAGTGGGTGGTATAGGTAGACAGGTTTTGGGCTGCATTATGTGTGAATTCATCCTGTGTTGCTGTTAAAATTTTTTTTATAAATGTTCAAAGTTTTATTGTTTCTTTCCCTTTCCCCATTCCAACCCTAAAGTTCAGGTACTCCTTTTTGTTAGGATTAGAAGTAGATTTTTTCTGTGTTTTTTCCTTTCTTTCCCAGAAGATGAGGACATTGTCTAAATTGGAAGGGGAAGTATGTAGCGCCAGCTCCTGAAGAGCACGCGCTATATAGTTACATAGTTAGTAAGGTTGAATAAAGAAACCAGTCCATCTAGTTCAACCTGAGTGAGTGTCTACAATTGTCCCTATCCCTGTACATTGCACACTCACATCAGTCCCTACTTTCAAGGAGCCCACAATCCAAGGTCCCTATTCATATACTAGGGCCAATTTTGGACATAAGCCATTTAACCTACCTGCATGTGTTTGGAAGGTGGGAGGAAACCGGAATACCCAGAGGAAACCCATGCAGGCACAGGGAGAACATGCAAACTCCAGGCAGGTAGTGTCGTGGTTGGGATTTGAACCACCTTTTTACTGCTAGGTGAGAGTGCTAACCACTAAACCACTGTGCTGCCACTGTGTTCAATTGCACTAAATTTTGGTCTCAGTACCAGTCTGGCTGGATTGCATTGTGTTCTGCCTGACCATTGGTGGTGCTGTCATCTCTGGCAAGTGCCAATACGCAGTTCAGTTAGGTGCATTGAGTGCCAGTTCTCTCTCTGAACCAGCCCAGTGGGAATTTCACTCTTGCTGTGCATTCTGGGAGGGGGTACTTAAGGTGCTGACATCACGTGCTTCGGGGTTCTGGGGCAGAAGTGCTTTCTGTCTGTTTGGTCCTGGTCCTCCTGACCAGCCCCCAGGGCTCTCATGGCTTGGGGTGCGGATCCACCCAATTTCAAGTCTCAAGGCTGGCTGGTCCGAGACAAAGTAACTGAAGGAAGGATTTGGAGGTGGTCCTGTGCCGTCTCGGGTTGGTGGAGAGGCCCAGCAACTGTAAAAGCATCCAGGGGAGGACTCTTCGGGAGAGGGCCATGCAAAGGTTGGTTTCTCAGAAGAAGCCTGGAGGCTAAGTTGAAAGACCCCAAGCAAATCTGATCTCGTATGGTATCGCCGAACCGGCTGTAAGATACTGGTACCATACGAGGGTTCTCTAAGTTTTCTACATCTTTCATTTATTCAAGTGTTCTACAACAAGTCTGTGACAGAGACTTTGCTTTATTTGAGCACTCTATCGACTGCTAGGCCTAGTGAGAGAAGGACTATCCAATAAGGGTGAGGATCCAGCTGTGAATGGCTATTGTTTGAATTTCCTAATGTGAGAGACTCTTTTCTACTTGACTTAGTTCCAAGAGTACCAGAACTTTTCTACCTAAACCCTCTAACCCTACTTTGAGAGACTGTGTTTTGTTTATTCTTCTTGCAAATAAAAATCCCTTAAGCGGATCTGGTGTCAGTCTCTACAGTTCTTGGGCCATCTACCTCGGGAAACCCCTAGACGTACACGGGGACAAGAAGGTAACTGTAAGCCCAATTAAATCAGCCGCTCCTTCAGGGGTCAGTGCTACATGTGGGGGCGTCGTCTGGGATCCTGTCACTCTGAAAAACAAGCCCACCCCAGCATTGCCAGTATGGACCCCCTCACAGTGGTGTGAAGCGGAAGGCACACACTCAGAAAAGAGCGTGGCCATTGAACTCCCAGGAGAGGACTGGGGAGAAAAACAAGTTAAAGAGATTGTGCAGGCATTGTACCCAGACAGGAAGGCCTATGTGGTCGCAGTAAGACCAGACCATGGGACCGATCGCACTTACGCACTACTAGAGTGGAGGAAAGGTGTCCCTAAGAATTTCCCAGGTACCAGCGTGAAACTGACAGAACCAAATTCTGCCTGACACACCCAGAGAGGCAAGGTGAAGGTCCTGTCAGCTCCAACCAGGAGAAGTCAATCAAAGCAAAAGTTCCCTCCCGGTCACACCCTACCACGATTGAGCCAGAGTTTCTTACAGCCCTAGACTTTGTGGCAAAGTGTCAGAAGGGAAACCCTGCATACCCTAGAAATTCCTACCAGAAACTATGTTGTGACGGAACTGATCCCACACTCCGATTGAGTGCTTCCGTCTATACCGCTTCCTAAGTCCTGGAACACAAGTCCAATGGATCTGGCTATAGGAACCCCCAAGCACTAGACGACACCAGCCTTGGAGGACATCAGGAATGCCCTTTATTTGAGATCTCACACAAAATATATACAGCGGGGTGACTAAAACCTAACCTAATTAGCATGAGCTAATTATCTAAATCAACACTCAGATTAGTTGACTGAGGGATAAGACTTTTCGGCTCCTGCCGAATTCAATTGCAGGTTAATTAGCACAAACAACAAAACAACAATAGGTGAAATACTCTTTAGAATCTGTGTCAAGCCAGACTAGACTCATTTACATTATACAAGACAGTCAGGATGGCTGGAGGTGATGATATTAGCATCTAAGAGTTTGTGTCCCAATAGTGTGATTTAGTCTATTGCTAACATTGCATTTACATATCCAGAGTCTGTATGTCTTGGGGGGGCACGGACCTGAATCCAAGTAACACCACCTCAGGGGTCCCCAGGCATACAGCTCACAAAGAGCACAGTTCCCCCAAATGCAAGGGCCCATAATCACAAGGCAAGAGGCTCGCATTCTGTCCCCTCCAAGAGCCTCGGTCCCAGCTAGGTCTGTCACATATGTGTTTTCTCAGGAAGGCAACCCATGCCCCCAGAGGAAAGTAACTTTGAGGAATGGTTGGAGCAGACCACACAAGCCCTGGATGAGTGGGACATCCCTGACGCACACAAAAAACAAAGGATTGCAGAGAGCCTAAGAGGGCCTGCTTCAGAAGCAATCCGAAATCTCAAGCTCAGCAAGCAGAACCGTATGGCTCAGAACTACTTATATATCCTACAGGATGTGTTCGGATGGACAGAGAAGGTCTCTGACCTAATTTACCAATTGGAGCACACCTATCAACAAGCGGGAGAAAAGCTGTCAGATTATATAGGACGGTTGGACAAAGTCCTGCATCAGATCTTGGTGAAGAAAGAACTAGATCCCAGGGAAGTGGATGAAACAACGACGGGATGTTTCGCGAACGCGGCCGATAGTTTGCAAACCGGAACGTTTGCGGCTGGCCCCATTGACTTCAATGGGAGGCGAACTTCGCAAACCTACAGGTCAAATTTTCAGCCACAAAATAATTAATAGCTGTGCAAACATAGTCCCACCACATGGCCAATGACATAACACATGTATGAGGTGAATCTGGGATCGACAACTACAAGCATTCTTTTTTTATATGGGAAATTGTTGTGACAATTCAGGACTGTGGAGCGCATGAAGGCAATGGAGGAGAGGGAAGGTCAGGGTAGGCAAAGAGGGTGCAGGAGATGATCACCAGCAGCGTGACATACAGCAATGACACCTGCACCGTGATAGAGTCATCTGACAACAGCACCGTGATAGAGAGCACTGACATCAGCAGCGTGACATAAAGCACTAACACCAGCACCGTGATATACAGCACTGACAGCAGCACCTGATAGAGAGTACTGACATCAGCAGCGTGACATAAAGCACTAACACCAGCACCGCGATATACAGCACTGACAGCAGCACCGTGATAGAGAGTACTGACATCAGCAGCGTGACATACAGCAATGACACCTGCACCGTGATAGAGTCATCTGACACCAGCACCATGATAGAGAGCACTGACATCAGCAGCGTGACATAAAGCACTAACACCAGCACCGTGATATACAGCACTGACAGCAGCACCGTGATAGAGAGCACTGACATCAGCAGCGTGACATAAAGCACTCACACCAGCACTGTGATATACAGCACTGACAGCAGCACCGTGATAGAGAGCACTGACATCAGCAGCGTGACATAAAGCACTCACACCAGCACCGTGATATACAGCACTGACACCAGCACCATGACAGAGAGCACTGACATCAGCCGCGTGACATAGAGCACTAACACCAGCACCGTGATATACAGCACTGACAGCAGCACCGTGACAGAGAGCACTGACATCAGCAGCCTGACATAAAGCACTAACACCAGCACCGTGACATAAAGCACTAACACCAGCACCGTGATATACAGCACTGACAGCAGCACCGTGATAGAGAGTACTGACATCAGCACCGTGATATACAGCACTGACACCTGCACCGTAAGCAGCCCACCGTAAGTCAGCATAGCACAGGGATGGTGGGAGCCCCTCATAATGAGCAGCCCCAGGAGGAAGTCAGCACAGCACAGGGATGGTGGGAGCCCCTCATAATGAGCATAGCACAGGGATGGTGGGAGCACCTCAAAATATGCACAGCAGAGGTACAGCCCCAGGAGGAAGTCAGCACAGCACAGGGATGGTGGGAGCCCCTCATAATATTGTCAAGATATGAAGACATATGTAACACATATCTGCATGTAACTCAGAGTCCCCCTTCAATATAAGAATGAATTTCTTTCTAAAATGTTTCTTTATTCTTTGAGTATTTCTCAATGTTGCAACACATATGTTGTTGTGTATCTTGCTCTTTGGATGACATGAAATGTTCTGCCAGTAAGATGATAAAATATATTATTCCCAGAAATGTTGTGAAATGTTTGTTGGAAAGTCCCTGTTTATAACAAACTTTACCCTTGTCATAATTAATCACTATTCTGTCAATTTGACCTTTATTTTGTTATTGAATTCAGGGCGAGGTGACCATATGTAATGTGGGACCAATTATTATGGAATGTATTACGTATTTTGTAACTTGGTTCTGTGCCCGCCATAAGCGGTAATGTTATAATTTTCTTATAAAAAGCTGTAACAGTTTGTATTCTGTGCCACAACCCCTTGGAAGGTGTGGTCCTCTGTACAGTGTGTATTTCTGAAGTAAACATGCATTGAGACGAATGCTACTTCGTAGATGTCCTTTATTTCAAGGCTGTACATAACAGTTGGTGACCCTTGGACGGTCTTTTTATCTGCAACCCCACCATCGGCTCTCAACCCGCAACAGGAGGGACAGCAAAGAGGCCTCAGGTGAGAAAACTTTTATTTCTCATATTATAAAGTACTGTCTTTCTGTGCGGTTTTGAGGAGCCGGGTGGGGCTTGTGGAATACAGAAGGTAACACGTTCCTTTTTGATTTTACTGCATTCTGTCTATGTATGAGTACTGAGAATATTAATGGTACCAGTTACAACTTAAGCATGCAAAAGTACTTACTTGCCCTTCTTCTTACTCTCAGAAATGACAATGAATATAGTCATATTATTAAGGGATGTGTAAAATGCAGGTACCACAATTTCTATGAGTGAATAGAAGGTGGTGGATGTTGAATTTTTGTGTGATTTTTTGAGAAACGTTTGTGGTCCTAAGGCGGAGAGGTTTGCCTTCAGCGGATAGCCACAAATGGGTGAATGACCTGCTGTATGTTCTCTGGAATAGGGAGTCGAGATAGGGACTAGCCTATTACCACTCAGAAAGGAGACGTCCTTCTGAGAGTAGAACAAAGTGAAATATCTCAATATATGTACTGGGCTGCTGGTACACAGCCATAAGAAGTAAACAGTAGAGAGTCCCGGAGCTCTAAACTATTGTCATTTCTGAAAAGAGTAACAGGGGAAATATAAAGAAAATGGGAAATTTGCTTGAAAATAATATTTTACCGGTAATGAATACTTTTGGGTTAACAAAAGAAAGGGCAAAGAAATTATTAAAAATAGCAAAGAAAACAGGGTTAAGCGTAGCGAAATTGCATCCAAGCGCCCCCATCATCAAGATGATGGTAAGTGGAGAGCCGGATGCTTTAAAGCATCATGTAAAATGGTGTAAAATTACAAAAAGGGAATACAAAGAGGACCCGTCGAAATGGTGGCCCCCCTGAGGGTTCGCTTGATACCCCAACAATTGATGCATTATTTAATCTACTCTTTAAAATGTCTGATTGCGGGGGGGATTGAATGTTTAGCTGCCTGGGAAGAAGCGTCCCGAAAGGATGCAAAACCACCCCCTTATAAGATGTGTACTGAGAAAGCTGCTCTACATCTGGAAGATGAAGAGGAGCTTCCCAATGCTTGGGCATCCCCTTATGATTTTGCAAGAAGGGATTTAGTAATAGCATCCAGAGCAGCGTCTGCCCCTATAGTTGAAATTGATCATATGGGGCAAAGTGAAGAAGACATGGGAGAACAGAGGGCTCCCAGCATCCAGGCTACCCCTCAGCAGCAACAAGCTGTTTCCAGCTTCTCACAGGAGGGAAGGAGCCGAAGGTTAGAAGGAGCCCAAGGAACTTCTCAACGGAGGAGTAGTTTGGGATCCTCACTGGGTAATAGTGAGGGGGTAATATTTGATAAAGATGGACAAATTTGGCAGTTCACTCCATCAAGACCAAATGCTTTAGCAAAATTCACAAAAATAGATAGATTACATACCCCCATAAAGCAGACAAGTCAGACTTATACCCCAGTGGCCATGAGGCAAAAAGCAGCAGCAAAGCAGAAAGCTTTAGGGATATTACACACTCCAGATAGGGGAAGAGAAACAAGAGAACTAATCAGGTCCCTATTAAAGGAGAAGCTGGGAGAGCAGATGCCCCTAAGGGAAGTGGCCCTGCCAGGAGGGGTAGTGGGAGATCAATATGTAGCTAATATGGCTCAAGTTTATGTCCCATGGAAGCCTAGTGAGATAAGAGCAATTGTGGCAAAACTGCCCAATATGGAAAAATGTCCTAAGAAATGGTATGGGAAAATGATGTGGATGGAAAGGACTCAACAAGCCACATATACAGATATGTGGATCTTGATTGACTGTGTGGTGCCTGAAAAGTATGTGGATGTATGGAACTTATTTGCAAAGAATAAGGGTACTAGTGAACAATAAAATGTTAGAGAGAAGTAAGTGATGAGTTAGCAAATGGGTTAATCTCTCCCTATCGGTGTGCATGGGACAGCTAGCAAATTGCAGATGTGCTTATGATTTTCTGAAAGGGAGGGGTCAACAGGCTCCGTGTCAGTGAGGGAACAGTGCGGCAGACGCCTGCTGCTACAGTTTCTGACTCAGCAATAAGAATTTAAGAAGAATTAAAAGAAAGTGTAAAGACATGGTCTGGTTAACAGTTTCATGGGAGGATTGTTATAGGAAGTTAAAGAATGGAGAAAGAAGCCAGCGCTAGAATTAATGAATAGTGGATCTTAAAGAATCTAAGAGATTAATAAGAATAGCGATAAAAATAGTAAATGTATAACAAGTTCCCATACCTAAGAAAACAGCACTGCATATGGAAAGTATTGAAGTGCAGGTTGTAGCTCTTCAAATTAAACGGGAAAGACAAAAAAGACTTTGTAAAATATATGTGATGCCAATTTTCCCACTTCGAATCAGCAGGTATTTTTTTGGTTAAGATAAGTAATGATGTAATTACTGCTAACATCACTGAACCTCTATAGGTAAGAGTTGGTGTATCGCCATATTCCCCTAGCAGTCTGCTAGACAGAGAAAATATAAGAGTAACTATAGTTTTAATGCCTGAAGGGATGGGAGTAAAACATACTTGAAGCAAAAGGGAGATGTTAAATTTGCTCCTTATGCCAGAACTTTATTAACCCTAAACAGGAGGGATTACAAGAAGCCCACAAGGGGCTTATGGATCCAGCAGTCTGGATTACTGGAAATTCTCACCAGACTATATGAAAGTGGCCACGGTGAAAAGTCATGGGGATTTAGCCCTGTCAGTACCAAGAATTTTTCAGTATCTTGAGTAGAGAAGTCACCGGAGGAAGCTGCCCGGTGATTAAGAATAGATAATAAATAAATAAATAAAGAATGAAAATTTTGCTGGATGAAGGAGACTCAATCCTCCACTAGTATTAGGTCTTTTACAAGTATTATTAAAGCGACATACAAAGGGTAGTTATAAGTTTATCGAGGAAAAATTAACCCCAGCAGTGAAGAAAGAAATTAAAGAAACTTTACTGACAACCCCAAATCTTGGGCTACCTGACTATAGTAAACCTTACTACCTATTTTGTGTAACAAGCCAATGAATATGCTAAAGGAGCAATCTACGAATAGCCATCCATTGCCATGCCTATGTTGTTTCTGACTGATTTACTTGTTGATTTACACATTTTGTCTGCCTTACAGGAAAACTCATCTCACAGACCATCCTGGTGCTCCAAAGGGGCTGTTTGTGATGAGGATGGCCTGTGGACTATGAAGGGAAAAATGGTTGCTCCTCCAACTCTGTTTCCTTATTTGTTTTGCTTTGAGCCATGGGCCTTGCCATGTCTCAACAGGAGGGATGTGTTGGGTGGTGAACAAACACTGGTGGGCTCCAGGCTTTCATACATATGCTGCTAAATAGATTAATGAATGTGCAATATGTCAAATGCATAACATTGAAAAACCAGTGCCCACTCATATGAAGCATATTCCACATACTGAGGAGCCGTTTCAAATTGTGCAGATTGACTTCTCAGATATGCCCCCTTGTGGTCGGTTCAAGTATCTTTTAGTTTGCATGTGCCAGGAGTAATGCCCGAACAGTAGTAAAATGTCTCATTAGAGAGTTAATCCCAAGATTTGGTATAGGGGCTGTTTTCTCCTCAGATAGAGGTACACACTTTGATAACAAGTTAATGGCAGAAGTGGTGAATATTCTGGGGATAAGACAGCAGCTGCACACCCCATATAGGCCACAAGCTAGCGGGATGGTGGAGTGCAGCAATCAAACTTTAAAGGGGTATCTGGCCAAGATAACTGCTAATGGGAAAAGCACATGTGTAGAAGCACTGCCAATAGCTTTAGCTACCATTAGGACCACCCCTAAGGAGAAGCATGGACTATCACCCTTTGATATACTATTTGGGCGACCGCCTAAGAGACTTCCTGCAACCCTTGTACCACCAGAGACAGTGACTTTGTTAAAAGGTCAAGATGCCATGATAGACTATTTATGCAAATTGGCAAATGTGTTTTCTGATACTTTTTCCAGAGCCAAAGCAGGACAACCAGTGGATACAAGTGAAGGAACACATGTACATCAAGAATCAAATACCCGGGACCACTTTGTCTCCTAAGTGGAAAGCACCATTTCAGATCATTCTTGTATCTCCCACTGCTGTAAAGCTGAAAGACTACAAGTACTGGGTTCATGGTTCCCATTGTAAAAAGACTATAGGTCCGATGGAACATACAGATCATTCTGCTTTTATCAGGTATTCTTCTTTACCCTTGCCTCCTAGGTCATCACCGCCAATCACTCGTGCCAGAGCCAGAAGACTCCAGAATGAATCTCCTGGGGCCTAGACCGAATGTGGCATTATGGAGCTTTATCCTCTGTGGTGGAGCGGTGGTGTGGATCACAGTCATGGCATTCGAATGGACATACCATAAAGAAAAGGGTAAGATACATGACACCTACCTTTTCAATGCCACTGTCACAAATGAAATCCCAATCAAAGAACAAGAGACACTCATGAGTATCATGCTAAATTGGGTGAACCCTTTCATAACTCCTTTGTGTCCATGCACCTACAGGCAGCAAAAAGACTGAACATTTCTAATTGCTGGATATGCACACATGCACCTATATCACATAAGACTATACCCTTATTAGGTGTGCCCAGCACATTGGCCGAAGTAGAGAACAATGCCCACTTTGAAGATGTAAGCAGACCTATGGTTGACAGAATTGTTTCGCTCCTGTTGTTCACTAATGCTCCAATGAAAATTCCCTCGGTCTGTATAAACTTCACTCGAGAATATTCATCTGAACTGTTTACTCAGGGTTTTCAAAGTACTACCAGACCTATTGGGAACTCTAACTTTATGGACAATGCTGAGTTCAGATATTGGTTTAATAGTAAGGATACAGCATGGAGCACGGATCGATATCAGGAACTACATGACTACACGCATCGTCAGCATTCTAGACAAAACAATATGAAATTATTAATGTGTTTGCAGAGGTATAATTTCAGGAAGGCTTGTGCAGCTCCCCCAGGTTATTATTTTATATGTGGGAAGAAAGCATATAATTGGATCCCTTTAAATTCTATGGGGGTTTGTTATTTTGGTAGAGTAATACCTGCCACTTAGTATATGAGTGACAATGAGTTTAAGGAGTCCCAAATCCGTAAAATCCCCATCCATCTCCTAAAAAGAGATTTAGCTTCTCAGTCAGAACCTGGGGGGAGGAAGAGAATCATGATGAGGTTAAAGGTCCTGATATGAACAAGGAGGGTGAGACTAACATTGAGGTACCCCACTTATTGTTGAGGAAAATACTAATGATACTGATACTAGTGATATTGACACTAATGTAGAGTCACATGACAAGGAGATAAAGCCAATATTCTCCATACCATGGGTAAATAGATGTTGTATCAAAAAGGCATTTCGTTTTATCATTGATTTAGCTGACTTGATTGATAATATTACAGCATTGTATGATAGGAACTTTGTGGCTCTTGCCACAGAGCTAAAAATGGTTAAAAAGGAGATTTTGCAGCACCGGTTGGTGTTGGATTATCTTACAGCAAGCCAGGGAGGAATATGCGCCATAGTGGGAACAGGCTGTTGTAACTACATTGGAAATGATACTAAAGCAGAAGATGCCATCATTTCACATATGGAACAGGTGCAACAGCTCAAGCTCAATTTTCAGAAAGAGCATACTGAAACTGCTTGGGTTGAAGGAAGTTGGGAAAGCTGGCTTTCCTGGCTTAATCCTGTCAACTGGTTTTCAAACATTGGAGGCTGGTTTGCTGGTATATTACATGGTATCCTTTATATTGTTGGTATCATAGTACTTATAATCCTTATAATCAAATGTGCACCTATGTTATTCAAATGTTGTTTGAAAATAACTACAACTTCTTGTAGTGCTATTTGGAAAGCTTGTACTAATACTGGTTCTTTTGAGCCCCAAAGGTCAAGAGTCTGAACTGCTCATGAGATGGTGGCTCGTATACCTGGAGGTCAACCCTGAGACATAGAGGAAGTCTAAAGAGGAATACCCAAAGAATTATAAACATAGGAGGGAATGTCAAGATATGAAGACATATGTAACACATATCTGCATGTAACTCAGAGTTCCCCTTCAATATAAGAATGAATTTCTTTCTAAAATGTTTCTTTATTCTTTGAGTATTTCTCAATGTTGCAACACATATGTTGTTGTGTATCTTGCTCTTTGGATGACATGAAATGTTCTGCCAGTAAGATGATAAAATATATTATTCCCAGAAATGTTGTGAAATGTTTGTTGGAAAGTCCCTGTTTATAACAAACTTTACCCTTGTCATAATTAATCACTATTCTGTCAATTTGACCTTTATTTTGTTATTGAATTCAGGGCGAGGTGACCATATGTAATGTGGGACCAATTATTATGGAATGTATTACGTATTTTGTAACTTGGTTCTGTGCCCGCCATAAGCGGTAATGTTATCATTTTCTTATAAAAAGCTGTAACAGTTTGTATTCTGTACCACAACCCCTTGGAAGGTGTGGTCCTCTGTACAGTGTGTATTTCTGAAGTAAACATGCATTGAGACGAATGCTACTTGGTAGATGTCCTTTATTTCAAGGCTGTACATAACAATATGAACAGCAGAGGTACAGCCCCAGGAGGATGTCAGCACAGCACAGGGATGGTGGGAGCCCCTCATAATAATCAGCCCCAGTAGAAATATGGCACCGCTCAACCTCTTCAAAGAGGAGGGTACGGGCATATAGTACGGTGTGCTTTTTTTGGACAAGGAAGTGAGCCACATGAAGAAAGAATGTCTCTGTGCTCGATTAAAAATATTGTTTATAGACATATACATGGTCTACTGGTCACATGTGTTGAATTCCTCCGAGATCCATGCCTCATTCATTTTTAGAAATGTGAGGTAGTTAACACTGTCGTGAGCTAGGCGAGTACGCTTATCGGTCAGGATCCCCCCTGCTGCGCTGAACATCCTTTTGGACAGGACACTGGATGAGGGGCAAGCCAACAGTTCGATTGCAAATTGGGCAAGCTCTGGCCAGAGGTCAAGCCTGCCCACCCAGTAGTCCAGGGGTTCATCACCCCTCAGAGCGTGCACATCGGCCGTTAACCCGATGTAGTCGGATAACCTGATGGTCTAGGCGTTCCCTGATGCTGGATCCGGATGACACCTGTCGATGGGTCGGCTGAAAGAATGACCTTGAATCCGAAGTCACCAACACATCTTCAAACCGGCCTCTTCTTGCAGGCGCTGTTGGATTGGTACCCGCAACTCCTTCTCTGGGAGTGGAAATTGCTCCTCTGCCAGCGCACGCAAAAGCAGAATGCAGCATTTCTCGAAGCAAGGCCTGGAAGTGCTCCATTCTGCCAGCCTTCTGTGACAGCGGTAACATTTCCGCCATTTTGTGTTTGTACCGGGGGTCTAAGTACGTTGCCACCCAGTACTGGTCCTTGACCCTTATGCTTTTTATTTATCTATTAAAACACTGGAGCATGAAGGCCCCCATTTGCACTAAAGTGGAAGCGGTGTGGTGGCCTGGCTCCTGCTCATCATCCAGGATAATGTCGTCCTCTTCATTCTCCTCTTCCCATCCACGCACAACGGGGATCCCAGAAAGGTTTAAAGCATACTCTTCTTGCTCCTCCTCATCCGCCCCGGCACCATCCTCCTCTGACTCCTCTTCAAACTCCTGTTGTTCACTTGTCTCAGATAGAGTAGCCCCCCCTGGGAATTCATCCAGCATTGCGACTTCCTCATCTTCCCGCTCCTGCTCCTCCACAGCTTGATCAATGACACAACGCAATGTACGCTCCATAAAGAAGGCATAAGGTACCATGTCACTGATGGCGCCATGGATGCGACTGACCAGTTTGGTGATCTCCTCAAATGGGCGCAAAAGCCTGCATGCGTCGCGCATGAGCAGCCACTGGCGCGGTGAAAAAAACCCCAGCTCCCCAGAACCGGTTCTGCCGCAGAGTTCATACAGGTAGACGTTAACTGCACGTTTTTGCTGGAGCAGCCTATCAAGCATATAGAAGGTTGAGTTCCATCGCGTGAGGCAATCGCAAATAAGACGTCTGACCGGCAGATTGTGTCGGCGCTGAATGTCAGCAAGGCGGGCCATGGCCGTGTAAGATCTTCTGAAATGGGCCGAGATTTTCCTTGCCTGCCGCAAGATGGCCTGGACCCCAGGGTATTTGACAAGGAATCGCTGCACGACCAAGTTTAAGACGTGTGCCATGCATGGCACGTGCTTGATTTTGCCTGTTTCAATGCGCTAAGCAGATTGGCACCATTGTCACACACCACTTTACCAACTGTCAAATTGAGCGGTGTTAGCCACTGATCTGCCTGTGAACGCAAAGCTGAAAGGAGTGCCGGGCCAGTGTGGCTCTTGGCTTCCAGGCATAACAGACGCAGCACGGCATGGCAACGTCTCACCTGGCATGTCAAATAGGTTCTGGGGAGCTTGGGCGGCACAGCGGAAGAGACGCTAGCAGAGGAAAAGGAGGAGTCAGCCGAGGAGGAGAGGGAGGAGGATGGAGTAGGAGGAGGAGGAGAAGAAGAGTCAGGCCTGCATGCAATCCGTGGCGGTAAAACCAAATCTACACGGGTGCCACGGGTTACATGCTTGACGGCCGTCAGAAGGTTCAGCCAGTGGGCAGTAAAAGTGATATACCTTCCCTGCCCGTGTTTGCTAGACCACGTGTCTGTGGTCAGATGTATCTTGGCACCGACACTGTGTGCCAGAGATACATTCACTTGCCGCTGAACATGGCCATATAGCTCTGGGATGCCCTTCTCTGAGAAATACTTCCTTCCTGGGACCTTCCATTGTGGTGTTCCAATGGCCACAAATTTGCGAAATGCCTCCGAGTCCACCAGTTTATATGGCAGTAGTTGGCGGGCTATGAGTTCTGACAAGCCAGCCGTCAACCGTTGGGCAAGAGGGTTATCCGGCGTCATCATTTTTTTACGCTTGAACATTAGACCCACGGAAGCCTGCCTTTTTGCAGAAAAATGTGAGCTTGGAGTGATGGAAGGTGGAGTGGAGGACAATTGTAAAGAGAAGGAGAAGTAGAAGACGAGGCTGGATGGTGAGAGCCTGGAGTGTGGCTTTGTGTGTTCCGTTGCTCCCACTCAGCTCGGTGATGGCTGCTCATGTGCCTTCTTAAGGCGGTCGTCCCTAGGTGAGTGTTGGGCTTACTGCGACTAATGCGTTGACTGCAAAGATTGCAAATGGCAACGCTATTGTCAGCAGCGGACACGTTAAAAAAAGCCCACACCGCGGAGCCATGTGCCGGTGCCCTGGGAGCGCCAGATGTGACCGTACATGGTCGATGACTCGCTCCTGATAAATTTGCAGTCTGCTTTGTCCCTCCTGTGCAATGTAAGTTATTCCTGCTTCTCCTCCCTATCTGCTGGTCCATATCTCCCTCTGAACTCCCCTCATCTTCCTCTCTTGTGGGCACCCACGTGACATCACTAGACACGTCATCATCAACGTCGCCTTCCCCACCGCTATAAGTAGAGATCTCGGAGTAGGCAGCAACACCGGGGACCAACCTCCTCCTTGGGCTGATCTGGGTACTGTCGTCAGACTGCTGAGTAGCAGTTGTTGCTACCTCCTCTTCCTGATCCAATACCAAGAGTGGCTGCGCATCAGAAATGTCCTCTTGATATGGATTGGAAAATAATTCCTGTGACTCAAGCGGAAGGTATGTGGTGGTGGTGTTGTTGGTGGTAGTGTCTTTGGGGGTGCACATAGCAGAGAGTGAAGAAGAGGGTGCAGATCGAGAGGATGAGGAGGGTGCAGAAGAGTTAGGCTGAGCGAGCCACTCAACCAACTCTGGTGCGTCCTTTAAAGTAATTGTTTCAAATCTTTCTTTATTATTTCTTTTATAATTATAAAACATACAAAACATCCATCAACATACCTAACATCCATGAACTACTACATATTTCTCAAAAAAATAAAATAAAAAAAAATATATATATATATATATATATATATATGTATACACACACATACATATATATATATATATATATATATATATATATATATACACATACATATATACACATACATACATATACATACATATATATATATATATATATATGTATATATATATATATATATATATATACATATATATATATATATATATATATATATATATATATATATATATATATATATACATATATATATATATATACATATATATATATATATATATAAATCAGCCCTCCTCCCTCCCACCTACCCCATCACTCCTCACTTCCTCACTTACAAATATTCCTTAAGGTTCCCTGAGGTGCAAAACTCCTCCCACTTTTTCCAATGCTTTGAAATTGGATTCTCCACATATCCTTCTTCTCTTATTTGCTTCTCCATATAGTGTGTTTCACTCATTTCACATTTCCACTCTATTATTAATGGAGCATTTTCCTTCTTCCATTTTCGCGCTATTACAACTTTTGCAGCTGTAGTCATACAGTGCAAAAACTCTATCTCTTTCTGTGTTAATGATTTAGGTGTGAGAGAGAATAGTACTATCATTATATCTATCTTTATCCTAGTACCTGTCACTCGCTGATATATTTCTGTTATGTTACCCCAAAAATCTCTTAACTTGTAACAGCTATACCATATGTGTTCTAAAGTACCCTTTTCTATTTTGCATCTCCAACAGGTTTCAGGGTTCCTTTTATTTATTCTATTCATTACTACTGGGCTTCTATACCATCTTATTGCAACTTTATAGTTTTTTTCTTGGTCCTTGATTTCTACCGATAGTTTATGTATTCTTCCATATATCCCTTCCCATTCCTTCTCTGTCAACACATTCCCTATTTCCTCCTCCCATTTTTTCACTGCTGCTATTTTTTAATATCACCATAAGGGAGTAATAGATTGTATATCTTAGAAAGTTTTTTATTCGCTTTATCCTTATTTAATACTATTTGCTCGAATACAGTTAATTGTCTATTAATACTTATTATTAATGGATCTATATATGCTTTCAACTGAGAGTATTGCAGCCATTTATTATTATATTCATGTCCCATTTCCTGAAACGTTGGCATTCTCCCATCTATCAGGATTTGTATTATTTGCTCATGCTCCTCCATATTCCATTTAAGAAATGTTTTGCTTTTTAGTGCTGGTCTAAATTCGGGGTTGGCAAATAATGGGGTCATAGGGCCACTCATTGAGAAGAGATTTCCTTTTTTTATTATATCATCCCAAATTTTTAATGTTGTTTTTACAAAAATGGGTAACTCCTTTTCTTCTGGTCTTAAATTAGATTTTATCCATGGTTGATGTTTTATTCTAGCCCCTATTATATCTTCTTCTAACTTTACCCATTGTTTATTTTTTGCATTATGCTGCCAATCTATAATTCTCATTATTGACGCTGCTTGGAGGTATTTGGAGAAGTCAGGCATTGCCAGTCCTCCATTTTTTTTTTGTTCTTATTAATACTTCTCTTCCTATTCTAGGAACCTTATGCGACCATATAAAACTTTCTGCAGCTTCTCTTAAATCCTTCATAATCTTTCCTGATGGTATAATAGGGACAGTTTGAAAAATATATAGCATAATTGGTAGTATCACCATCTTTAGAATATTTATTTTCCCTAACAAGGAATAAGTTATTTTATCATATCTTCCTAAAAGTTTTTTTACCTTATAAATTGCTTTATTATAGTTCATGTCCTGTAGAAGTTTTAAGTCACTTGGAATATATATTCCAAGATACTTAATCGCGTCTTGTTTCCATTTAAATGGGAAATCATTTAGTATTATCTTTTGCATTCCTTCTTCCAATGAGATGTTCATTACTTCAGATTTATCATAATTAACTTTAACCACTTTCAGACCGGACCATTTTGCTGGTAAATGACCAGAGGTCTTTTTACAATTTGGCACTGCGCTGCTTTAACTGGTAATTGCGCGGTCATGCAATGTTGTACCCAAACAAAATTTGCGTCCTTTTCTTCCCACAAATAGAGCTTTCTTTTGATGGTATTTGATTGCCTCTGCGATTTTTATTTTTTGCGATATAAATGGAAAAAGACCGCAAATTTTGAAAAAAAATGATATTTTCTACTTTTTGTTATTAGAAAAATCCAATAAACTCAATTTTAGTCATACATTTAGGCCAAAATGTATTCAGCCACATGTCTTTGGTAAAAAAAAAGTCAATAACTGTATATTTATTGGTTTGCGCAAAAGTTGTCACATCTACAAACTAAGGTACGTTTTCTGGAATTTACGCAGCTTTTAGTTTACGACTGCCTATCTCATTTCTTGAGGTGCTAAAATGGCAGGGCAGTACAAAACCCCCCCAAATGACCCCATTTTGGAAAGTAGACCCCCTAAGGAAATTGATAAGTGGCATGTTGAGCCCATTGAATATTTAATTTTTTTGCCTCAAGCGATTGAATAATGACAAAAAAAATTTTTTTATTTTTTTTTCACAAAGTTGTCACTAAATGATATATTGCTCACACATGCCATGGGCATATGTGAAATGACACCCCAAAATAAATTCTGCTGCTTCTCCTGAGTACGGGGATACCACATGTGTGGGATTTTTTGGGAGCCTAGCCGCGTACGGGGCCCCGAAAGCCAAGAACCGCCTTCAGGTTTTCTAAGGGCGTAAATATTTGACTTCACTCCTCACTACCTATTACAGTTTTGAAGGCCATAAAATGCCAAGATGGCACAAAACCCCCACAAATGACCCCATTTTAGAAAGTAGACACCCCAAGCTATTTGCTGAGAGGCATGTTGAGTCCATGGAATATTTTATATTTTGCCACAAGTTGCGGGAAAATTACAAACTTTTTTATTTTATTTATTTTTTTCACAAAGTTGTCACTAAATGATATATTGCTCACGCATGCCATGGGCATATGTGAAATGACACCCCAAAATAAATTCTGCTGCTTCTCCTGAGTACGGGGATACCACATATGTGGGACTTTTTGGGAGCCTAGCCGCGCACGGGGCCCCGAAAACCAAGCACCGCCTTCAGGCTTTCTAAGGGCGTTACAGTTTTGAAGGCCATAAAATGCCAAGATGGCACAAACGCCCCCCAAATGACCCCATTTTGGAAAGTAGACACCCCTAAATTTAGGGGTACACTAGTGAGACTAGGTAATAAATGGCGGGTGCCCTGAAACTATAAAAAAATAACTAACCAACCAGCGTCACCTGTAACCGTTATATGGTGATCACTGGTGAAAGGGTTAACTAGGGGGCAATCAGGGTGCTTTATGCGGTAGTATATGGGGGTCACTGGCGCTATAAAAAGCTGCGGCGAACCTAAATACCTACCTGCCTAACTAGCGTCACCTATGACACTAATACAGCGATCAGAAAAACGATCGCTTATTAGGCTGGGTTCACACTGGAGCGATGCAGGAACGCCACAAATCCGCGGCGGGTTCCCGCATCGCATGCCTCCCGGCGGCAGTTCACACTGCCCTATGCGAACTGCTGGGAGTGTCAGTGAAATGTTAATGACACCCCCAGATCAGTTCGCATATCGCAGTGCGATCTGCAAACTCGGATCGCATGGTGTGAACACCCATGCGATCCGATTCTGCTGCGGACCAAAAAAAGGGTCCCGTGCGAATTTGCGGCGGGTGCGGCGGGTGCGGCGCGAATTCAGCCATACTATCTGTATGGCTGAACTCGAATCGCACAGAGATCGGATGTGATTTGCACTGCAGTGCGGTGCGAATCACATTCGTTCTCATAAACCGCTGCAATGTGAACCCAGCCTTAGTGACACTGGCGACGGGGGGTGATCACGGGGTTAAACCTTTATTGGGGGGGTTAGGGGGGCACATTAGAACTAAAGGGGGCTAACCCTAACTGCCCTAACAGTTATTACAGTCACAAATGACACCAATGCAAAAAAAAAAAAAAATGCAATTGGTGTCACTGTGACTGGGGGGGGGGGGGCAGGGGTAATTGGGGGGGTGATCGGGGGGTAAAGGGGGGGTGTGAGTGTGCCTGGCATGTTCTACTGTACATGTGGTGTGTTGGTGCAACTCACCGATCCTCTCTCCTCGCTTCCGGAACGAAAAATACCGACACGGAGGAGAGATTACATCACTTCCTCTCCTGTGAGGAGAGGAAGTGATGTCAGGGAGCATTTCTATTCGTCGGGAGCGATCGCGAGGGGGTGGCCATGAATGAATGGCCGCCCCTTCATCCCGGATCGGTCCCGAACGAATGCCGACCGCCGCAGGCACCGGGGGGGCCCGATCGGGCCCCCCACCCACGGGAAGGCAGGGACTTATATATACGCCCATATGCCTGCCCGTGCCATTCTGCCGACGTATATCGTCGTGCGGTGGTCGGCGAGTGGTTAAAGTTGCTCAATTGCCCAAATCTTTCCAGTTCTTTTATTACATTTGGTATTGTAATTATAGGGTTAGTTATATATAATAAAAGATCATCTGCATATGCAGCCGTTTTATATTCTTTACCTTTAACCTCTATCCCTTTGATATCCGTATTTCCCCTTATAGCTTCCATAAGATGTTCCATTATCATAACGTACAGAAGTAGGGATAGGGGACACCCCTGTCTAGTCCCATTTGATACCTTTATATAATCTGACAACATCCCATTTGTCCTAACTTTTGCTCTTGAATTTTTATATAATGCAGTGATCCTATCTAGCATTTTAGGTCCCATTCCTATTTGCCTCAATACTTCCTCCAAGAATTGCCATCCCACCCTATCAAAAGCCTTCTCGGCATCTATAGCCAGAAGGCAGGCAGGGATGGCATTTCTCTGAGCGTATTCCATCAGTGTACATGTCTTGATAATGTTATCCCTTGTTTCTCTACCCTTCATAAAACCCGTTTGGTCCAAATTTATATGATCTGATATAATTTCTGTTATTCGCCTCGCTATTATCTTAGAGTATATTCTTATATCTATGTTTGTCAAAGATATAGGTCTATAGTTTTTACAAATTGATTGATCCTTTTCAGGCTTTAATATTAATACGATATGGGCCTCCGTGCTCTGTACTGCAAATGGCTGTGTTTGAGAGATAGAGTTATATGTTTTCTTAAGAATAGGCGTGATTAAACTCTTGAATGTCTTATAGAATCTAGCGGTATACCCATCCGGGCCTGGACTCTTTCCCAGTGCAAGTTCTGCGATTGCATTCTCTATTTCTTCTATTGAGATTTCACGCTCCAGATCCTCAATTTTTTCTATTGAGAACATGGGTACCGCTGTTTCCCGTATATAGCTTCGTATCGCCTCACCCTTATTCCCTTTCTCCTTATATTCCTGATTTTCTTTTATATTATATAACTTGGAGTAATAAGTATGAAAAGTCTTATTGGCATTTGAGATCACCAGACTCGAAAGGCGAACGAGAAGATCAGCTATATATCAGTTTACACGCTCCGGGGGGTCCTGGGGAAGGGGACCCCAGACAGCTTCAGTCTCTCCTGTACCTTTGCTTCCCCCATCTGCCTCCCTTCTCTACTGCCCCCCCTCCCCCCCTCCCTTCTCTCTTCCTCCTTTTCCCTTCTCTTCTCCACCCACCCCCTTCTGCCCCTTTTTTTTTTGACCGATTCCTCATCCCTGACATCCCAGCCTAGGCACACACACATACCACTACATCCCAACGACACAGACTCCCAATGACCCATCACTACCACCATTATCCAAGCCACTCTTTCAGGTAACTACATGACGCGACCTGGAAAATCTGTTACCTAATTTGTCCTATCATTTACCCCTAGACCTCTCTGGAGCGGATCCATCCCCTCGTACTTTGGGCTCCGACCCTATCCCCCAGATGGACCCCTTATCTGACTGAGACGGATATCTCTATACCTCCATGTTGCGGACCGTACCAAGCCCTTCTTATGCCCTTCTCAATCTCTACTTCCCCTCTCTCTTACTCTTGGTAGTTGACCTGTACCTAGCAGACTGTATCTGTATATCTCACACCTTTATGGTCTTTTCAGTTTAAGAATGTTTATATGCACAGCCTCACCAAACTCATTGCATGTTTAATTTGAAATTTTGTTGGCATCTTACTCCTCCAGTTGTTGGGGATCTCTCTGTAAGTCTGTACTTTTGTGCCTATTATTTCTTTTCAATAAAAATTGTCTTTAAAAAAAATAAATTAAAAAAAAATAAGTATGAAAAGTTTCAGATATTCCCACTGGGTCATATGTAATTTCCCCATTTGGTTTTACAATTTTTTCTATGTAACTTAAGGGTTGCTGCTTTTTTAATGTTCGGGCCAACACTTTCCCTGATTTATTTCCGAACTTATACCACTGTGTTCTATTTTTGTCTCTTATCTGTAGGGACTCTTCATCAAGCATTGATTGCATTTCCATTTGTTTTTCCTTTAATCTTATTCTATCAGACGGTTTCATACTCCTCTTGTGTATCTCCTCTAATTCTCTAATCTCTGTTTCCAATTGAGATTGTTTCAATATTTTTTCTTTTTTTCTTCTTGCTCCAAGCTTGATGAATATTCCCCTCAATACACATTTTAATGTTTCCCATTGAATTGGGAATGATGTTTCATCTCCTTCATGAGTTATTAAAAATTATTTTATAGTTTGTTGTATCTCTACCTCACATTTATTATCTTTGATTAGATTATCATTCAATCTCCATATCCCACTCCTTTTCTTTGTCGCAATTACTGCAAACTCTAGATATATTGGGGCGTGATCTGACCATAGAAATCCCACTATCTCTGATATTGGCTTCATTATTAAACCTTCCCTATTTACAAAAAAATAATCTAATCTGTGGTATGAGTTGTGAATATTTGAATAGTATGTATAATTCTTCTCCATTTGATGTTGGGCCCTCCATATATCAGTTAGCTGGTATTTTCTCAAGACATTTTAAAATTCCTTTATTTTAATGTTATTCTTTTTTTTTTGCATATTAATATTTGTAGTGTCCCTTTTTATATCCATCCTTTAAAGTAATTGAACGTACCTTCTGCAACTTCCCACTTTGGCTCCACCCTGTTGCTCCTGCCCTACCCCTACCACCCCTGTGGAAGGGCCTGCCTCTTCCTCTGCCTGTCATTTTTTAAATTACCCTGTGACAAAACTCTCAGTCCCTATACCGATGAAGGACTGCTGCAGTATAGGGCAGCGGTCAGCAGTAGTGCACCTCAACCCTATGTATTGTGGACCTATACCAGTCCTTATAGAATGGCAGACTGTACCTCACTCAACCCTATGTGCTGTAGTACCCTATACCTTACCAGTCCTTATAAGGACCTTTGTGGAACAAGTAGGTTGTGTGTGAGTGATTAGCAGACTGTACGTCAGTCCCTATACTGATGAAGGACTGCTGCAGTATAGGGCAGTGGTCAGCAGTAGTGCACCTCAACCCTATGTATTGTAGACCTATACCAGTCCTTATAGAATGGCAGACTGTACCTCACTCAACCCTATGTACTGTAGTACCCTATACCTTACCAGTCCTTATAAGGACCTTTGTGGAACAAGTAGGTTGTGTGTGAGTGATTAGCCGACTGTACGTCAGTCCCTATACCGATGAAGGACTGCTGCAGTATAGGGCAGCGGTCAGCAGTAGTGCACCTCAACCCTATGTATTGTGGACCTATACCAGTCCTTATAGAATGGAAGACTGTACCTCACTCAACCCTATGTACTATAGCACCCTACACCAGGTTATTAACAGTCCTTATAAGGAGCTTTGTGGAACAAGTAGGTTGGGAATGATTAGCAGACTGCAGCAGAAGGGCAGCAGTCAAGTATAATATTCTTTCTATATTTGGAAGAAAGAATATTATACATGTACAAGCCTATTACCATACCACTGATACCAGTCCTGAAAAGAACCTTTGTGGACCTAATATACTAACAGCTACTGATTAAACTGACCCTCACTGCCTCACACTGCTTCCTGCCTGTCCCTATATAAACTGACAAAACAGAGGCTACTGGAACAATAACTGGAATAGCACTTTTGTGGACCTGATAGTAACAGCTAATGACTAAACTGACTGTCCCTGCAGCAGACACACCATCCTGTCCCTTTCTCTAAAGACACTCAGGCTGCTGCAACAATCAGTAGCACAGCAAACCTATATACACCTAACACCTATACCAGTCCTGAAAAGAACTTTTGTGTACCAAATAGCTAGCGATTTGGGTCACTGCAATCTCTCCCTGCTCCACACAGCAACCTCTCCCTATAGTGACAGAAGAAAGAATGTAAAATGGCCGCCGGATCGGGTCTATTTATAAGTTAGGGGGAATGTCCAAGTGTCCATGTGCTGTAATGTCTCAATTGGCTGTCCTGTACCCCATGATGGATGTGTCATCATAGGTCAAAGTTCTTTTACACAGTAAACACGGAAGTCCGCCGGGCGAACGGCCCAATAGTCCGCCGAACGGGTGGACCGCGAACAGCTGAAATTCGCCGCGAAACGACCGCCGGGCGAACCGTTCGGCCATCACTAGTCCTGAAGGGTGCCCAACCATTAGACCCCATCATGCTCCAATTAAGGGCCCGTCAAGATGGTGCCATTCTAAAGTACCCAGATCTGATCCAGACTGTGCAGGAAGAGGAGTAGTGATGGCCGAACGGTTCGCCCGGCGGTCGTTTCGCGGCGAATTTCCGACTTTCGCCGTCCGCGGGTTCGAACGCCTTTTTCCGTCGTTCGCCCCGGCGGACTTACGTGTTTAATGTATACAAGAACTTTAACCTTTCGTGACACGTTTATCATGTGTTACAGGACAACCAATTGAGACATGACAGCTCATGGACACTTGGACATTCCCCCTAACCTATAAATACACCCGATCCGGTGGCCATTTTACATTCTTTCTTCTGTCACTGTAGGGAAAGGATCCTGTGTGGAGTAGGGACAGAGAAAACGCTAGCTATTTGGTACACAAAAGTTCTTTTCAGGACTGGTATAGGTGTTAGGTCAGCAGCCTGAGTTTCTTTTGTCAGTTTAGATAAAGGGACAGAGCGCTGTATGCTGCTATTTTAGGGACAGCTCAGCCAGATTAGTCTTTCTTCATCATCATCATCATCATCATCATTAGCTGTTACTATCAGGTCCACAAAAGAGCTGTTCCAGCTAATCGTTCCAGCCTACTCTTTTTTGCCAATTTGTATAGGGACAGGCAGGAAGCAGTGTGTCAGGCAGTGAGGATAATTTTAAAGACTTGCTGTTACTATTAGTTCCACAAAGGTTCTTTTCAGGACTGGTATCAGTGGTACGGTAATAGGCTTGTACACGTATAATATTCTTTCTTCCAAATATAGAAAGAATATTATACTTGACTGCTGCCCTTCTGCTGCAGTCTGCTAATCATTCACAACTCACTTGTTCCACAAAGCTCTTTATCAGGACTGGTAACTTGGTCTGTCTAGGGTGCTACGGTACATAGGCTTGGGTGCGGTACAGTCTGCTGTTCTGTAAGGACCGCTATCGGTCCACAATACATAGGGTTGCCGTGCACTACTGCTGACCGCTGCCCTATACTGCAGCAGTCCTTCATTGGTATAGGGACTGACGTACAGTCTGCTAATCACTAACACACAACCTGCTTGGTCCACAAAAGTTCTTATAAGGACTGGTAACTTGGTATAGGGTGCTACGGTACATAGGCCTGAGTGCGTTACAGTCTGCTGTTCTGTAAGGACCGCTATCGGTCCACAATACATAGGGTTGCCGTGCACTACTGCTGACCGCTGCCCTATACTGCAGCAGTCCTTCAGCGGTATAGGGACTGACGCACAGTCTGCTAAACACTAACACACAACCTGCTTGGTCCACAAAAGTTTTTATAAGGACTGGTAACTTGGTATAGGGTGCTACGGTACATAGGCCTGAGTGCAGTACAGTCTGCTGTTCTGTAAGGACCGCTATCGGTCCACAATACATAGGGTTGCCGTGCACTACTGCTGACCGCTGCCCTATACTGCAGCAGTCCTTCATTGGTATAGGGACTGACGTACAGTCTGCTAATCACTAACACACAACCTGCTTGGTCCACAAAAGTTCTTATAAGGACTGGTAACTTGGTATAGGGTGCTACGGTACATAGGCCTGAGTGCGTTACAGTCTGCTGTTCTGTAAGGACCGCTATCGGTCCACAATACATAGGGTTGACGTGCACCACTGCTGACCGCTGCCCTATACTGCAGCAGTCCTTCAGCGGTATAGGGACTGACGTACAGTCTGCTAAACACTAATACACAACCTGCTTGGTCCACAAAAGTTCTTATAAGGACTGGTAACTTGGTATAGGGTGCTACGGTACATAGGCTTGAGTGCGGTACAGTCTGCTGTTCTGTAAGGACCGCTATCGGTCCACAATAGATAGGGTTGACGTGCACCACTGCTGACCGCTGCCCTATACTGCAGCAGTCCTTCAGCGGTATAGGGACTGACGCACAGTCTGCTAAACACTAACACACAACCTGCTTGGTCCACAAAAGTTTTTATAAGGACTGGTAACTTGGTATAGGGTGCTACGGTACATAGGCCTGAGTGCGTTACAGTCTGCTGTTCTGTAAGGACCGCTATCGGTCCACAATACATAGGGTTGCCGTGCACTACTGCTGACCGCTGCCCTATACTGCAGCAGTCCTTCATTGGTATAGGGACTGACGTACAGTCTGCTAATCACTAACACACAACCTGCTTGGTCCACAAAAGTTCTTATAAGGACTGGTAACTTGGTATAGGGTGCTACGGTACATAGGCCTGAGTGCGTTACAGTCTGCTGTTCTGTAAGGACCGCTATCGGTCCACAATACATAGGGTTGACGTGCACCACTGCTGACCGCTGCCCTATACTGCAGCAGTCCTTCAGCGGTATAGGGACTGACGTACAGTCTGCTAAACACTAATACACAACCTGCTTGGTCCACAAAAGTTCTTATAAGGACTGGTAACTTGGTATAGGGTGCTACGGTACATAGGCTTGAGTGCGGTACAGTCTGCTGTTCTGTAAGGACCGCTATCGGTCCACAATACATAGGGTTGCCGTGCACTACTGCTGACCGCTGCCCTATACTGCAGCAGTCCTTCATTGGTATAGGGACTGACGTACAGTCTGCTAATCACTAACACACAACCTGCTTGTTCCACAAAAGTTCTTATAAGGACTGGTAACTTGGTATAGGGTGCTACGGTACATAGGCTTGAGTGCGGTACAGTCTGCTGTTCTGTAAGGACCGCTATCGGTCCACAATAGATAGGGTTGACGTGCACCACTGCTGACCGCTGCCCTATACTGCAGCAGTCCTTCAGCGGTATAGGGACTGACGTACAGTCTGCTAAACACTAATACACAACCTGCTTGGTCCACAAAAGTTCTTATAAGGACTGGTAACTTGGTATAGGGTGCTACGGTACATAGGCTTGAGTGCGGTACAGTCTGCTGTTCTGTAAGGACCGCTATCGGTCCACAATAGATAGGGTTGACGTGCACCACTGCTGACCGCTGCCCTATACTGCAGCAGTCCTTCAGCGGTATAGGGACTGACGTACAGTCTGCTAAACACTAATACACAACCTGCTTGGTCCACAAAAGTTCTTATAAGGACTGGTAACTTGGTATAGGGTGCTACGGTACATAGGCTTGAGTGCGGTACAGTCTGCTGTTCTGTAAGGACCGCTATCGGTCCACAATACATAGGGTTGCCGTGCACTACTGCTGACCGCTGCCCTATACTGCAGCAGTCCTTCATTGGTATAGGGACTGACGTACAGTCTGCTAATCACTAACACACAACCTGCTTGTTCCACAAAAGTTCTTATAAGGACTGGTAACTTGGTATAGGGTGCTACGGTACATAGGCTTGAGTGCGGTACAGTCTGCTGTTCTGTAAGGACCGCTATCGGTCCACAATAGATAGGGTTGACGTGCACCACTGCTGACCGCTGCCCTATACTGCAGCAGTCCTTCAGCGGTATAGGGACTGACGTACAGTCTGCTAAACACTAATACACAACCTGCTTGGTCCACAAAAGTTCTTATAAGGACTGGTAACTTGGTATAGGGTGCTACGGTACATAGGCTTGAGTGCGGTACAGTCTGCTGTTCTGTAAGGACCGCTATCGGTCCACAATAGATAGGGTTGACGTGCACCACTGCTGACCGCTGCCCTATACTGCAGCAGTCCTTCAGCGGTATAGGGACTGACGTACAGTCTGCTAAACACTAATACACAACCTGCTTGGTCCACAAAAGTTCTTATAAGGACTGGTAACTTGGTATAGGGTGCTACGGTACATAGGCTTGAGTGCGGTACAGTCTGCTGTTCTGTAAGGACCGCTATCGGTCCACAATAGATAGGGTTGACGTGCACCACTGCTGACCGCTCACCTATACTGCAGCAGTCCTTCAGCGGTATAGGGACTAAGAGTTTTGTCACAGGGTCATTTAAAAAATGACATGCAGAGGAAGAGGCAGGCCCTTCCGCAGGGGTGGTAGGGGTAGGGCAGGAGCAACAGGCTTGAGCCAAAGTGGGAAGTTGCAGAAGGTGCGTTCAATTACTTTAAAGGATGCACCAGACTTGGTTGAGTGGCTCGCTCAGCCTTACTCTTCTGCACCCTCCTCATCCTCTCGATCTGCACCCTCTTCTTCACTCTCTGCTATGTGCACCCCCAAAGACACTACCACCAACAACACGACCACCACCACCACCACCACATACCTTCCGCTTGAGTCACTGGAATTATTTTCCGATCCATATCAAGAGGACATTTCTGATGCGCAGCCACTCTTGGTATTGGATCAGGAAGAGGAGGTAGCAACAAGCGCTACTCAGCAGTCTGACGCCAGTACCCAGATCAGCCCAAGGAGGAGGTTGGTCCCCGGTGTTGCTGCCTACTCTACTTATAGCGGTGGGGAAGGTGACGTTGATGATGACGTGTCTAGTGATGTCACGTGGGTGCCCACAAGAGAGGAAGAGGAGGGGAGTTCAGAGGGAGATATGGACCAGCAGATAGGGAGGAGAAGCAGCAATGACTTACATTGCACAGCAGGGACAAAGCAGACTGCAAATGTATCAGGAGCGAGTCATCGACCATGTACGGTCACATCTGGCGCTCCCAGGACACCGGCACATGGCTCCGCAGTGTGGGCTTTTTTTAACGTGTCCGCTGCTGACAATAGCGTTGCCATCTGCAATCTTTGCAGTCAACGCGTTAGTCGCGGTAAGCCCAATACTCACCTAGGGACGACCGCCTTAAGAAGGCACATGAGCAGCCATCACCGAGCCCAGTGGGAGCAACGGAACACACAAAGCCACACTGCAGGCTCTCACCGTCCAGCCTCGTCTTCTACTTCTCCTTCTCCTCTCTCCTCACAATTGTCCTCCACTCCACCTTCCATCACGCCAAGCTCACATTTTTCTGCAAAAAGGCAGGCTTCCGTGGGCCTAATGTTTGAGCGTAAAAAAATGATGACGCCGGATAACCCTCTTGCCCAACGGTTGGCGGCTGGCTTGTCAGAACTCATAGCCCGCCAACTACTGCCATATAAACTGGTGGACTCGGAGGCCTTTCGCAAATTTGTGGCCATTGGAACACCACAATGGAAGGTCCCAGGAAGGAAGTATTTCTCAGAGAAGGGCATCCCAGAGCTATATGGCCATGTTCAGCGGCAAGTGAATGTATCTCTGGCACACAGTGTCGGTGCCAAGATACATCTGACCACAGACACGTGGTCTAGCAAACACGGGCAGGGAAGGTATATCAGTTTTACTGCCCACTGGGTGAACCTTCTGACGGCCGTCAAGCATGTAACCCGTGGCACCCGTGTAGATTTGGTTTTACCGCCACGGATTGCATGCAGGCCTGACTCTTCTTCTCCTCCTCCTACTCCATCCTCCTCCCTCTCCTCCTCAGCTGCCTCCTCCTTTTCCGCTGCTAGCGTCTCTTCCACTGCACCGCCCAAGCTCCCCAGAACCTATTCCACATGCCAGGTGAGACGTTGCCATGCCGTGCTGCGTCTGTTGTGCCTGGAAGCAAAGAGCCACACTGGCCCGGCACTCCTTTCAGCTTTGCGTTCACAGGCAGATGAGTGGCTAACACCGCTCAATTTGACAGTTGGTAAAGTGGTGTGTGACAACGGTGCCAATCTGCTTAGCGCATTGAAACAGGGCAAAATCACGCACGTGCCGTGCATGGCACACGTCTTAAACTTGGTCGTGCAGCGATTCCTTGTCAAATACCCTGGGGTCCAGGACATCTTGCGGCAGGCAAGGAAAATCTCGGCCCATTTCAGAAGATCTTACACGGCCATGGCTCGCCTTGCTGACATTCAGCGGCGACACCATCTGCCGGTCAGACGTCTTATTTGCGATTGCCCGACGCGATGGAACTCAACCTTCTATATGCTTGATAGGCTGCTCCAGCAGAAACGTGCAGTTAACGTCTACCTGTATGAACTCTGCGAAAGAAACGGTTCTGGGGAGCTGGGTTTTTTTTCACCGCGCCAGTGGCTGCTCATGCGCGACACATGCAGACTTCTGCGGCCATTTGAGGAGATCACCAAACTGGTCAGTCGCAGCCATGGCGCCATCAGTGACATGGTACCTTATGCCTTCTTTCTGGAGCGTGCATTGCGTCGTGTCATTGATCAGGCTGTGGAGGAGCAGGAGCGGGAAGATGAGGAAGTCGCAATGCTGGATGAATTCCCAGGGGGGGCTACTCTATCTGAGACAAGTCAACAACAGGAGTCTGATGAGGAGTCAGAGGAGGATGGTGCCGGGGCGGATGAGCAGGAGCAAGAAGAGCATGCTTTAAACCTTTCTGGGATCCCTGTTGTGCGAGGATGGGGAGAGGAGAATGAAGAGGACGACATTATCCTGGATGATGAGCAGGAGCCAGGCCACCACACCGCTTCCACTTTAGTGCAAATGGGGGCCTTCATGCTCCAGTGTTTTAATAGGGACCCCCGTATAAAAAGCATGAGGGTCAAGGACCAGTACTGGGTGGCAACGTACTTAGACCCCCGGTACAAACACAAAATGGCGGAAATGTTACCGCCGTCGCAGAGGGCTGTCAGAATGCAGCACTTCCAGGCCTTGCTTCGAGAAATGCTGCATTCTGCTTTTGCGTGCGCTGGCAGAGGAGCAATTCCCACTCCCAGAGAAGGATTTGCGGGTACCAATCCAACAGCGCCTGCAAGAAGAGGCCGGTTTGAAGATGTGTTGGTGACTTCGGATATGAGGTCATTCTTTCAGCCGACCCATCGACAGGTGTCATCCGGATCCAGCATCAGGGAACGCCTAGACCGTCAGGTGTCCGACTACATTGGGTTAACGGCCGATGTGGACGCTCTGAGGAGTGATGAACCCCTAGACTACTGGGTGGGCAGGCTTGACCTCTGGCCAGAGCTTGCCCAATTTGCAATCGAACTGTTGGCTTGCCCCTCATCCAGTGTCCTGTCCGAAAGGACGTTCAGCGCAGCAGGGGGGATTGTGACCGATAAGCGTACTCGCCTAGCTCACCACAGTGTTAACTACCTCACATTTCTAAAAATGAATGAGGCATGGATCTCGGAGGAATTCAACACATGTGATCAGTAGACCATGTATATGTCTATAAACAATTTTTGGAATCAAGCACACAGACCTTCTTAATTCATTTGGCTCACTTCCCTGACCCAAAAAAGCACACCGTACTATATGCCCCTACCCTCCTCTTTGAAGAGGTTGAGCGGTGTCATATTTCTACTGGGGCTGCTTATTATGAGGGGTTCCCACCATCCCTGTGCTGTGCTGACTTCCTCCTGGGTGTTCTTATTATGAGGGGCTCCCACCATCCCTGTGCTGTGCTGACTTCCTCCTGGGGGTTCTTATTATGAGGGGATCACACCATCCCTGTGCTGTGCTGACTTCCTCCTGGGGCTGCTTACGGTGCTGCTGTCAGCGCTGTATGTCACGGAGCTGCTGTCAGCGCTGTATGTCACGGAGCTGCTGTCAGCGCTGTATGTCACGGAGCTGCTGTCAGCGCTGTATGTCACGGAGCTGCTGTCAGCGCTGTATGTCACGGAGCTGCTGTCAGCGCTGTATGTCACGGAGCTGCTGTCAGCGCTGTATGTCACGGAGCTGCTGTCAGCGCTGTATGTCACGGAGCTGCTGTCAGCGCTGTATGTCACGGAGCTGCTGTCAGCGCTGTATGTCACGGAGCTGCTGTCAGCGCTGTATGTCACGGAGCTGCTGTCAGCGCTGTATGTCACGGAGCTGCTGTCAGCGCTGTATGTCACGGTGCTGCTGTCAGCGCTGTATGTCACGGAGCTGCTGTCAGCGCTGTATGTCACGGAGCTGCTGTCAGTGCTGTATGTCACGGAGCTGCTGTCAGCGCTGTATGTCACGGAGCTGCTGTCAGCGCTGTATGTCACGGAGCTGCTGTCAGCGCTGTATGTCACGGTGCTGCTGTCAGCGCTGTATGTCACGGAGCTGCTGTCAGCGCTGTATGTCACGGAGCTGCTGTCAGCGCTGTATGTCACGGAGCTGCTGTCAGCGCTGTATGTCACGGAGCTGCTGTCAGCGCTGTATGTCACGGAGCTGCTGTCAGCGCTGTATGTCACGGTGCTGCTGTCAGCGCTGTATGTCACGGAGCTGCTGTCAGCGCTGTATGTCACGGAGCTGCTGTCAGTGCTGTATGTCACGGAGCTGCTGTCAGCGCTGTATGTCACGGAGCTGCTGTCAGCGCTGTATGTCACGGAGCTGCTGTCAGCGCTGTATGTCACGGTGCTGCTGTCAGCGCTGTATGTCACGGAGCTGCTGTCAGCGCTGTATGTCACGGAGCTGCTGTCAGCGCTGTATGTCACGGAGCTGCTGTCAGCGCTGTATGTCACGGAGCTGCTGTCAGCGCTGTATGTCACGGAGCTGCTGTCAGCGCTGTATGTCACGGTGCTGATGTCAGTGCTCTGTATTACGGTGCTGCTGTCAGTGCTCTGTATCTCCTGCACCCTCTTGTTTGCCTACCCTGGTCCCTGACCTTCCCTCTCCTCCATTGCCTTCATTAGCTCCATAGTCCTGAATTGTCAGAACAATTTCCCAAATAAAAAAAAAATGCTTGTAGTTATCGATCCCAAATTCACCTCATACATGTATTATGCTATTGTCCAGGTGGTGGGACTACGTGCTACCCCCTAATAATTACCCCGTGGCCGCAAATTCGACCTAAAGGTTTGCGAAATTCGCCTCCCATTGAAGTCAATGGAGCCCGCGGCGAACGGTCGTTTTCGCGAACGTTTGTGTCCGTTCGCGTTTCGCGTTCGCGAAACGTCCCGTCGGAAGTTCGTCCATCACTAAAGAGGAGGCCATTCTTGAGCAGAAAGAGGAAAAAATCCAAGGGCCAAAATCAGTGGTTGAAATCAGGGCGACCCTGAGATAGAACTTCTCCAGACACAGGTGGCACAGTTGATGGACATGATGGCTCTGCTGACTGCCCGGCACACCACCTCCCCCGATAGGGGAGTTCAAGCACTCACAGAACTGACAAGTCTCACAGCGGTGGTAGAAGAACCCATGACCTGTTTCAACTGTGGAGGAGTCGGACATCTCAGGCAAGTGTGCCCAAGCCCAAGAAAGTGGACAAAATCCCAAAAGCTGGCTTTAAACTTCAAAGGGCCCCAGTGAAGGAGTCAACTGAGTGCCCAGTTATCAAAAGGAACTCCAATCCAACCCGTAGGCACCAGACCCCTGAGACTGCAGTAAAATCAAGGTGGAAGAAGGAGAGGCCACAAAAGCCAATTGCCAAGGTGCAAGCCACTAAGCAGGCCAAAAGTGCCACCTCCTGTGTGCTCCTTCCCAAGTTAGTGGGGCCCTCTCCAATTGTCCCCATCCAGATAGAGGGAATATACACTGAAGCCATGCTGGACACTGGAGCACAGGTGACATTGCTCTACAGGGACTTCTATGATAAGCATATCATGCACCTGCCTTTACAAAAGCTGGAGGAGCTGGAGATATGGGGATTAGGGGCTCAGAACTTCCCATAAGACAGTTACCTGCCGGTCAAGCTCACTTTTGACCCGCGTACAGCAGGGTAGTCGGAAACCTTTGACGCCTTGGCAGTGGTGTGCCCTCGCTCTCTAGGAGCTGACAAAAGTTCTCTCATCATTGGAACAAACACTGACTTGGTGAGAAGACTACTTGCACCTTGGTGAGAAGGATCCTGAACTGGAGAACCATTCCTGACCAGTACACCACACCTCGGATAGAAGATGCCTTGCAGAGCCTGTCGGGGGGTGAAGCGGTTTAGTGTGCTGGACCTAAAAAGCGGGTATTATCAGATTCCCATGTGCCCTGAAGATAGGGAAAAGAACGATTTTATCACTCCTGTGGGTTTCTTCGAATTCAATAGGATGCCGCAAGACCTGTTTGGAGCTCCAGCAACCTTCCAGAGACTAATGTAGAAGACAGTGGGTGACATGAACCCGATTGAAGTGCTGGTATACCTGGACGATATCATAGTGTTTGGGAGAACATTAGAAGAGCACGAGGAACGCATGGAGAAGGTCCTAATGAGGATTCATGATGAAGGCCTGAAGCTCTCCATGGAAAAATGCCAATTTTACCAACCTTCAGAGAACTACCTAGGACACATTGTGTCTGAAGAGGGAGTAGCAACAGATCCTGATAAATTGGAAGCCGTTACTTCTTGGCCCAGGACTACAAATGTGAGTGAACTCAGGTCGTTCCTAGGGTTCTGCTCATACTACAGGAGGTTCGTGGAAGGGTTTGTCAAAATAGCCCACCCACTCACTGAGCTTCTGAAGAACCAGGAAGAAGCTAGTGCAGACTCAGATCAGTCTGGAAAGCCAAAGGAAAGGCCCAGGAAGAAGAAAGAATCCATACAGGATCAGTGGAATTCAGAATGTGAGGAAGCCTTCAGGCAGTTGAAGTGGAGCCTTACCACTGCTCTGGTCCTGGCCTATGCAGACCCCGCCAAACCGCATGAGCTACATGTGGATCACAGCCAAGATGGGCTAGGAGGAGTGCTCTATCAGGAATATGACGGACGTCTGTGGCCCACTGCCTATGTGAGCCGAAGGCTTCTACCTGCGGAAAGAGACTATCCTACTCACAAGCTCGAATTTCTAGCTCTGAAGTGGGCAGTGGTAGACAAGTTGAAGGATTACCTTTACGGGGCAGAGTTCATAGTCAAGATGGGCAACAACCCCCTCACATACTTTCTCACCACCGCAAAGCTGGACGCCACCGGCCACAGGTGGCTGGCTGCTCTCCCTCGTTTACCTTCAGCTTGAAGTACAGACCAGGAGTTGGTAACCGAGATGCGGACGCACTGTCAAGAAGGCCCCATGACTCCCAAAACCCCTCAGAAGACTGGACTCAACTTACCCCTGAAGGAGTAAGAGCTCTCTGTGAAGGGACAATCCAGCAAGGGAAAGGTGGGGCCAGAGCTGAAGAAGTGGGAGTGACCTCAGTGGGGGTACCCAGGTGTTATTGTAACGTCTCCCAAATTATGCAAAAGGGTCTTCCCAAGCTGTCAAAAAAGGATCTCAGGAGAGATCAGGAGGAAGATTCACTCTGTGGGTTAGTGCTGAAGGCAATGGAGAACAAACAGCCTGATCTGCTGCAGAAGAGTCCCCAGAAAGAATCCTGGCTATTACTGAAAGAGTGGGATCGGTTGCAGTTACAACAAGGGATGGTCTACCGAAGGGGTTCCTCTGAAGATCCCGAAGAGAAGTGGCAATTGCTTCTGCTGATCGCTCTGCATGACCACCATGATCATTTAGGAACTGAGAGGACTCTTCAACTCATAAGGAACAGATATTACTGGCCTCACATGAGGACCGAAGTGGAGAGCTATTGTCATTCCTGCCTCAGGTGTATACAATGGAAGACTTTGCCTCAGAGGGCTGCCCCAATGGGCTACTTAGAGAGCCAAGGGTCAATGGATCTAGTCTGCATAGATTTTCTGTGCCTGGAACCCAACCTGAGTGGGCAAGGGGACATCTTAGTGGTTACAGATCCTTTCACCCACTATGCCCAAGCGTTCCCCACTAGAGACTAGCAAGCAGCCACAGTAGCAAAGACTCGTGGAAAAGTTATTCGTCCATTATGGTCTACCTCAACGGATACATTCGGAACAAGGAAGAGACTTTGAGAGCAGGCTGATAAAAAGACTGTTGGATCTATTAGGCATACAGAAGTCCAGGACTACTCCCTACCACCCACAAGGGGACCCTCAACTGGAAAGCTTCAACAGAACCCTCCTGAACATGTTGGGGACTTTGGCTGCAGAGCAGAAACCCCATTGAAGTAGGCACATCACTTCATTGGTGCATGCCTATAACAGTACCAGGAATAACGCTGCTGGATACTCACCTTATAGGCTAATGTTCGGGCATGAATCCAGGCTTCCAGTGGATTTAGCTTTTGGAACCTCCTTGGACCACACATCAGAGACCTCTCATCGAGGGTATGTGGACAGATTGCGGAGGAACCTGAAAATAGCTTATGAGCAAGCTCAAGCCACCTCCAATATCAGAGAAAATAGGAATAAGAGGAACTTTGATCTAAAAGTCAGAGTTTAGGATCTCCAACCAGGTGAACGCATCCTACTAAGGAATCTGGGCATCCCAGGCAAACATAACTTGGCTGATCGCTAGAGATCACAGCCATATGTTGTGTGTAGGAAGCTCCCAGGGCTCCCAGTGTATGAAATCAAGCCAGAAGGAAACACTGGACCAGTGAAAACCTGGCATCAAAATCATCACTTGCCCCTCACGGAAGCAGTCAGGATAAGTCCAGAAGAGGATCTCCCCTCCACGTCTACTGCTGTGCGCAGACCAGTAACTAGGTCTCAGCCTGCCCCCAGTGGAGATGAGGATGAGGGAATGGAGATGAGTTGGTTGTGGCCACCTGGGACAACAGAGACTGAATTTGATGTTTCCCCAAAGACAGGAGAAGACATTAGTGGGACTCTTAGGGCAGAGGCCACAGAATTTGTGCCAATGACACAGCAAGTGGAAGATCAAAATACTCCTGTTTGCATCTGAAGTGAAGAATGGGGATATTTGTTCAAGAATGGTGGATACACCAAAAAGGCAAAGAGAAAAGAGAGACATTCGCCCACAAAAGAGACTGACTTACAATACACCCCTTGACACATCTGTACCGGACACTCTGGTGTCAGCTGTGAGTGCACAGGACAGCTCCCCATCACAAGTGAACTGGTGAGAAGCTCCTCTGTCTGTACTGTGTAACCGTATAGAGACAAGAATACAGGTTAGAGTCAAGAGTATGAACTTCTTTGGGGACCAAAGAGACAAAGTAGGGGGAGTGTGTAGAACTGATATCCTTGTCTTCTGATTTGTATTAGCATTATAATGAAACTCTATGGACGGTTCTATAGCTTAGTGTTTGGCGCTATCTTGCGGCCAAATAATGAAAGTTAATTTAAATGATATTTGGCGTTCAAGCATTGAACTATTTACAGGAAGTGACTGTTATTTACATTAGAGGGTTGACCCGTTTACCCAGGATGCTGAGTGACCTACCCATGGACACCCTCTCTTGCATTGCATGCTGGGTAGGAGATAAAAGGACCCTGAGTAGCCATTTTAGGTCTCTTGGGAATGCATGGCCTGTCTGTGAGTACTTGTGGAGAGGCCTCTCGGAGGAAGTGACCTATTGCCTGTGCAGAGCGCAACCCTGCTCGGTTGTGTGAGTGACCTGAAGTGCCAGCGACTCAGAGATCGGATTGAGAGGATCCAGAGACACTCGTTTGAGCATCGGAAGGCCAGGTCCACCTGTCATAACGGGACAGGGGTGACAGAGCCGGCTGACGCAGAAGCAAGCAGCAACTACCGGACCAAAGTCACCATACCAAGGTTTCGATCCAGTTGGTGAACAGGTTGCTACCCACCGTTTTCTAAACCATTGCACCTAGTCAGACTTATATACAGGCTTTGCTGGGATACCTAGTCCCAAAAAGAAGGAGTATAGGAACTGACGCTAGGCCTACTTACTATCACACTTCAAGCACTTTATTATATTTGTGGAAGCAATTCTAGGATCATCCTTAATTCAATTTTAACTGCTTTAACCTTGGATTACAAATTTATATGGAGTTACCCTTGCTAGCGAAGATCCGAAGATAAAGACTGAGTACTTTAAGTGAGATCTCACGCATAGCTACAAAAGTAGGGGGAGCTCATTTTATATATATATATACACACACATCGTAACTGTTTTACCAAAGTTAATTTCCAGTTAATCTATTTTGGATCTGGATATGATTGTACCTTGTTGTGTGGAGTATTGTTTTCTCTCAGCAGGTGGAGCCAGTGGATCCTGAGAGGACAATACAGGTATATTGTCATATATATTATATTGTACTGTATTGTATTACACCACATCTGTGTCAAGGGGACTGAGGCAAGTTAGTGAGGTTTTGTCACTAGAGTGCAGGCCCAATCAAATCAGCCGCTCCTTCGGGAGTCAGTGCTACACATAGGCAGAGTAGGGACAGAAAGACTGAAGGAGGCGGAAAATCCAACTACAAAGGGAGGCAGATAAAAGGTCTGCTTGTCTCAACCTTGGTGAAGAAAAGGCCCTATTTAGGCCCCCCTCACTTCAGATAAGATGGTAGGGATTTTGTTCCTCCTGGGAGCATTGGTGACTCTAGGAGAGGCCTCTATATGGGGAGGTAGGAAAGACAGGAGGGTAGTGGAACCAATCAACTGGGAAGAGACAGGAAGAGCATTGAACCTCACCTTTGTTGAAGGAACCACCAGTACTATACAGGTGGATTTATGCCAGATGACAGATTGTGGAGATAAGGTAGAAGCAAGTAACATGACCTGGGCAGACAAATACGTGTGCTACCTGGCTGGAACTACCGGGTGTACTACTTGGGATTCAGTCATGTGGACAACTGCAGTCCAAGATTGGGGATATGAGATCCCAGCAGCAGGAGATTTAAAGAATAGATTAACCATAACTAAAGTGGCCCACTCTCCCTCTACAGAACCAAAGAATTGCAATATATTGTTGATTTCCCTGAAGGACCCCAAACTAGAAGATCAGAGGTTATACCCTGTAGGAGCTTGGATATTGAGAACTGACCCTTTGGGAAAATTCTTCCTTGAAGTTAAAAAAAAGATTGAGACAAACAAGAAGAAAGAATTAGCTAATGAGGACCGACTTACGGTAGAGGTATTAGGACCCACAGTGAGATTCACCAATTTTACAGTGGAAGAAGCTATAACATTAGAAACAGGATACCAGGATAACAATGAATGGCTTGAATGGTTGATATATACTGCTAACACCCTTAAAAAAGAGAACTGCTTGGTCTATGCAGGGGCCAGATCCCAGCTGGCTACAGTGCCCTTTCCCTTAAATAACAATACAGATTCAGGTGGTTTATGGTGTATGCTAAAGCTGTATCAAAAAACATACAAACCTGAAACCAACACTTCCTGTCACACGTTAAGTTTGTTGTTTCCCCGGGTTCAGAGACCTCAAATACCCCTTGCTGGCATGGCATACCCTGGCAACTTTACTTGTTTTGCACTTCCGGGGAATGAGAGTGGCACAGATTTGGAGTCTTTATCACATGACTATTGCATGGAGAGGATTAACAAAATTGTAAAGAGAGAGGGTAACAACTGGGTTGAGACACCCAGAGGGCGAACGTATGGTGGTTATGCGGAGATAAGAGGCTCAGATCGAGAATCCCAGACAATTCCCGAAGGGACTGGGTCCTGGTACAGCTGGCAATGCCTCTGCGTTTACTGTCAGAGTTCCCTTGGAAGAAGGGTCACCAGAGGAGCAGAAGAGACACTTCTCCTGCGTGGTCTTTTGACCCCCAGATCTACATAGATGAGATTCGGGGGTTTCAAGTGGAGTGCCAAGCGAGTTTAAAGCTAGGAACCAAATGGCAGCTGGATTTGAATCTCTTCTCTGGTGGGTGACTGTAAACAAAAAATGTTAACTGGATTAACTATATATATATATATATACTATAACCAACAAAGGTTTGTAAACTACACCATGGATACAGTTAAGGGATTGGCAGAGCAACTAGCCACTACCTCTCTGATGGCATGGTTGAATAGGATGACATTAGATATGGTCCTAGCAGAAAGAGGACGGGTCTGTAAAATGTTTGGCGGTATGTGTTGCACCTTTATTCCTAACAATACAGCTCCTGGAGGAACCATGACTAGGGCCCTCGAAGGATTGACAGCGCTATCGAATGAATTTGCAAAAAACTTGGATATTAATGATCCATTCACAAATTGGCTTGAAGGTTGGTTTGGGAAATGGACTGGACATGTCACCTCATGTTTGATCTCTATTGCTGTGGCTTTAGCCATTTTAGTCACTTGTGAATGTTGTTGCATTCCCTGTATGCGAGGACTCTCACAAAGATTAATTGAGACAGCCATGACCAGGATAATGTACCACACAGTTCCCCAAAGGAGAAGATATCTATGATGATGCGAGTACTCCTCTCAATGCAGTAAGGTCTGAAAACTGTCAGACTTCAACTTACCAGACCAGTGAGTCCGCTTGGGCAGAGGGTGGTACGTGTCTAACTCACAACCCCTGGTAGAGTAGACAGGTGGCTGGGAGTGCGGAGTGGTATGAGAGCATATGAAGAGGGTCCAGGAGCTGGAAGTAGGGTGAACCCCGAAGCAGCAGGTGCATAGGCTGAAACACAGGCAATCGGGTGCGGAGCAGGAGCTGAGCAGGCAGGTCCAGGTACAGGCAGGATTTGGCAACAGGCGGGCAGCAACGGTACAATAGGAACAGGCAGGAGCGAGGTCAGAACAGGCCGAGGTCAGGTGCAGGCGGAGATCAGAGGTGTCCAAAGAGCAAGCCGGGTCATTAGGAGATCGGAGATACAGGAATGCAGATACAGGCAATGGAGCAGGGAACGGAGGAGCTGATGATCAGGCAGCACTTGAATGGATTATGCGGCAGACCTAAATAGGCCGATTGGCGCCAAACATCATGTGAGTGTGCGTGCCAACGCGCACGTGCAGTAACGCACCCGCACGTGCGCGCCTGAGCGCCAGCGCGCACACCAGTGCCCATGGGAAGACTAATGCATCTGTTCCACAAGCTAGTGGATCATTTGTGCTCGACACAAAGTTGTCAACTTTGTTGTTGAATCTGGACGGGAACAGGTCTACGTCCAGAGTACCCCATCTCTGGACGTAGACCTCATCAGGGCGTTGCTCAAGGGTATCCAGGGTATCAAGGGTATCCAGAAGACTCCGGGGAGGCCTGCTGTCACACGCCTGCTGTCACGCGCCTGCCTATTTCCGGGCAGATGTTCCGAGGGCTGGCCGATTTATTATTCCTGTTGCCCTTTGGGTTGGGTCCCAGTTTGGTCCTGAAGGCAGCTGTATACCTCTGTTTCTTCAGGTTCCTCAGACCTGGGGAGGTCTCCCGAGCCGGACTCCAGGCTCCAGTTCTCCGCAAGGGTAACCTCACCAGGTGGGGCAAGGTTTTGTCATCAATTTCTACAGTACCAACACTGCCTGGTGTCCGGTGGAGGTGTTGGATCAGCTCACATGCTTATTCTCGGCAGCCCCTCTCGATAGCCCGTTGCTTCCCTTCCCTTCTCTAGGCCTCTCCTCCAGTCAGTTCATTTCCCACATCAGGATTTTGTTGGGTAGGATGGGGTTTAACCCTATGGGGTCACGCCTTTAGGATTGGGGCAGCATCTAAACAGGGGGTCCCTTCCCATGTCATCAAGTTTATGGGTCGCTGGCAGTCATCTTGTTACAGCAGGTACATTCCGGATCCCCACGTGGAAGTTAAACAAGCTTTTACCATTCTGTTGGATTAGTGTTATCATGTTGGTTTCATTAAAGTCACTTACTGTACCTAGTTGGTGTCTCTTTGCCCTCTTTTTAGCATACTCTCACGGGCGATCATGGCACACCTCAGGTCGCTAGGGGTGGGGGGTCTCGTTCAATCCAGTATCCAGACTCTGACTACAAGTTAGAAGGCTGGCTATTGGCCAGCCTGCATTTGTAGGAGGAGTGTGGGGCTTCATAATCTCCACCTCCTCCTCCTCTATGCTCGTCAGTTGTAGTTCCGGGTTCCCTCCCACCCGTTACCCCCTTTTTTTAATTCATTTATTCATTCATTTTCACTCAGGGTATGCCCTCTTTTTAGCATACTCTCACGGGCGATCATGGCACACCTCAGGTCGCTAGGGGTGGGGGGTCTCGTTCAATCCAGCATCCAGACTCTGACTACAAATGTTTTTATATACATCTATTTATACGGTGTACGGACAAATACAGAATGAACATATATTGAAATGATTGCTCATATTTTGGGTATGATCAAGGTTTGTTGCTTTTTATACAAATTCTTTATTAACTCCACTGAATGTGTTTATATGATGCAGAACTGTGAATGAAACCAGCTGAAATAAAAAAAAATGAATCAAAAATATATATAGAATTTGATAACCTTCATATGTTGTTGTTCTGTTATTGTTTACAAGATCTGTTTCAGGTTAATTTAAACTTTTAATTATCAACCTAATTGCATGTTATGTTTTTTTCCCAGATGTGTATACTCATTAGGGCTCCTCACAGTTATACTGTATCAGGGTATAAAAACAATGCTCAGTAGACGAACCAAGTACTGTAACTGTCAGGAGATCACAACAACTCATCATTCTGTATAATCAGTTCAGTTAATTATTATTGCATATGTATATATATACATGTATTACATTTGCTATCTTTTTATCTTATGTAAAACAGTTATTTAGATACAGAAAATATATCTATATTCTGTTAAAAGTATCGTCTCAGCTTGGTAACCCACTTATAATAAATGGTAAGTGAATATTGAATATGCACGTTTTTTTTCTTGGGAATTTTTAAAATGTATTTTTTTCAGAAGGAAATTTAAACTACAACTGGTGTTTTTTTGGGGGGAGGGGGGGTGGGAGTGGAGGGAATCACATATAGCTTTCCCTGCACATATTTGTGAAATCTGTAATAAAGGCTACTTTTTTCTTACAAAATATTGCACTTAAATATTAGAAGAAACATCTGTGGCCATGCTATTGCTATAATAAGCCTAACTCCAGATACAACTTTTTTTTAGTTTTGGACAAAGTTAGGAAAGCATAGAACCATTGCAAGGTTTTTATTATAGTCTGTGTCCCAAATGTGGAAATTTCTCCTTCATTCCTCACAGCACAAGAAATGTTGGAAAATCTCTCCCGTGGGCTTAAAGATTTACTCAAAACACATTTTTTTCAGTAACAAGATAAAGGGTTGGAGTCTATGGCAACCCGATATTACTATCTGTATCTTCCTGTGCTCTATGCATTATAAACTCCTGGCCCCTGCATTCTGTGTGGTATGTATTCTTCACCCTTGTGTTCTGTACTTTACATATTCCAGACCCTTGTGCATTGTGCATTACTCACTTCCAACCCCCATGTTCAGTACATTATGTACTCCTAACCCTGCACCCTGTGACTTACATACTCCTGACCATTACACTATGTACATTTAATACTCCTGAGGCCTGCACTCAATATCATAATTACATATTTCTGATCAATGTATTTATTGTCTCAATTCTCAATTAATAGTTGCAAAACAGCCCCAGACTATTTTAAAGAATTTTTCTCTAACTTTAGTAAAATACAGCCAAGCAGGAGCAGTATTATCCTCAGTGGACGTCGTATGGTGTGCGCCTTGTGCATGCCCTAGTGGCCAGGCAGCGGTACAATATGTCACCTGATCTTTGTACAAGGCTGGCCCTGTGGACCGATAGTAAACAATGGCTTTCATTCATAGCCATTCATTGTTTACTATTGTGATCTGTGTGAATGATCACAGTGGTAACATGGTATAGGGGCCAATCACAGAGGACCTGTACCACGTGATAGCTCTGGTCAATCACAGTTATCACAATAGTACACAATGGCACATAAATCAATGTCGTTTATAAAAATGATTGTTTATAACAGTGATCATATCATCATTGTAATAAGCAATTATAGTGGAAAAAATCCCAAGCACCTCCTCAGAACAGTACAATGTCACTGTACTGCTCTGGTTACAGTATGTGAAAAAAAAATTGTAAAAAAAAGAAAAACATTTAAAAGATTGAAAAAAAAATACTTCATTTTATTTCTACATACTGTCACCAGTCGGTGTCCCTGATCACATCACACTGGTCATATGATGATGCTATACTTCTCTGGTGACTGTATACAAACAATTGTGTAAAAAATAAATAGTTTTTGGCTTTTTTGTGGGTACTGAAGGACTGTGGAATATGTATGTCATGTATACAGCGAATAAGCCCCGGCTCAAGTTATGCAAAATTGGTTTTAGATATCCCGACCTGACAAAATGATTTGGCCAAAAAAGCAGCATTCCTTTAAAAATTACTATGATGGAAGGGTGGGTCCCAACTGCACTGACAGTAAAGTTAAGAGTGCATGTGATAACTTAGTGGAGATGACAGATGTTGTTTAACCCTTTCATGACTAAGCCTATTTTTGGAATTTGGTGTTTACAAGTTAAAATCCATATTTTTTGCTAGAAAATTACTTGGAACCCCCAAACATTATATATATTTTTTTAGCAGAGGCTCTAGAGAATAAAACGGCGATTGTTGCAATATTTTATGTCACACGGTATTTGCGCAGTGGTGTTTTAAACGCAACTTTTTGGGAAAAGGGACACTTTCATGAATAAAAAAAAAACAAAACAGTAAAATTAGCCCAATTTTTTTGCGAAATGTGAAAGATAATGTTACGCCGAGTAAATAGATACCAAACATGTCACACTTTATAATTGCGCGCACTTGTAGATTGACGACAAAGTACGGTACCTAAAAATCTCAATAGGCGACGCTTTAAAAAAATTTTACGGTTACCAGGTTAGCGTTACAGAGGAGGTCTACTGCTAGAATTATTGCTCTCGCTCTGACGATCGCGGCGATACCTCACATGTGTGATTTGAACACCGTTTACATACGCCGGCGCGACTTCCGTATGCGTTTTCTTTGCTTCGCGAGCTCGCGGGGACGGCGGGCGCTTTGAAAATTTTTTTTTTCTTTTTTTATTTATTTTATTTATTTTTAAATGACTAAATTGTTTAAAAAAAATAAATAAATTTGATCACTTTTATTGCTGTCACAAGGAATGTAAACATCCCTTGTGACAGTAATAGGTAGTGACAGGTACTCTTTATGGAGGGATCGGGGGTCTAAAAGACCCCCCACCCCTCCTTTACACTTCAATGTATTCAGATCGCCGAAAACGGCGATTCTGAATACCGGATATTTTTTTTAAACCGGCGCCATTGGCAGCCGAGTAAACGGGAAGTGACGTCATGACGTCGCTTCCGTGTTTACGATGAGGAGACTGGAACGAAGCCGATTACGGCTTCGTTCCAGTTCCTCCCCAGCAGCCAGAGCCGACGGATCTCTAATCGGTGCTCCCGATCGAGCGGGAGCACCGGTAACAGCGGCGAGAGGCGGCGGGAGGGGGGGACGTCCCCTCCCGCTCCTCCGGCATAACAGCCGAGCGGCTTTTAGCCGCATCGGTTGTTATGCCTGGATAGCCAATCGCCTGCTGTAAAAAACGGTACCGGGATGATGCCTGCAGGTGCGGGCATCATCCCGGTATAACCCCCGGAAGCCGAGTACGCAGATGTGCGTACGCTCGGCGGGAAAGGGTTAAAGAAACATCAGCAGTTTATTTGACTCATTATGACAACCAGGGCTGGACTTACCATTGGGCTTGACTGGGCTCAAGCCCATGGGCCCCGCCCAATAGGGGGCCCTGCCAAGATACATAGCAAAGTGTACTCGGCTCCGCTCTCAGTAACGCCCAGTCCCGCCCTATGATGGACATAACACAGGGACTGGGCGTGACTGTGTGCCGAGCCGAGTACACTGGGCTAATTTCAGCTCTGCACGGGACTGCGAGAGGACTCGAGAGCTGATGTAATGACATATTCGGTCGACCCATCACAGTTTGCTATGGAAGTGACGTTCCGTCTCTGCCATTTTGCTACATCCCACACTGGTTCACAGTAAGGATACACTAAGAAGGGGTAAGCGGACATGTTGTTACATCCACCGGAGTTTTGCATTTTAGATGTATTTATAACATTAAAGTTAGTATATAGTGAAATACAGTACTTACAACTCCGTCTGACTACTTAGATGTTGAATTTTAAAAGCAGCGAAATTCTGTCAGATTAGCAAACCTGTGAGATGAGCAGGGTTGCCGCTGCTTTTAAAATTCCAGATCTAAGTAGTCCGTTGCTTTTAAAATTCAAGATCTAAGTAGTCAGATGGAGTTCTAAGTCCTGTATTTCACTATATAAACTGACTTTACTGTTATAAATACGTGTAAAATGCAAAACTCCAGTGGGTGCAACAACATGTCCGCTTTACCCCTTTTTAGTGTATCCTTACTGTGGACGAGTGTGGGGTGTACCAAGATGGCGGCGATGGAAGGTCACTTCCGTAGCAAACTGCCGAATATGTCGTTACACCGCAGTGAGGACCCAAGAGCCGCCTAGAGGACCAGAGAGCCGCCGTGATACACAGGACACTGTATCTCGGCGGCACCATTTTAAACTTCAAGACTGCAATGACAAGGCTGCAAATAACACTGGGGCAAGGCTGCAAATGACAAGGCTACACTGACAAGGCTGCAAATGACACTGACAAGGCTGCAATGACACTGGACAAGGCTGCAGATGGATGGGAAAGGCTGCAGATGGACACTGATAAAACTGCATTGATGGGCATTTAAATTTGTTTTTCCCTTAAACTTCCCTCCTAAAAGTTTTTTTTCCTTAAAATTCCCTCCTAAAATTGGGGTGCGTATTATACGCCGGTGTGTGTTATATGCAGATAAATACGGTAATGTATAGAAGGTAGGGCCGAAAGTGACTCAAGCCCAGAGGCCCCCACCACCCTAAGTCCTGCCCTGATGACAACCATGCTATCTATTAAAGCTCAAATACCGATCACGCTTGATTATCTTTTTTCCGGGCCACAAATAAAGCCTCGTAGACACGGTACAATTGTTGGCCAACCGAGCGTCTTCTTTTTGTACTAAGGGAGTGTGCCAGGATATTGTCTTGCATACTAATGGTACACAATTGTCGTGCAACAAACATGAACGCAATGACATACTACGAGGAATTTCAGTTCTTGAGCACCACATTTTGGGCCCCTGCTGCTAATTTCGTGTTTGGTGAGCATTGATTCCGAGCATGCGTTTGTGTACTTTCGACTTTTGTGTGACAGATTTGTGTACTGTCCATATGAAAATCTACATCAAACTGAAAATTTACTAGCCTGCCATCCAACATCTGTTGGCCAAAAGTTGGACAACAATTGTCAAAAGGAGCGTACGAACAGTAAGGCCGCGTACACACGCGCGGACTGTTCGCCCAACTTTGTCCGTCCAACAGTTTCGGCAAACAGTCCGCTCAAAATTAGCATGGACGGACATGGCCACACACGACGAACGAACAGTTTGCTGAAACCGTGCGCGATGACGTGAACGGCACGTACGACGGGATGAAAAATACGACGTCCTATACACTGCATTATAACTTTCGGCGTGTAAATCCTTTCTGAGCATGCGCGGAACTTAGTTTGACGAACAAGCCTACACACGGGCGCGGACTGTTCGCTGAAACAAGGTTTCAGCGGACAGTTTTTCGGAAATTCCGTAAAACCTTGTTCGTCAAACTGTCCGCTGAAACTGTCCGCTGAAAGCCCACACACGAGCGGACTGTCCGCCCAAACACTGTTCAGCGGACAAAGTTGGGCGAACAGTCCGCGCGTGTGTACGCGGCCTAAGATTTTAGGACAACAGTCTGTCAACAGACAATCCCCTACCAACAAGCGTACCTTGTGTACAAGGCTTTAGATTTTCGGACAACCAAACATCCAATTTTTGGGGCATGCTACGCTCATGTCAAAAGTGAAGAGGTTACTAACAATACGGACATTTTCGTTTGACAGAATACAACATCAGAAGTGACATAATGTGTTGAATAGTTTTGTATGTATTCTTTCGTTTTTGAGCATATGTAGTCTTGCCCTTATGATTTTTTTAATACGAAAAGCATACTAATGAAACGAAAGTCGGATGTTGAATTCACATCCAACAAAAATGTTATACTCTCCGCATCCAGCTTTTGTCTGTCGAAAAAGTGAAATCGGCTGTCGAAAGCACCGTACTAACGATCCGAAAATCGGCAGCTTGTTGTATGAATTGTCCCATCCGATTTTAGTAGCATGTCTATAGGCCATTAGAGTGTTGAAACTGCAAATGGCGCAAAGCTCAGCATTTCTGATTTTTCACTGCTCACTGGATGCTAATCCTCTGCTCTCTCAGATAACATCCCTGCCTCAAGGAGGTGCAGCAGAGTCTGGGATACATAACAGGGGTAGCCAGTTAATACACCTAGCTTCCATTGGGAAGCCAACAGCCTGCTGGACAAATGTAAATAAACGCAGACATAAATCAGCTTACAGTGCTGTGCAGTCAGTAACATAAGTCTTATGACACTGGCAGTGACAGGGTTAAAGTATAGGCATCAGGCTAAAGCAGCCATACATGTATTGAAATTCAGCAAATTCAGCAGGGACCAGCTGAATTTCAATCCATGTATGAGCACTTTGTACATAAGTTGATATATCAATCAACTTCAGTACAACCACCTTGTCCGGTTTTTCCTGATCGATCAGTGCTGCCAGATATAGCCAGCAGCAGGGACCAGTGTACTCTGATGGTGGGGAGGTCTCCCCACTGTCAGAATACAATAACTCAGCAGGAAAGATTCATCTACATCAAGTGTGTGGATTGGGGACTCAGATCATTTTAACCACCTCAATACAGGGCACTTACACCCCCTTCCTGCCCAAACCATTTTTCAGCTTTCAGCGCTGTCACACTTTGAATGACAATTGCACGGTCATGCTGTAACCATGTGAAATTTGTATTATTTTCTTCACACAAATAGAGCTTTCTTTTGGAGGTATTTAATTTCTCCTGGGTTTTTTTTATTTTTTACTAAAAAAAATATATTTTTGAAAAAAACAAGTTTTTCTTAGTTTCTGTCAGAAAATTATGTAAATAAGTAATTTTTCTCCCTCACTGATGGGCGCTGATGAGGCAAGCACTGATGGGCGCTGATGAGGCAAGCACTGATGGGCGCTGATGAGGTGGCACTTATGGGCACTGATTAGGTGGCACTGATGACGAGGCACGAATATGCCACACTTATGGGTACTGATAGATGGCACTGATATGTGGCACCAATGAGCACTGATAGGCGGCACTGATATGTGGCACCAATGAGCACTGATAGGCGGCACTGATAGGTGTCACAAATTATTATAAGAGTTTGAAAGAAATTGGCCAGTAGGGATGAGCGAACGGTTCAGCCTGAGCATAACTTTCTTTGTTCGGTTGTTCGGCAAATAGCCAAACAAACGGGTAGTTAAACCGTTTTTTTTCCCCCGTACCGACCACAATGCATTGCGGCACTAAACAGTGCATTGCAAGCCCTGATTGGCTGAAGCAGTGAAAGCTTCAGCCAATCAGGGCACAGAGCACTGTCAGAGTCAAGATTGGACACTGTCATCATCACCGTCATCAGGAGGTGGTGGACTGGCTTACTAAACCTTCCTCATCCTACTCATCCTCTGTCACGAAAGTAGAGACAAGTGTGCAGTCCCCTGCAGTTGCCAGAGTGGATAAACCTGCTCCTTGTCCACATCTATTCCTGATATAGCCCCAACATCAGCCCTTGAGGAGTCAGCTGAATTATTTAACCAGAGCAGCAGCCACTTGCTTCTTGATGATGCCCAGCCATTATTGGATTCAGATGTTGGTTCTGAGGTTGAGGATGACAGGAACATGAGCCTAGAGAGAGGGAGGAACACGGGTAGACAAATTGAAATTCATGTTCCCAAAGCCCCAGCGTATAGCCTAGTTGTCTCCAGTGGTAATGATTGAGATGGAGAAGATGATCATGATGATGAGGATGAGGTCACTGATGCGATTTGGGTACCAGATAGAGCAGAGGAGGAAACTGAAGATGAGGCGGCACAACCCCTAGTAAGCCATCAAAAAAGAGTAGAAAGCAGCCACCCTATTCCATCACATTCTGCAGCTGTTATCTCCCGGCCCACTCCCCAAAGCTCAGCTGTCTGGACCCTTTTCAGCACATCTGCAGCAGATCACACTGTTGTTATCTGCAAACTGTGTGTCAGGCACATCAAACATGCAAAAACACAAACCAAAAAACACTCAAAAGCCACACAAAAGGGACACAAATCTGTTCCTTCTCCTCCTCCTCCTCATTACCCACTTCAGTCTGCCCCTACGTCATTACATTTCAGCAGCCTCCACTGACAGGGATGATGGTATAGCACAGGGTGTCCCAGATTCTAGCAGCACATCTGCCAGCAGTACACCACCAGCTGTAGACTGTAGCTGGCAAATTTCTCTGCCCCGTCTGCTGCAGCGGAAAAAAAATACAGTCCCTGCCACCCACATGCCCAGCGTCTGAATGCAAGCTTGTCAAAGCTGTTGGCTCTCCAACTTATACCTTTCAGCCTGGTGGATTCTGCCCCTGAATTCACACAATGGGCTGCACCACAATGGAAGGTTTCCAATCGCTACTACTTTTCATGTAAGGCCGTTCCATCTCTCTACTATCTCTACTATCATGTGGAAGGGAATGTTCTGGCATCGTTGGGCAAGGCAGTCAGCCGTAAAATCCACCTTACTGCTGATACGTAGTCCAGCTAGCATGGACAAGGACGATATATTTTATTCACAGCACACTGGGTAACACTGCTTGCAACTCGAAAGAATGAAGGACAGGGCTCGGTGCTGCAGCTTTTTATGCCCCCACATCTCCATACAGCTGGTGGTGATAATGCCAGACCTGTGAGCTCTACCCCTCCTCCTCCTTTGCCACCTCCTTGCCCTCCTCTGCAGAAATGTCCTATGAACATCAGATACCCCCTAAGCATTCAAAGTGTTATTCACAGAGCCAAGCTAAAAGGTGCCATACAGTGCTTCAACTGGTGTGGTTAGAGGAGAGGAATCACCCCGGAGCAGAGATTCTTGCTGCTCTGCAGGGACAGGCCCAGAGGTGGTTCACACCGCGCCAGCTGGAGCCAGGAATGGTGGTGTCCGATAATGGCTCAAACCTCCTGTCCGCCCATAGACAGGGAAAGTTGACACATGTGCCATGCCTGGCACGTCCTCAATTTGGTGGCGCAGTGTTTCCAGCATTTATCCAGGGTTGCAAGATGTACTAAAACAGGCCAGAAGATGCTTAATTGGCTGAAATTCAGCGAGAATTCCATCTGTCCGTAAACCACCCGATTTGTGACATGCCCACCAGGTGGAACTCAACTTTGGGAATGCTGCAGCGGCTATACATGCAGCAAAAGGCTGTCAACGAGTATCTGTACCAATACGGCTTTTTTTTCTCCGTGCCAATGGCTGATCATTATGCATGCATGCACTGTATTGTCACCATTTGAGGAGGTCACACAAGCAGGGTGAGCAGTGAAAGTGCATGCATCAGTGACACAATCCCTGTTGTGTTTCTGCTGCAGCAGACTCTGCGTGGCATTATGGGCAGGACGCTGGAGGCAGAGCAGCAGGAGGAAGTCCCACTTTATCCAGACACTATCATTCCTATATCACTCAACACACAGGAGGAGGATGAGGAGGAGGATTCTGGCACTTTCATAGGCTTTGAAGAAGAGGAAGACATGCATCAATCTGTAAGCAATGGCTTTCCAACCCCAGGACCCTTGAGAGTAGTATGTGGCTGGGAGGAGGAAGTTCCAGGTGCTGTCATCCTGACTAACCCAGAGGAGTCTGCTTCTCAAGCCTCTGCAAATTTGAGGGGCATGGGCAACCTCATGCTCAAAAGCCTGCGAAAGGACCCAAGAATACATGGCATAAAGGAAAAGCATAATTACAGGTTGGCAACCCTCATTGACCACCGTTATGAGGGGAAGGTCTCAGAACTCATCCTGTCCCCGCAGAGAGTGCAGAAGATAAAATCTCTTGAGAACACATTAAAAGGGATTTTATTGAAAGTTTTTCCTGACTCGGTTACAGTGTGGTGGAAAAACGTTGTTTGGAGTCTTCTGCTGGTCAAAAGAGGAGTGTTGCAGAAGGCGTTCGCCTAAGTGAGGCATTTCGGAATTTTTTTAGTCCTCACCGCCCAGGGCTGTCAGCTTCCACATCCCATCGGCAGCGTCTGCATCACATGGTGGACAATTAGTTTGGGTCCAAAACAGAGATGGAGAGCTTTCCAGCTGATGATCCACTGACTTACTGGGTGATGAGAATAGACCTCTGCCCAGAACTTGCCAAGTATGCTACTGAGTTGTTGGGCTGCCCTGCAGCCAGCGTGCTTTTAGAACAGGCATTCAGTGCTGCAGGAGGTTTCGTTACTGATCACAGAACGTGTCTGTCCACAGACTCCGTGGACCGCTTGACTTTTATAAAAATGAATCAGTCCTGGATTACCAATTATGAAGCCCCTGATGCTGATATAACTGATTAAGTCTTTTTGGGATGTGGAATCTCTGCAAGACTTTGAGGCTGCCTAGCGTTGAGGGTGTTCAATCATTTCATCTGGAAGAATGTTTTGGTATAGGTTTCATGGGCAAAATTAACTACCAAAGACCACATTTTTAGTACCTGTTTGAAAGGTGGATATCATTTAAATTTTTTACAGCAGGGCCAATTTTTGCCTTCATCCAGATTGCCTCTATAGGGTTACAGTGAGAAGGCGCCACCGACACCCAAAGACCAATTTTTACACACCCGTTACTTCTGTCCAAAGTCACACCAGAATGTATGCCATAAATCTCTAATCTTTTTCCCAGTGAACTACATTGTGGCCTCATCATACACACTGGCTCCCCACCAGTTGCTGAGCAAAATAAAGGCAGCTTGCAGGGAAAATTTCATTTTTTGGGCTTTATAAATGCAATTATTTCTGCAGCAGATTATAGACATAGTACAGATCTCTCACTTTACAGGTAGACTTGGAGGTCCACGCAACTATGTCGGACCACACCAATACCATCTCCAGGAAAGCCCCTTGAAGTGTCAAAAAAAATCACACTTTACATCAAAAATCAGTTCCCTGGTGGATCTGACCCCAAGTCATTCCCCCCCACATGTAGAACCAACACATCCGGTGGCCTATCTAGCCGAGCGTACCGTTGTACTTCCGGCACTACTCTGCTCCATCCCATTCCTGGGATGCCTCCCTCCACAAGATCCTCAGTTGCCTGCCTTCTGGCCTAACATCTGTTCTCCTGGCACCCTCAAAGACATAAGAATGCCCAAGATCCAGACGAGGCGTATTTGACCTCCATCTGAAATGACATAACAAGGATACATATTAGAATTACAAACACATCACACAATCCCCCCCACCCCCCCAAATTAAACATTTTCCCTTTGTTTTTTTGTTTTTTTATTCATCAGTTAACAATTGAGTGCACACATAAGACCGGAGCCTCCTGGCTTCCCACCTCCCAATCCTTTTTACAGCCACCTTATCCAACCCACACCTGGCAACCTCTGTAGCCGCCCGATGCGGAAGGAGTGTGATGCAAATTGTGTACAATCCAGCCCACCATCCTAAGGTATTTGTGGAAAACTGCAATGAATTGAAACCTAGACAAAAAGGTTCCATCCCCATGCAACAAAAACGGCCCACTCCCAACAGGACGAACCTTAAAAAAAATTCCTCCACCATCCTAATCAGGAAAACCCTGAATCAGGCAACGGAAACAGCTGCACATTCAACCCTCTTCCTCTCTGGCCCGTTTTAGACCTGCACAACCTTAAGACCACCCTATCCTCCCTGATGTCCCCATCCTGTACCAACAGACCCCCTTCTACTCGCTTCGCTGGGCTCACCCATTTGAAATGCTTCAAAAAACGCAATAAAAAAACGCTGCCCTAAACAAGAGTACCTCATAACCCAAGGAACACACACCAGCTAATTTGTCACAAATTACCTGCAGGATTGAAAACGAGACCGACCTCCTAGCATCTTTTTGAGAACGACCCTTTCGATACCCTTTTATCACTTGTCTCACTCAGAAATCTTTAGTGAAATCCATCAGGCCTTGAAGCTTGAATAAAAAGGCCAAATTTGCCAGCTTCCACTCAATGGCAGACGCTGACCCCCTTCTTCCCTCCTTCCATATGCCTGGAAACAAAATACACCATCAGTAACCTCATCTTAGACCCGCCCAGCTCGGCTCTCAGCAGCCGCGTAAAAGCTAACCACTCTTTCCATATCTTGGTGTAGGCCGCCCAAGTCGACCCACTTACCGATCCATCCTGCAGTGACTCCAAGGCAATCTCCCAAAGCCACCCCGGTCAAGGAATCCCTTCCTTCTCCACAGCTGGCGTCAGCTCCCTGAACCTGTCTCACTTAAACTGAGATAATGAATCAGCCAGAGTGTTGTCAATGCCCGGGATATGAACAGCGTATAGAAAACATTTAACTGTAAGCAACGCAACACTAGGGGGCACAGCAATCGTATCACCGACTGAGATGATGCAGAGATCCGATTGATGACTTGCACCACCCCCATATTGTCACAGTTCAACCTAATCTTTAAGTTCTGACATGCCGTACCCCACTCCATAGCCAGGACCACCGGAAACAACTCAAACAGTACCAAGTTACGAGTAAATCCTGCCTCCACCCAACACTCAGGCCAGGCCTCCGCGCTCCATTGCCCTTGAAAGTCCCAAAACCTGTCCATCCAGCCGCGTCCGTAACCAACTCCAAATCAAAATTACTTACTGGCCCCTCCATCCAAACCAAGCAACCATTTTATGTCTCCAGGAACATGTTTCAAACTTTCAAATCCTCCTTATGTTCCTTGGTAAGTGTAATGAAATGGGTCAGGGCCGGCAAAAAACCCTACCCATCAGATTAATGCGACACGCAAAATTCAACTTACACAACAAAGACTGCAACCTCTGGATCTGCACCTTCCTCTTCTCCATCATCTCCCTTATTTCCACCTTGAGCCCTTCCACCTTGTCCCCTGGCAACCTACACTCCATAGCTCTGTTATCAAGCTCAATGCCCAAAAAACTAAGTTTGGTCATCGGGCTTTCAGTTTTTTCCACCACTAACGGAATGCCAACTTACCCGCAATATGCTGCAATGCAGACAAGAGAATCATACACACACTGGAGGAATGAGGACCCACACACAAGAAATCATCCAGGTAATGTATCACTGAATCCAATCCAGACACATCCCATATCACCCATTCCAGGAATGAGCTAAACAATTCAAATATGGCACAGGAAATGGAGCAACCCATGGGCAAACATTGATCCACATAAAATTCCTCTTGCCAACAGCACCCCAACAGCCAAAAACTATCCGGGTGTACTGGTAGCAAGCAAAATGCTTACTCAATGTCTGACTTTGCCATGAGTGCCCCTTGACCATAGTGCCTAACCCACCCAACAGCCATTTCAAAGGATGTATACGTCCACGTGCAGAGCCCACCAGGAAGTTGGCACGGCGCTGCGCTAATCACAGGCAGTGAGCAATTTTCCTGATGTGCGGCTACAGGGATCGGGAAATGCGATTAGCGCAGCGCCGTGCCAACTTCCTGTCGGGCTCTGCACGTGGAGTGTGCGAACATGCTTGAGCCAATCCTTACCTAACAACCTGCACAATGCGTCATTCACATCAACAGAAGATATATCAGAAGACTTACTGGGCTGACTGGCCTGCTCCCCACAGCCGCTGCTCCGGTGTCTCCCGACGGCACGATCAACTGATGATCCACCTTTTCAGAGCCTGATATCTCCCCCTCTGTCCGCACTTCCATGGCTGGAAGCATCGGCGTCAGTAGCCCCCCAGGCGAAACAGGCCTGAAGGCCATGGATTCTGGCCGTGTTGCAGCTTGCCCCTTCTCCGTGTATCTTCCTTCTGTCTCACCCGCTGTGCAGTCCTGCACGCATGGTGCCTCTATTAGGCCTGGCCTGTCTGTCTCTGTCTTGCCTCGTGTCCCTCCGGCCTCCCTGAGCTGCCGAACTGCCAGCATCTGGTAGCTGCTCCCCCGTCAGCCACATGTAAAGATGGGAGAATCACTCTCTCTGATTGCAAGCCTAGTAGGTCGAGGAGCAGGCGCAATTATGGGCCATAGCCCTGGCCCGAACTCCGCCATTGGCAAGAATTCTGCCTGGTCCCTCCGGTGGCTGAAGCTGATGACCATTTTGATGGAGGGGCAGACGGGTCCATTAAAGGGCTCCTAGGGTGGAGCCGAGCTCTGCTGGAGGGGCCAGGAGAGAAGCAATCCGGAGGCCGGGACCTCGGAGCGCGTGGTGTCTCCTCACCTCCGGCGGCTGACCCCCACCGATTCGTCCTGGATAAGGGTAGCCACCTGTGCATGTAACCATTCTGGCCCCCTCGTCGCCGCCACTGCCTGCAAGTGCGATTGGATCCAATCCACATTATAGCCATTCTATGGGCAGCGTGTAAAACTAAACTTCTCCTTCTCTTTCTCTCTCCCCCACTGCTCCCGGAAGTCCCCGCCTCCTTCTTTTATATCACTCCTCCCTCCCAGTTCTTTTCCACCTGCCTCCTCCCATTTTATTTCCTTCTCCTTATAACCCTTTTGTTGTCTCTCCCCTCCCCCTTGTCATGCCCGGCCCTTCATTACTTTGTTTTTCTTTGTCACTCCATTCTAGGCCTCACTATTTGACAGGATGAGCAAAGTGTATTTAAAGATATCCTGGCAAACAAAAGTGATGTACAGTATGCCGGCAATATCCTGGCAAGCAAGATGGATACTATGACTGCTCAGCCGAGTGTAAGTGTTTCTACAGGTGTAGGCTCCAGTAAGGCAACATTGTCTGCATGCAGTGTCTTTAAGGTTGGCAAGTGCCCGTTCACCAATCCTGCGACCAAAGCCCAAAGGGAGATGCCCTGGCAAGCAGGTTCTTCAGGTGACCCGGCTGGATACCTCACAAACCGGAATGAATCACGCTTTCAGGGATGCCTGGAGATGCACCCGGGGTCCTCCCTCTGGTGGGATGTCAATCACCTTGAAGCTGTGGCAAGAACAGTCACACTGACTCAGGATGGCAGCACCTCTGCCCCTGTGTCCGGTCTCTTTCATCGCCTTGCGGTGTCTCTTCTCTCCCAGGTAGTCTCTTGGTGTTCCAGTCCTACTCTTGCCAGGGAGCATGCTGGAATAGGTAACACACTGTCTGATGCGAGAAGAGGAAGGGGGGGACTCCTCCACAGTTGCTGACAGGCTCGCTCTCACTGACTGTGAGCCTGTCTGTATAAATCCTGGCAATGGCTGGTGGGGGGCAACAGCTGGCAGGGCCACAGTTGGCAAAGCGACACCCGCTACATATAATTAAAAGCAAGTAGTGCAAGTAACAAATTAAACTATTCCCTATGCCTTTAAAGAAGCTACACAAAGGGCCAGTGTGTAAACATCACCTTAAAAATAATGCATAAACCTGGGTACACACTGTCCAAAAATTGTCCGGTTCAGTAGAAACCATCCGACTTTCAGTGTATGTCTACAGCAGTTTGTCTGACAGAAAGGACATGCTGGAAAACCAGAATCCGATCTGCACTTGCAGTCATTGGCTTTGAGCACTGATCAGTTTATTCTGGTGGTGGGGAGTGTGACAGACTGTCATGTATCAGATAAGACCAGAACTGTGTGGACTGCAACAGAGGAAACCCAAACGTGTATAAGTAAAATATGATTTATTAAAGAAAGTGAATAATATGAATACAACCACACAGTGCAATAAACCAACCAACAAAGACCCCCAAACAACAACAGACAGATATGTACAATAAATGGGAAATGCAAGTACCGTAAACGATAGGCAGGCCAGGGTCATACACAGAGGATCAGCAAATAAACAAGGGCAGTCCAGAATCAGTCACAAGCCAGGCCAAGGTCATACACGGGGAGATCAGCAAATGGGGTAAGGAACACAGGACAGGGAGAGGATGGATGGATCAGACTTCAGGACAGGAATAATGGTAACAGGTGGGACAGAGTTGGGACCAGGACAGGGAAACAGGATCAGAACCACGGGTCACAGGTTCAGGGTACAGGAACAGGTTCAGGGTCGCAAGCAGCAGGTCAGGGCACAAGGAACAATACCGAGGCAAACATATGACTGCTTGCCAGCTATTTATAGGCCTGTGATTGGCCTCAAGTGACACCTGATTGCAGGAGGTGCTGCCTGCTCCATACTGCCAGGATCCATCCGCTGGTGGACGCCAGTACTGCGGCCCAAAGATGATATAGCATCAGCAGGGAAAAGCTCTCCTGACAGCTCAAAACTGACAGGAGACACCTGCTGGTGGACCTCAGTACTGCACGCCAAAAGACAGATATTATCAGCGGATGGAACATTTCCTGACACAGACCCAACCAGGACATGGGCTTTTGGAAAGGAGGAGGGGAAAGCCTCCTACCCACTGATTATGGACAACCACTTAAGAGATGCTGTGAACATGGTTTGGATTACTTCTCTGAATAAGGACAATAAAGCTTGCCATCTGGAGTGGATGGAAAGAGGTCATATTAATCTTGTACAGGTTAATGGTCAGAGGGAATATGGTGGCCCACCTGCAGACTGGGTTGGAGAGGCTCTTTCAAATGGGACAGAAATATTTATCAACAATATCCCTTAAGAAATCTATTAGAATACAATAATGCCATGTTGGAAAAGGACCTGGGGGGTCTCAGTAGATGATAGGCTCAGCAATGGCATGCAATGTCAAGCTGCTGCTAACAAAGCAAACAGAATATTGACATGCATTAAAAAGGGGATCAACTCCAGAGATAAAACGATAATTCTCCCGCTCTACAAGACTCTGGTCCAGCTGAACCTAGAGTATGCTGTCCAGTTCTGGGCACCAGTCCTCAGGAAGGATGTACTGGAGATGGAGCGAGTATAAAGAAGGGCAACTAAGCTAATAAAGGGTCTGGAGGATATTAGTTATGAGGAAAGGTTGCAAGCACTGAACTTATTATCTTTAGAGAAGAGATTCTTGATAGGGGATATGATTTCAATTTATAAATACCGTACTGGTGACCCCACAATAGGGATAAAACTTTTTTTCCGAAGAGAGTTTATTTATTTTTTTAAATACTTTATTTCTCTGCAGGAATACATGACAAAGATCACTAAAAATAATTACATAGAACAACTTATCAAATCAATTTTCAAAACAAAAACTTATTATTTTAACCAATGATACACAGTGCATTCCTGCCAAATTTTTTCTTTTTTTTTCTTTATAAGCAACTAACAATATTACAATAACGATTCCCCTCAACAGCCCTCTGCTCCAAGGCCCTAGATCCCGTGAGGGACTTATAGAACTGAGGAGAGAGAGAGAGAGAGAGAGAGAGGGAAAAAAAAAACCCAGGGAATCCCAAATCAAATAAATAGATATAATATAGATATCTTCCCACTTATCTAAACTCGCTATACCAAAATCCTCAGAGGTGCTGTTAGTAACGCATATATCTTGAAGATAATATGGGACAGAGGTTCACTCTCCCCACAGTACTTCTCAAACTTAGTGAGAGGTCGACCATACCCTTCGGCGGGTTCCAATGTTTCAAGAAAGTGTTTAACTTGTAACGCCTGCCAGAAGGGTATTTCATATTGTCCTCCTAGTCGCGTTAACATTTCTATTGATGGCCACTTACCAAACCTCAGAAAGTGTGAGGCCTGAAAACATCCTTTCTTTTTTAATTTCCCAAATATTCCTGATTCCAAACTGGGAGGGAAATTTGGATTCCCCAGAATAGGAAACAGGGGAGATTCTGGTGATGAAAATTTGGGGATCCGAATAAACTTAGCACCCATACGAAGGGTAGGTCCTATTAAAGGATGTACTTTTCTTGGATTGTTCTGTTACCAAGCAAGGGAAGCTTATACGATGAACATATGCCTCTTTGGCACCGGGATCCATCACAACAGCACAGTGGGAGAGATTGCAGCACCAACATCACTTGTGTTGGTACAGTGATCTGTCTGTTTTTTTTGCTTAACCTGCTGGTGAATACAGTCTTGCTTGACATGTTGGGTATGATCGCTTCCTCAGGAGTAGGGTGATAGAAAAGTATATTGCTGTTGCAGATCAGTTGGTGGAACAAAGAATTCAGATCTCGGTATGTAGTGTGAAGAAAATTCTAAGAGGCCTCAGCAAGGGGGCAGAAAAGGGAGACCATAGGAGGTGGTAAAGTAAAATCAGCATGGCTACTTTCACACTGGGGTGTTGCGGGCGCTGTCGGTAAAGCAGCGCTATATTTAGAGGCGCTTTACTGTCGTTTTAGCGGTGCTATGCGGCCACTAGCAGTACAGTTTTAACCCCTGCTAGCAGCCGAAAAAGGGTTAAAACCACCCGCAGCGGCACTTTGCAGGCGAGTTTGCAGCGCTGCCCCGTTGTTTTCTATGGGAAGGAGTGCTTTAGGAGTGGAAAATACACTGCTCCTACAGCGCTCCAAAGATGCGGATTGCAAGCGCACCACTCCAGTGTGAAAGCCCTCGGGCTTTCACACTGAAGAGACACTGAAGAGACAACAGCGGCTGTTTCAGGGCTGTTTCAGCGTGCTTTGCAGGTGCTATTTTTAGCGCTGTAGCGCCTGCAAAGAGCCCCAGTGTGAAAGGGGCCTTAAGCATAACTGTATCATCACTTAAACAGGTGGATGAAATATATAGATGTAGTTGTCAGCGGTATATCACAAGAAAAAATTCAGGGCCCCAATCATCCAAAAGACAGGTAGGTCAACTTCCTATCTGCAACAGTGCAAAGCATCTTACAAACCAGCCAGATTGTGATCTACCTGTGTTTTGGGTTTTGTCAGATTTGGATGCTGCTGCTGTACATAAACCAAGCAGATTGTAAAAAAATAAATAAAATTTAACTCCACAAACAAAAATAGTACCTATGTAACAACCAAAGATACATTGCCAATGTATGCAGTTGCTGTGATTGTCCATGAATATTATACAGATTTAAGATACCCCCCAACCATGTTATTTAAAGGATTTGTGTATTTTTTTATATTTCCCTGGAAGCTGCATATAAAGATCTTCACCACACTTCATGGTATTTTTAATATGTCATGTATCAATTTCACTGTGCTTTTTTTTACGCTCAGTCTGAGCTAGTGACAAGGAACACCTCATCGAGAAGCACATAATGGTTCATGACATTTACATTCTATTGAAATGCTCTGTTTTTAGTTTATTTTTCTCATGTTCCATAATACTGTATCTGACAATAATATTCTGTATCCATACAGGTTACAAAAGTAAATTATGTTCAAGAACCATGTGTGAGGATAATAACACTAGAGTTACTGAAGTTGTTCTTCATGGATTTCAAAACCTCAACAACTATAATATAGTATTCTTCTGTGTTCTACTTCTAATATTTATAGTTATCTTGGTTGGAAATATTTTAATCATTACATTGATATCGATTATCCCCCTCAGACATCCCATGTACTTTTTTCTTAAACATCTTTCCATAGTTGACATCTTATTCACTTCAAATATTGTGCCAGCATTGCTACATGGCATATTGTGGGGCCAAAGCCACTTATCTATAACTAGATGTATTTTCCAGTACTATGTACACAGCTTCCTGGCATTTATACAGTCTTTCCTACTGACAGTTATGGCATACGATCGCTACGTTGCCATCTGTGACCCCTTACATTATTCTACTCTCATAACTACTAAAACCTGTTATTACCTTGTCTGCTCTTCCTGGGTCCTCTCCTACATTCTTATTTCAAGTGAAATAATCTTTATATATCAATTGCAGTTTTGTAAAACAAATGATATTGATCATTTCTTTTGTGACATTGCTCCGATTCTTCAGATTTCATCCTCAGATACTTTCATCATTATCTGGATTGATTTTGTGATATGTTTTCTTACCATATTTTTCCCCTTTTTGTTGGTCATTGGGTCATATACATGTATCTTTATTAACATCCTAAAAATGTCTTCTGTAGTAAGAAAAAAAGCCTTCTCAACTTGCAGCTCACACTTGCTCATTGTTTGTTTGTATTATGGCACTTTGACTGCTATATATGCTGTGCCATCAGGGGACAATTCCCACAATGAAAACAAGTTCAAATCTCTGATATACACAGTGTTAACACCATTTATTAACCCAATAATATACAGTCTACGGAACCAGGAAATAATAGGAGGCTTGGGAAAGCTTTTTCGTCAACATATTTGGGCAAGAAATTAATTATAAAGATCATTTAAACTCTAAAAATACTGTATATATATATATATATATATATATATATATATATATATATATATATATATATATATATATATATATATATACACATATATACAATAATGATGTACAAGAACATGTAGGCAAAAACATAGCCTAAAAAGAAAGTAAACTTTTTCAATACCTTTACATTAAATCTTTATTCTGTATATATATATATATATATATATATATATATATATATATATATATATACATATACAGTATATATATATATATATATTATTCACGATTTATATAGCATCAAAAGTTTACACAGCGCTTTACAATGTATAGGGGGGACAACACAATTACAGTACAATACAAAAGGTACAGGAGGGCCCTGCTCGTAGAGCTTACATTCTAAAGGGAGGGGGTGGTGGTACAAAAGGTAATAGCTGCAGAGTAGAGCATAGGGTATAATGTCAATGTAATGCAGCATGAATGTCAATCAGTCCGCAGCATCCTGAGCCTTAGCAATGGGTCAGTGACTCAGATATTACTTGACATTAGCATTCACTTGAGCTGCGGAAGGGTGTCATCAATGATGCTGTTGCTTAAATCAGTATTAAACCCAAAAGTAAACATTTATTATATTGCAATTATATCTTAGGTGTAAATATGTGAATGAATGAGCTTCTCTCATAATGAATCTACCAAATGGATGGATCATACAAAATGGGTAAAAAACTTAAAGTACCAAATAAAAAACAAGGGATGAAAATTGTAGAAAATTATTATTAGTGAATTACAATACTAATGATATGTACCAAGAGTATTAAAAGGTTTGTGTAGGATAGCCCAGAGTGCTAAACATAACTAAAACTAGGAGCCGCAGCTAGAAGACCAGAAAGGGCACTCACTTTCCAACCACTGAAAAAAACAACATTGCAATCACATAGTGTATCTTTAAAAAATAAAAACGACAATTTACTGAAAAATATAAATGTATTAACAAAGTACACATCATAAAAGTTACTTGGGAGCCAGAAATGTCTGAGAGGTAGCCAGAGAACTACCAGTCTTGGCCACCGGCTGGGGATGAAGTGTGCTGAAGACGGAGAAGACTGCTGCAACTGCAATTGGTGTTCAACCCGGGACTGGAATCTCCGACATCACTATAGACACATGCACTGCAGACACAGGATGCTTTTCAAAGCCAGTTGGCTTCTTAATCAGCCTGTCTATACTGGCTGCCTAGGCTATAGATAGGCTGATGAAGAAGCCAACCAGCTTTGAAACGCACCCCGTGTCTACAGGGCATGTATCTACAGTGATGTCAATGTGCTTTTGTGTTCATTTTCTTAAACTTTTTTTGTGGTGGCTGACCAAGGGTAGCAGTCCTAACACTGCAATTTTAGCAGTTATTTAGGCATGGAGTAAAGCCTCATTTTGCAAAATGTATTGACTTAAAGGTCTATAGAGAAAAGTTTAGGGGTAGATGATACCCAAACTGCATAGAAGAACCCCTCTACTCAGTAGGATCTTCTAGCATCTTTATGGCTCTGCCACATGCAAATGTAGAATGTCACAGCTCTGTAGGACCAAATACATGACAATATATAAGCATATTCTGTCTCTGCCATTAGCCATGTTAGGATTCTTCAGACCGCTCTCTAATACGGGGTGGAAACACGGAGCAATTTAGGTAACAGCAATAACAGGTCAATTGGCTTCAGTATAAATGACACAAATAGGAAATATAAGGGGAATAAAAAGACGCTGAATATGAAAAGAGCCAACTTCCCTAAACTACAAACCTTGCTGGAAGGCATCAATTGGGATAAAACCTTAGGAACAAAGAACACGGAGGAGAGATGGGTTTGATTTCAGAGCATATTAAATAAGGGCATTAGCCAATGCATCCCATTGGATAATACATTTAAAAGAGCTAATAAAAGCCCTGGATGGCTTAACTCCAATGTAAAAAATGCATATAAAAGCAAAGGAGAAGGCCTTCAAAAAATACAAGGTTGAGAGGGATCATCATCAGCATTCAGACTTTATAAAGAATGCAACAAGAAATGTAAGGGTACAATAAGGACAGCTAAGATAGAATATGAAAGATACATAGCGGAGGAGAGCAAAACAAATCCCAAGAAATTATTTAAGTATGTAAACAGTAAAAAAGGGAAGACAGACCATATTGGCCCCATAAAGAATGAAGAAGGACATCTGGTTACAAAGGATGGGGAGATGGCAAAGATATTGAATTTATTCTTCTCCACAGTCCTCATGAGGGAATCGAGGGGCTTCAGTAACCAAAACTGCAGTGTTTATCCCAGTGACACATCACAGGAAGCACCTCCATGGTTAACAGAGGACAGAATTAAAATTAGACTTGGAAAACGTAACATTAATAAATCACCGGGACCAGATGTCTTGCACCCAAGGTTACTCAGTCAAGTAATTGCCAGACCATTGTTCTTAATTTTACTGACAGTCTGCTTGCTGGACTGGTACCAGCTGATTGGAGAAAAGCCAATGTAGCACCAATATTTAAAAAGGGCCCAAAATACATCCCTGGGAATTAGATCAGTAAGCCTAACATCAATAGTATGTAAACTCTTGGAGGGGATGATACGTGACTATATACAAGATTTTAGTAATGAGAATGGTATCATTAGCAGTAATCAGCATGGATTCATGAAGAATCGTTCTTTCCAAACCAATCTATTAACCTTCTTGAGAAGGTGAGTTGCCATCTAGATAAAGGAAGGCCCGTAGACGTGGTGTATCTGGATTTTGCAAAAGCATTTGACAAAGTTACCCATAAACTTTTACTGTACAAAATAATGTCCGTTGGCATGGACCATAGGGTGAGTACATGGATTGAAAACTGGCTACAAGGGCAAGTTTAGAGGGTGGTAATAAATGGGGAGTACGAGGAATGGTCAGGGGTGGGTAGTGGGGTCCCCGCAGGGTTCTGTGCTGGGAGTCTTGGACCAATCCTGTTTAATTTGTTCATAAACAAGTGCAGCGCTAAGGTTGCAAAAATAAAATTTGCATAAATAAATGATATAAATGTGACTTAAATATAAATATATCAATTAAACAGAGATTCATACATGGAGAAATGTGATTCAAGCAAAAAAAAGTGAGATTTCTGAAAAACATGCAGGTATGGTGAAGAATGTGCTAGTATACTGACTATACCGCAAATAAGGTGAGAGATAGAAATTAGGGTGTCATTATTGAACAGAAATACATCAAATGAACAAGGATTAATACATAATGAATGTGAGTCCAAACTCAGAAAAAATGAGAGTAATTTCTGAAAAATATGCTAGTATACTAATGTGCTAGTATAATAAATGTATAATAAACAAAGTCCAAAAAACAAATATTGTCATGCATTAAAAAGGGGATTAATTCCAGAGATAAAAAGATAATTCTCCCGCTCCACAAGACTCTGGTCCGGCTGCACCTAGAGTATGCTGTCCAGTTATGGGCACCAGTCCTCAGGAAGGATGTACTGGAAATGGAGCAAGTACAAAGAAGGGCAACAAAGCTAATAAAGGGTCTGGAGGATATTAGTTATGAGGAAAGGTTGCAAGCACGGAATTTATTCTCTCTGGAGGAGAGACGCTTGAGAGGGGATATGATTTCAATATACAAATACCATACTGGTGACCCCACAATAGGAATAAAACTTTTTCACCAAAGGGAGTTTAATAAGACTCATGGCCACTCATTAAAATTAAAAGAAAAGAGGTTTAACCTTAAATGACGTAGAGCAGGGATATGCAATTAGCGGACCTCCAGCTGTTGCAGAACTACAAGTCCCATGAGGCATAGCAAGACTCTGACAGCCACAAGCAGAGGCATGATGGGACTTGTAGTTTTGCTACAGCTGGAGGTCTGCTAATTGCATATCCCTGACGTAGAGGGTTCTTTACTATAAGAGTGGAAAGGATGTAGAATTCCCTTCTACAGGCAATGGTATCAGTGGGGGGGCATCGATAGTTTCAAGAAACCATTAGATAAGCACCTGAACATATAGGGATATACAATGTAATACTGACATATAATCACACACATAAATTGGACTTGATGGACTTTTTTTCGACCTCACCTACTATGTAACTATGTAATAGGCCAGTTGTGGACCATTAAGCCTAGATGGGGAACTATCTCAACAGAACTCTTCAGCTAATGCTTCTTCCCCAAATATATAAGCATCTTCTGTTTCTGCCATGAGCTAGGTTAACACTGTTCAGACCTCTGTCATAGGGCAGTTGTGGATCATTAAGTCCAGATGGGGAACAGAATATATCTCACCAGAACTCTTCAGCTTATGATTCTTCCCTCAGGCAAAGGGCCTGCAGGTCAAATACTGGACCACCCTGAAGCTAAACCTTTACCAAGCAGTGACCTAGGAGAACAGGACTGAACCCTGCTAAACACACATCCTCACCCGGCCAGTCTTGAGAGAGGGAAGGACCTCTGCACTCATATCCTCTCCAGGCAAAGCCTGAGAGGCATGGAACATTCTAGAAGTTCTCTCTAAACATTTATCCTTTTCCTCAGCCCATGTCGCTGGCATAAACCCCTCAGTTATTGCCCAGGACAGATCAAATATTCATACCGCCATACATTGTATTGTCTCACGCTATCTTCTGCAGAACACTCCCTAGTAGTCTGCAGAAACAAACAATGTCCATGGGCTGAGGAAAAAACCTAATGAACACAGATAACATAAATAAAGCTCAGGCTGGCTGTAAACATTAATATTAGCCCTTGTACACACGGTCGGAGATTCCAACGGAATGTGTCCGATCGGACTGTATAGTCGGATAATCCGACTGTGTGTGGTCTCCATCGGACTGTTTCCGTCGGAATATCTGACGGACCAAGTTTTCCAACTTGTCTATAAAATTTTCCGACAACATGCTCCGATCGGAAATACTCAGATCATGTGTAGCCTGACGGACAAAGTGCCACGCATGCTCAGATCAAATTCCTAGACCAAAGCTATTGGCTACTAGCCTGAATGTAGTCCCGTCGTAACGAAATAACGTCATCACGTTATGTACAATCGGATTTTCCGACAACTTTGTCCGACCTGTATGCAACAGTTTCGGACAAAATCCGTCGGACAAAATCCGTCGGAACAAAATCCAACGGATTTGGTTGTCAGAATGTCCGACCGTGTGTACAAGGGCTTAGACTAGGTACACTCTAAAGCCCCGTACACACAGGCAGAATGTCAGGAAATATTTGCCAGTTTAAAAAAAATGGCCGACATTCTGCCCATGTGTCTGTCGGTCTGTCAGACAGAAGCCAGGCATTCAGCCAAATTCTGTCAGACATGCATGCTGGAAAAAATGTGCAATGGCAGAGAGTGTTACATAGTTACATAGTAGGTGAGGTGGAAAAAAGACCCAAGTCCATCAAGTCCAACTGTTGATCTGAATGATCTGGCGGGTTGCTGTCCCCCTGTCAGAACAAAGCAGCTCACTGGGGGGAGATCATTGTACTAACCTTGCATGGTTAGTACAGTGGTTCTGAGCGGAGCTGAGAGTTTTTTTTCCATGCAACCTGCTGGGTTGCATGAAAAAGAAAAACTGTTATGCCCTGTACACACAGTCGGACATTTCGACGACAAAATCCGTTGGATTTTTTACGGTACCAATTTTGGCCTTTGGTCTTGCATACACATGGTCGCACAAAGTTGACAGAAAATTGGATCATTCAGAGGTGACGTGCATCACGTACGACAAGACTATAAAGAGGGCAGTAGCCAAAAGCTTTCGTCTCGTAATTTATTCTGAGCATGCGTGGCACTTTGTCCGTCGGAATTGTCTACACACGATTGGAATTTAAACGATCGGATTTTGTTGAAAATTTTAGATCCAGCTCTTTCAAACTTTGTGTGTCGGAAATTCCGACAGAAAAAGTCCAATGGGGCCCACATGATCGGATTTTCCAACAACATGATTCGATCGCACATTTTCCGTTGGAAAATCTGACCGTGTGTACAGGGCATTAGTGTGTATCCGGCTTAAGGATGGCCATAATAAGCGTATATTGATTGGTTTGCGCAAAAGTTAAGCGTCTACAAAATAGGGGATAGATTTATAGCATTTTTATTATTATTATTATTTTTTTTTACTAGTAATGGCGGCAATCTGCGATTTTTATTGTGACTGCAATATTATGGCGGACACATCAGACAATTTTGACACATTTTGAATTTTGACACATTTTTGGGACCATTGGCCTTAATACAGCAATCAATGCTATAAAAATGCATTGATTACTGAAAAAAATTCACTGGCAGTGAAGATGTTAACACTAGGGGGCGATCTAGGGGTTGACTGTGTTCCCTGGTAGGTGATTCTAACAGAAGGGGGAGGGGACTGACTAGAGGAAGTGACGAATCATGGTTCCTAGCTAATGGGAACACACAATCTGTCACTCCTGTCAGAACAGAACAGGGAAGTGTGTGTTTACACACACTCATTACTGTTCTGTGTCTCCTGATCACAATTGCTCATGGCCGGCGGTCATTGTGACCATCAGCACACCCGCTGTGCAGCGGGCATGCGCGTGCCTGCTATCCCAACCCTGCGAGCCATCTTATAGCTACAAGGGCTCGCACAGCGAAGCCCACCTGCCGCAGTATTACTTTTAACTATGTTTATACACCCTGACAAGCAAACAAAATCCCAATCTATACAAAATTGCACCTGATCACACCCTATTGCCCCGTACACACAAGCGGATTTTCTGTCTTGGATGGTTGAAACTTGGATGTTTTTTCCAATGGAATTCATACTTGCATACACACGTTCACACAAGTTCTCGGAACTTTCGACCGTCAAGAATGGTCACGTACAACACTACCATGAGCTGAGAAAATTAAGCTCAATGCTTCCGAGCATGTGTTGAATTGTTTCCGAGCATGCGTAGGAATTTTGCGCGTCGGAATTTGTACAGATGATCGGAATTTCCGATCAGAACTTTTTCCGACCGAAAAATAGAGAACCTGCTCTCAATCTTTTGCTGGCTGGAATTCTGCCAGCAAAAGTCCGATGGCGCATACACATGGTCAGAATTTCTGACCAAAAGCTCACATCCGACTTTTGCTGGCAGAATTTCTGATCATGTGCATGGGGCTTTAGATGAACAAGGGCTATCACAATAAATTAGCTGCAAACTTCTTGAACAGGTCTTACAACTGGCAGTCCAGGACTAGCAAATTTCTCATTGCAAGATCACATGTTGCTATCACCAGACGTAAGTTGGTCATCAGTTTTCTTTTTTCAGCAGCTTGAAAGGCTTCCCCTTTTGGTGGGGATGCAATACTGACAGTAAAGCCTCATACATACTGTCACAAACCCCTGTACTCAAGAAGAATTTATCCGCTGTATACAGTATGCTTCCTTTGTCCAGTACCAGCATGATCTCCCTGCTCTCTCTCAGCCCGTAATGAATACACACATTTGGGGACTATCCACCACACTTACATGGGCAGATACAGGACCACCCGCTCATCTAAAGCCCGAGGATCATCACAACCCCTGCCGAGCTCCTCCGCAGACCTCCTTTCCTTCTTCCCGCTGATGGACATGCCACCAGGAGGAGCTGACAAGATGGTGCCAGACGGAAAATTTATGTTTAGCGCTATATCAAAGTGTCAAATAAAAAATATATGTGTCAACATATATATATCTGAAAACAACTAAATAAATAGATATCCAATGGTGCTAAATAAACACAAAAAAGTCAAATCAAACATTTAAATGGAAAAATAAATGTATGTGAGAAATAAATATACGTGAAGATTAGATATAATCATTCGCAACTTCTTTAGCAAAAAGTGTAAGTACTAAATGAGTCCCAAAAAATAACATCCAGTGCCAAATTGCAAGAAAAACTTTCAAGGTGTATTCTTCATGCATGTAACACCACCAACACCGTGAAACTGGGGGAGGTGTACCGGAAGACTTGGACTTAGCTAGGCATATGCCCCCCAAGTCTGAAGGCTACATAGTTACATAGTTAGTAAGGTTGAATAAAGACACCAGTCCATCCAGTTCAACCTGAGTGTCTACAATTGTCCCTATCCCTGTACATTGCACACTCACATTGGTCCCTACCCTCAAAGAGCCCACAATCCACAGCATCAATTTGGCGAGAATTCGTTGTTATCCGATAGGAGATGAGGTCACGGTATATAAAAACATAAAGATAGGAATCCAACATAGCGTAATATTGTCAAAAAAAGTGTTTTAATAAATAAAGCATATAGAGGAACACTAACATTTTGAAGGTATCAAAATGGCATATAGATAAAAGAATGCAAGTGATATCTGCAAAGGAGTCCATCCAATGCGTTTCGACTACAGAGTTGTCATCTGGGGTGTGGACCCCCCTCCCAGCATCGCTTATAAAGGAATGATGACCCATGTCACTCGAACCGCCAAAACACTTCCGCCCATCATCACTTCAGGTTGTGCACCGGAAGTGTATACCTCATCTAAGCCTTATATCAAAAAGGTTAAATATCCCTTCATAGTACTTATTTGTAAATATTATGCACCTATTCCAATCCATCAATTTAACACGTATATACAAATAGACCATCCAAGTATAAATAAACCTGCTTTGTACTCGACTATAAGCTTCCGATAGCCAAGCCTCGCTTTCAGCTCAATGGCAGCCAATGACCTATCTATATTCAAGCCTCGCTTTGGAGATGAGGCATGGTTACGCTCGCTTCCGGTTTGGCGTCTAGATTCCAGGCCTCGATTTGAAAAGGAGGCTGGAACGACACACTTCCGCTATCTAAATAAGAAAAGCGGCCGATATACTATACACTCGAAGCGTAACTAACCATATATGCAAACGAGACCAGAAAGTTACGGTGAATGGAAAAAGTGTCTGGCCAACCAATCTTTAGCCCCTTAGAATGAAGTACATAAAATTATATGTAAATGAGAAATAAAAGCTACATGTGAAAATGAAAACGGAAATATGGAAATGGAAATAAAATAAAAATAAATATGAAATAATAACCAAGAAATTAAATAAGAATATGTAAAGAATGAGAATAAAAATAAAATTGAATATGATAAAAATATAAAGATAAAAATAAAAGTTAAAATGAATTTAAATAAAAATAAATATAAAAATAAATAAAAATAAATTTAAATATAAATAAAAATAAAAGTAAAAAAATAAAATAAAAATAAATATGAATAAAAATAAAAATAAATATGAATAAAAATAAAAATAAAATGAAAATATAAAAATAAAATTTAAAATTAAAATAAAAATGAAAATGTAATACAATGAGGAATATGACTAAATGGATATGGATGAAAATAATAATACAAAATAGTGAAAATAATACTAAATAGAAATAACAAGTGAATAACAGTGACAAAAATATATGATAGTGAGAAATAAATAGGAGGTTCCACTGAGTGGCCAGACACGCACCCAAAATCAACCGGTTAGCCTCTGAGGAAATTATCAGGGATATTTTATAGATATATCCCAACTTAAAAAGGGGAAGGGAAATGTTACACTTAGATTCCATTGATATAAATATCTAATGTCAGGCTAGGGCAGGGGTTGACAAATTTGCTTTGAATTTAGGAGCCAGTTAAAAAAGTTAGGAGCCAGTTTTTTTTTTCAGCTCCCGGGGTAAGGCCACTCATTTTCACCCCCTATCCCTAACTCACAATGGAGCACCCAGTCAATAACTCCATTGAAACGCTGTTACATCAGGGGTATGGGCTGACCAGAAAGAGTAAGGCTGGCAACAGATGGAACTGGCTGGCACTGGCAGGTGGCACTGGTTGCCACTGGAAGGCACGTGGAACTGCCAGATGGCACCGACAGGTGACACTAGTTGGCATTGGCAGGTGACACTGGTTTGGAACTGGCAGGTGACACTGGTTTGGAACTGGCAGGTGACACTGGTTTGGAACTGGCAGGTGACACTGGTTTGAAACTGGCAAGTGGCACTATTGGCACTGGCAGGTGGCCCTGGTTGGTGATGGCAGGTGGCCCTGGTTGGCGATGGCACTAGTTGTCACTGGCAGATGGCACTGATTGGTGGTGGCACTGGTTGGTGTTGGCAGGTGGCACTGATTGGCGGTGGCAGGGGGCACTGGTTGGTGGTGGCATTGGTAGGTGGTGGCAGGTGGCACTGGTAGGTGGCACTGATTGGCACTGGGTGGTGGCAGGTGGCACTGGGTGGTGGTTGCAGGTGGTATTGATTGGCGGTGGCACTGGTTGGCACTAGCAGGTGGCACTGATTTGTGGTGGCAGGTGGCACTGATTGGCGGTGGCAGATGGCACTGGTTGCCGCTGGCAGGTGGCACTGATTGGTGGTGGCACTGGCAGGTGCCACTGGTTGGCACTGGCACTGGTTGGCGGTGGCAGGTGGCACTGATTGGTGGTGGCAGGTGGCACTGATTGGCGGTGGCACTGGTTGGTGGCAGGTGGCACTGGTTGGTGGTGGCAGGTGGTATTGATTGGCAGTGGCACTGGTTGGCGCTGGCAGGTGGCACTGGTTGGCGCTGGCAGGTGGCACTGGTTGGCACTGGCAGGTGGCACTGGTTGGTTGCAGGTGGTATTGATTGGAGGTGGCACTGGTTGGCACTGATTGGTGGCAGGTGGCACTGATTGGCACTGGCAGGTTTCACACAGAGCACTCTGTTACTGAAATGTAACAGAGGAGCTGGCGGGACCCTGCCGGGGTGTGAAACTGACAAGTAACAGAGAGGTGGATATGTCAGATTTCAGCCTGATGTCGGGGTGGGCGGGACCCAGCCGGGGTGGGCGGGACTCAGCAGCTATCAAACACCAGCCAACGATTGGGCTGCTTAAGAAAAGGGGCGGGCCACATACACGTAGCGGCCCGCCCAGATCCCATTGGCTGGTGTTTGATAGCTTGCTGGGTCCCGCCCCAACCCCGGCCGGGTCCCGCCCACCCCGACATCAGGCTGACAGATCCTCCTCTCTCCATTGCGTGTCAGTTTCACACACAGTGCGGTGCTGCAGAGTGTGAAGGAGGGAGGAGGACGGCAGTCAGTGTTAATGCTGCTGCATGTCTGGGGCATCGATAGTGAGTCGGCTGGTGGCAGCTTAGGCGCCAGGTCGCGATTTCTGATCGCATTGGCGACCTGGCGCCTGGGCTTTGTCGAGCCCTGGGCTAGGGGTTGTGTCAGCTGCGAGTGACAGGGGGTCATCATGTACAAACAATTGGCTATATTATTAAAAAAGATAAAAAAACATATAACTTGCAATTTTAACAAAAAAATTATATGCAATATTGACAAAAATAATAAAAGTGGTGCATCTCGTTTAATTATATATACACCTGATTCATAAAAAATATAAATTCTAACTTATAAATCTATTTAACAATACTGGATGTATTACCACTCATAACTTAAAAAAGCTATTTTATCACCCCTCTGATTTTTAAAACCCATATAACTTGGGTTAGGGGGAAGATATAGAATTGTCATCCCTTATGTATAAGGGATGTGAAAATATAAGCTATAAAAAAATAAAATAAAATAGAAAATAAAAAAGAATAAAAGTATAGAAAGAAAACTCATTCGGTCCTGACTGTTCTCTACTAGGATCTATTAATAAAAGAATTGATATCCCATTCCACATTGATACCTTGTGGAAAATGGGTTTGCAATTCATAGATCCAAAAAGTTTTGAGCCTAGACACACCTCTAATTGAGGCCCCTCCTCTCCATGGCTCAGTATACTTATGATAAGGAACTGGGTCCCAGTGGGACCATGGTCATGACACTGACGGTAATGATGTGGGACTGTGTGTTTATTACTACCTTGTTTTATCAAATGAATATGTTCGGAGACCCTTGTAGTAAAAGATCTTATGGTGCGGCCCACATATTGCTTGCCACAAGGGCAAGTCAACATGTAGACCACATTTGTTGTGGCGCAGGTACAAAATTGCTTGATATTATAAGTACGGCCTGTAATGGTCGATTTAAAAACGTTTGTGGTCCTGCATCCACAGGTTTTGTATTGACATTCAAGGCACCTTTTACATGGAAAATAACCTGTCCAGTTATGAAAAAAGATGGCTTGATAGGAGGGTTGATCATGGAGGGAGCTATTTTACCTTTAAGTGCAGGTAAACCTCGATATACAACCTTAGGTCTTTCCGGAATGACAGAACCCAGATTCCTATCTTTTCTTAGGATGTCCCAATGTTTCACGAAAATATCCTTTATCTGTTTGTGTTGTGTTGAAAATCTCGTAAGAAAAGACCATTTAAAGCCATTATCTTCCTCATTTTGAGGCCTTTCAACTAATAACTGCAAACGATTGATATTTATGACTTCCACCAGAGCTTTGTCTACATCGCCCTGGTTGTACCCTTTTTCCAAGAATCTGAACCTGAGGACATCGGCCTGTGCCTTAAAAGTCACCACCTTTGTACAATTACGGTGAAGCCGTAGAAATTGGCTCTTTGGGATGGAATTCAGCCATGTCCTAGGATGGCAACTATCAACAGGTATGAAACCGTTTCTGTCCGTAGGTTTGAAATAGGTGCTAAATGTGAACAAATGTTCAACTTTTTCCACCACAAGATCAAGGAAATTAATCCTCAATGGACTCGATTGGAATAATAGTGAGATTCCTCGTCATTAGTATTAAGGGTTGAGAAGAATTCTTCAAGTGAGTCCGGGGTACCAGACCATAGGAGGAGGACGTCGTCTATGTATCTAATCCATACCTTCAACTGAGGGCAGTCTAAAGCATAGATGATGTCCTCCTCCCATTTAGCCATAAACAAATTAGCCAGGCTAGGGGCAAATTTTGCCTCCATCGCCACTCCCTTTATTTGTAAATAGAAGCGGCTTTCAAACCAGAAATAATTTTGTTTTGTGGCAAGCTCCAGAATATAGTTGATTTGAGTTGAAATTAAAGTTGGCTCCCTCCTCAGAAAGTATTCCACAGCTTCCATCCCTCTAGAGTGAGGGATGCAAGTATACAAGGATGTGACAACCGATGTAACCAAGAGACGGTCACCCTCTATCTTAAACCTGGAGAGCCGGTTAATCACATCCTTAGTATCTTTAATGAATGATGGAGTTTTTCTTACAAGTGGTTGGAGGAAGAAGTCAACGTACTTCCCAATTCTGGAGGTTATGGAGTCAATGCCACTTATAATGGGGCGTCCAGGGGGATGTGAGGTGCTTTTATGGATCTTAGGCAGATAATATATAATTTAAATCCGGGGAGCTGTCGGGACTAAGAATGACTTTTCTTTATAATTTAAAATCAACGAATCAAAACCTTTGCAGATAAGATTGATTAATTCCCTCTTATACTTTTTTGTTGGATCATTAGGTAGTTCTAAGTAAGTGGTATGATCGCATAGAATATTGTTCATCTCTCCCATATAGTCAACTTTGTCCAATAGGACAATACCACCTCCTTTATCAGCCAGACGGATAACCAGGTCCCTATTATCACACAGGGACCTCAGCCCATCCGCCGGCAAACAGCTGTGGATCCGTCTAGTTGGTAACTGAGCAAGATCCTTCAAAACCAAATCTTTGAACATATTCAAAGATCGGGCAAGTGCAGTAGGGGGGGCTAAAGAGAGAAGAGTTGGATAACCCAGAATGATGAGTAGGATTGGCAATTATGTATCTTTGTATATTTATCTTTCTAATGTATTTATGCACATCCACGAAGGCAGTGCTGGGACAAGGCCATTTGGTGCCCAGGGCGAAGATGGCAAACTGCGCCCCCCCCCCCCCCCGTTTTTAATAAAGAATCAATGTCGTTTCAAAACAAGAATATATTTAAAACAATACAAGTTAAATTACGTTTAATGCAATAGAAACAGAGTTAATATTAATATATAAAAGTGCAAAACATATAACATAGAAATATGAAAAGTGCAAAAAAAACAACAAACAGACATCAGTCAAGTATACCCCTATGAAAAAGTTAGTACAGGCATTTCTCACTTTTAAGTACACAATGGGGTTTATTAACTAAAGCTAGAAAGTGCAAAATCAGGCTCACTATTGCATAGAAACCAATCAGCTTCCAGGTTTTATTACCAAAGCTAAATTGAACAAGCCAAGGTTAGAAGCTCATTGGTTTCTATGCAGAAGTGAGCCTGATTGTGCACTTTCCAGCTTTAGTAAATAAACCCCAATGTGTACTTAAAAGTGGGGTATGCCTGTATTATGACATAACCACAAGGAAACCTTTCTGGCTTTCATAGAAGCAAAATCATCGATGACAAATAGAGCTTTCTTTTGGTGGTATTTGATCACCTCTGGGTTTTTTATTTTTTGCGCTATAAATGAAAAAACACCAAAAAGTTTGGAAAAAAATGATAACATTTTGCAAATTATAAATTTTTCTTCATAAATTTTAGCCAAAATTTATACTGCTACATATCTTTGGTAAAAATAACCCAAATTAGTGGATATTATTTGGTCTTTGTGAAAGTTAGAGAGTCCACAAGCTGTGGTGCAAATCATAAAAAAATTATCACATCTGATGTACTGGTGGCCTATCTAATTTCTTGCGACCCGAACAAGCCAGGAAAGTACAAATCCCCCCATGACCCCTTTTTTGAAAGTAGACATTCCAAGGTATTTAGAAAGAGGCATAGTGAGGTTTTTGATGTTATCATTTTTCCCTACAATTCTTTGCAAAATGAAGATTTTTTTCCCACAAAACTGTTATTGTAATAAGTTATTTCTCTCACATGGCATGTGTATACCACAAATAATGCCCCAAAATACATTCTGCTACTCCTCCTGAGTATAACGATACCACGTGTGGGACTTTTCCACAGCCTGGCCACATACAGAGGCCCAACATACAGGGAGCACGTCACGTGTTCTAGGAGTATAAATTACACATCTAACTTCTTGACTACCTATTACACTTTTGAAGGCCCTGGAGCACCGGGACAATGACATGTGACACTGACGTGGCACTGATACATGGCACTGATGACACGTGACACTGATGAAAGAGGACACTAATATGTGGCACTGATGACAGAGGGCACTTATACGTGGCACAGATGGCACTAATATGTGGCACTGATGACACGTGACACTGATGACAGATGGCACTGATATGCAGCACTGATGACACGTGACACTGATAACAGATGGCACGTGACACTGACAGGTGGCACTGATGACAGATGGCACTGATACGTGGCACTGATGACAGATGGCACTGTTATGTGGCACTGATGACACGTGATACTGATGTGGCACTGATGTGGCACTGATGACAGATGGCACTATGTGGCACTGACGATACGTAGCACTGATGACAGATGGCACTTATATGTGGCACTGATGGCAGATGGCACTGTGTGGCACTGGCGACACATAGCACTGATGACAGATGGCACTTATACTTGGCACTGATGACAGATGGCACTTATACGTGGCACTGGGGACAGATGGCACTGATGTGGCACTAATGACAGATGGCACTATGTGGCACTGACGACATGTAGCACTGATGACAGATGGCACAGTGGTACTGGGGACAGGTGGCAGTGAGGACAGGTTGGGACAGATGGCAGTGGGGATAGGTGGTAGTGAGGACAGGTGGCAGTGGGCATAGTTGGCAGTGAGGACAGGTGGCAGTGGGGGCAGATGGCACTTTATTTATGATTTTTTTTTACTAACCGCTGCAGCGATTCATCTCTCCCTCCTCCCATGCTGTTTCTGTGTGAGGAGGGAGAGCTGGCGATGAGAGATGATCTCATATGTTTACATATGAGATCATCTCTCACTGGACACGCTGATCACGCTGTAAACAGCCGCTGTGATTGGCCATTTACAGTGATCTGTGACACAGCCAGCACAGAACTTCCCAGATGCGTTCAGGGACACCCTCCCGGCAATTGGCGTCCGTGCTGCAGCCGTCGTTCGGCTATAGCGTGGACGCCTAGTTGTTTATATATATATATATATATATATATATATATATGGGTTGTATATATATAAATTATATATATATATATATATATATATATATATATATATATATATATATATATATATATATATATATATATATTATAAAATATACCGATATATAGTTTTCTATTTTATATATTAATTGACACAAAACAAGAAATGTAATAAAAATAAAGATTTATTTTAAAAATTACATGACAAAAAGTCTGTCATTGTCATCTAAAAAAAATAAAATAAAAGAGTACCTATGGGCTGCAGTCGCCGGACTGTAGCAGCCAGTAGCACACTGTCGGCTGGCTGCAGTCTTCTACAGTAGTTTCCTTCCAGCAGCTCCTCGCTCCTCTAGGTCACAGACAGCGCGCCGCCTAGTCACAGCTCCCTGCGCTCCTGAGTCCTCCCACCTTGCCTCCGGCCATGAGTGATGTCACGCGCTGGCAGGGACTAGTCTACGAGACTCCTCCGTAGGGGGGAGTAACACAGCACTTGAAGCCAGCGGAGGAAGGGAGGATGCAGGAGCAGCGGACGGAGGGCACTCGGCGGGGCACACACTATCTGTCAGTGCCACTGGGCACTGACTGACTGTTTGTGAGGGCGGTGGCCATGGCAGAACTTTACCTGTAGGCTGCATCCCCCCTCCTATAACAAATTGTACCTCCCAGGGCACGTATCCCTTCCGCCCCTGCCTTGTACTGGCCCTGCACTAAGGTATCAAACGTACTCAACCCCCGTGGATGTGAAAACTTTAAACCTTTATTTAAAACGACTTTTTCATTTCGGGTCAAAGCTACGCTACTTAGATTGAAAACCCATTGGCATGTTTAGTTCACCTTCTCTCTTCACTTCTGGGACCTCCTCCCTCCTCTGAACCCTCTTTTATTTAACCTTTTTGATATAGGGCTTAGATGAGGTATACACTTCCGGTGCACAACCAGAAGTTATGATGGGTCGGAAGTGTTTTGGCGGTTTGAGTGACATAGGGGTCATCATTCCTTTATAAGCAATGCTGGGAGGGGGGTTCACACCCCAAATGACGACTCCGTAGTCTAAACACATTGGATGGACTCCTTTGCAGATATCGCTTGCATTCTTTTATCTATATGCCGTTTTGATACCTTCAAAATGTGAGTGTTCTTCTATATGCTTTATTTAGTAAAACACTTTTTTTGACAATATTACGCTGTTGGATTCCTATCTTTATGGTTTTATATATGACACCGTGACCTCATCTCCTAACGGATAACAACGAATTCTCGCCATATTAATGCTGTGGTGTGAGCTAAATTTGCGGATTATTTATGAATATTGGGTTGAATTCCAGCTATAAGCCTACATGACTTGGGGGGCATATGCCTAGCTAAGTCCAAGTCTTCCGGTAAGCCTCCCCCAGTTTCACGGTGGTGGTGGTGTTACATGCATGAACAATACACCTTGGAAGTTTTTCTTGCAATTTGGCACTGGATGTTATTTTTTGGGTCTCATTTAGTACTTGCACTTTTATTTCTCACATACATTTATTTTTCCATTTAAATGTTTGATAAAATTTTTTTGTGTTTATGTAGCACCATTGGATATCTATTTATTTAGATGTTTTCAGATATATGTATGTTGACACGTATATTTTTTATTTGACACTTTTATATAGCACTACACATAAATTTTCCTTTCTGTCTTCACGCTTTTGTCTAGAAGCTGTGTTGGCGGCTTAATCAAAGTCTTTGTCACAGCGCAGTATACACCAACTAATAAGATGGTGCCGGATGCCTTCACCTCCCGATCCTGGACCTCCATGCAGCTCTCCCCCTCAGCCCACACAACATACTAGACCTCCACAGGTCCCCCCGCTGGCTGCGATGGGCCTCATGGATTCTTCCTCATACTCGGGAGCGGTGAGTCCCCCCTACCAATCCACCACCTCCCCTGAGGGCTCGCCGCAGGGACCACAGGCTGCCCCATCTGGTCCCCCCTTCAGCAGTACACACAGTGTACAGATGCTTTTCCGAAAAATGAAGACGACAGCATCGGATCACTGTGTCCACAGGACTTTTTTAGCCCTCCCAGGCCCTATGTACCCTTGCATCCAGCCACTGCAAGAGCCTACGGAGATCCATGCGGCCTCCTGTGCCTCCGCTCCTGTATTGCCCCCCCAAAGCCCAGAGACCTTCTCATTCTAGAGACCCTAACTCCTCCGGAGCCCATACTGAACAGCAGGCCAAATATGCACAAAAGGCCATGGGACCCACCATTACTCCAACCACACCCTGCCCCTGTACGCCAAACCCTCAACTACTGCCGCCTTACTCACCTTTACCACCACAAATTTCAGTGCCCGCTCAAGTCCACCCTATGCCCCCCCCCCCCCCCAGCGGAACTCCTATTTGCAAGCGATGCCAACTAAGGAGGACTTCAGGCAGCTGATAGAAGATGTGAAATCCACCTGCCGCTCAGAAATTCAGGTACTTTAATCAGGCCTCAAACACTTGGCAGACAGAGTGGAAATTGCCAAAGAACCAGGAAACAAAGCTGGCAGTCCATAGGGCCCAACTTCAGGGTGATGACCACAGCTCCCTGCTTAGAGACATGCAATGACACGTAGAGGACCTGGACAACAGGGGGCACAGAAAAAACATCAGAATAAGAGGTGTTCCAGAATCTGAGGGCCCCAAGGATCTACAGTCTACATTGTAGACCTTTTTCAATAACCTGCTAGATGAGCCCCCTGCTAAACATATTGAAATGGACAGAGCCCACCAAGCCCTATGTTCTAAGGGCACCACCTCCAAGCCAAGAGATATCATCTGCAGGATCAGCTCCTACCTCCTGAAAGATTATGCGGCAAGCTCACCTGGCATGCAAAGTGACATTCAAAGGTGTCCAAATATAGCTATACTCAGATCTTTCATAGATCACTCTACAAAAACGCAGACTTCTTCAACCCTTACTGCGCACTTTGCAAGACGAAAACATCCCCTACTGCTAGGGGTTCACCTTCAGCCTCTCAGCTAAACACCAGGGCAAATCTGCTGCCCTGCAATATCCAGAAGGTCTGGCTACCTTTTCTGATGTCCTGGGGATCCCTTCCTCCAACTCTCTGATTGGGATCTTGTGGCCACGCCACCTCCGCCTCCCACAGTCTGGCAGAAGGTCCCCCCCATCCAAACACCGTCGGAGCACGGACACATCCCACAAAGCCGCCAAACACAAAAACGGCTGAACTATACTCACCCTCTTTCCTGTGGTACCTGTTCATTAAATGACTTGCCAAGCTGCTGACTCTGCCCTGGACACTATCCAGCTTCTAGTCCCCACCGTGCCCTAGTTTTAGTCCCCAGTTTACCCCATGGGCATGTCTCGGATAAGACCTGAGAGTGTGGGTTTTTTCTTATTCATCCATCACCCCCCTCCCCCCCGGGTAATTGACTAGAGTTAACTTCAGTTCTCTTGTTTTATATGACCAATTTTGGGCTTCCTTGTACCCCCCTGTCCTGTCCCCTTGGACCAGGGTTGAGGGGATCCCTGTGAGACTGACTTAGGCCTATTAGCCTCTCAAGGTCTTGTGAAAATTTTTGCTCAATGCTCTAAATTTTTTTTGTACCAACCCTCTCTTTTTCAGCCTCTCCCCCTCCTCTCTTCTCTTCCGTCATCGTCTGGCTCACCACGCAGTTTGTGGGGTATACCTGGATCTCCTCCTAAAGGGTGCCCACTCCTGGTCCCAACCACTTCAGGTAAGCACACTCCCCCCTGCTTTTACCCAACACCATGGCTAAGATCTTATCTCTGAACGTCCACGGCCTAAATTCCAATAGAAAAAGACATTTGGCACTGAGGGAATTTAGGCAGTCGGGCGTTGATGTTATTTTGGTTTAGGAGACACACTTTGATAAGGGGGACTCCTTCGCATTTGCCTCCAAACATTATCCGCAGATATATATCTCCTTGGGACCCCATAAGTGAGCTGGAGTTGCCATACTTATTAAACATGGGTCTCCTTTTGCCTGCTCTGAACACTATAGCGACCCCCATGGTCACTTAATCATCCTCCGAGGCATGTGGCAAACACAATCGCTCACTTTCTGTGCCCTATAGGCCCTGAATATTAAACAACACAGATTCCTGTCCAAGGTATACACCCCACCTCTTTCGGTCAGACCACAGGATCTTGGTGGTGGGGGGCAACTTCAACCTGGGGTCAGTATGCACCTGCGGAACACCATGTGGTGAACCCCTGGGCATCCCCGACTCAAGCCCTTAGGGACTCGAAGATATTTAGACAACTTTCCAGACATTATGCTCTCTTTGATGCCTGGAGGGTTCTCCACCCGGGTTACCGACAGTTTACCTTTTATTTGGCCACCCCATCGCACACACTCCCACATAGACTATTTCTTTGGCAATAACCCAACACTTAGAATAACGCGCACAGCACAGATACTTCCGATCTCATGATAAAATCACGCCCCTATTTTGCTCACAGTAGACCTAGATTCCCCCAACCGTAGACCCTACAACTGGAAGCTAAACACATTCCTTCTTCAATACCTCCCCTCAAGATTGGAACTGGACTCCACCCTAAAATTTTACTTTGCGGAAAACGCTCCCGGCATATCCCTCCCCACACTTTGGGAGGCCCATAAGGCAGTCCTCTGAGTTAGATGCATGGCATTATCTTCCTCCATGAAAAGAGATTCACTGGCCACAAAATTGCAGACGGAGAGAGAGCTTTGGGTCCTAGAGCGTCGGTTACAACTCTCCCCTACCTTAACTCTCCTCAAGAAGATAACTAACCTACGTGCAACCTTCAGCGACCTGGCATTAGGTTGCGTGGAAAAAGCTCTGAGCAGATTAAAACAATTGTATTACGACAAAGGTAACAAAGCTCACTCCCTATTGGCATAGAAGATCCGTTACAATTCCCACATGATGACACCACACCAGATTAAGAACAGATCAGGCTGCTTACTATCCCACCCCAAAGAGATTGCCCATACCTTTGCAGAATTCTACACTGACCTTTATAACAATCCTGCCATCCCTAGTGACCCCCTGTATACCCCCTGTATACCGCTTTCTCCCAGTCTGAATATAGATATCAGATATTCCAACCGCTCACAAGCACAAAACAAGATGACACTTGTTTAGCTGCGGAACATGGACTCCTTTATTTGAGATGACACACAAATATATACAGCAGGTTTCCAATAGACTTGTGCACAACAGAAAATTTAGTTTAGTTTCGGTTCGTTGTCATTCGTAAAATACATAATTTCATTTTGTTATATTACGTTAATACGTTTTCGGATAATTCGTTATTATTCGTAGAGTGTCTAATTCAATCGTTCATATTCGTTGAAATTCGCTATTTATGTATGTATATACATTTGTGATAATGATTCGTAGTTTGGAAAGTCATTTGTTTATTGAATCTTTTAACGCACACAATGACAATGTCTCTTCTCCTCGGCTCAAATACAATACAACACCCTTCTCACTCAGTTCTCTGGAATGCACTTTGCCAGTAATCCAACCTCCAGCACAAAATTAATTAGCTGATTGGACTATAAGATTTACTTTGAGCTGACCTTTTGTTTCATTAGATCTTTAAAGAATTACCGAATCATGTCGAAATCATTTGAATTCAATCGTTATATTTCTTTCGTATTCGATGTAATTCGTTATTTTTTTATTCGGACATTCGGATGCATCCGAATGTCCAAAAGATGCAAAATTTGGCCGAATTTTGATTAGTTACGAAACTAATTGCACAAGCCTAGCTTCCAATAAAACTGTAACCAGAAACCTAATTAACATGAGCTAATTATCTAATCCTTTAGACAGCCTAGGAGACTAAGCCCTTGTACACACGGTTGGACATTCCGACCATAAAATGCATCGGATTTTGCCCTAAACCGGTGTTGCATACACACGGTCGGACAAAGTTGTCGGAAAATCCGATCGTTCATAACGTGATGACGTTATTTCGTTACGACGGGACTAGGTTCAGGCTAGTAGCCAATAGCTTTGGTCTAGGAATTTGATCTGAGCATGCGTGGCACTTTGTCCGATCGGAATTATCTACAAACGATTGGACAAAGTCCGATCGGACCATGTTGTCAGAAATTTTTTATATCCAGCTCTCAAACTTTGTTGGTCAGACATTCCGACGGAAAAATATGCATTAGTCAGGCAGAGTGAACTCACATAGTCTGTCTGCATGATCTCCTTTCTTGGATGCAAGGAATAGTTGACCTCAGTAGATGTGGGGCAGAGGACTCTCTGTCTGGGTGTCAGCGCTTCAGCTGGCTGGTGTTTACAATTCCATGGCTTGGCCTGTTGCTGGGCAGAGGGCTCCACTGCCCCAGTTCCCTGAAGCTGAGAAGAAACTGTAGGTGGTAGGCAGAGGGCAGCGTCACTCTGCCCTGTTGCCAGCAATTCAGCTGGGAGTAGAAGCTTCACTACATCCGCTTGTTGCTGGGGAGATGGGCTGACAGCTCCTGCTCCCTGGAACTCCACAGTTGTTGTCGGTGCTGGGCAGAGTTTGCTAGCACTCTGCCCTGTTGCCAGCACTTCTGTGGGGACTCCACATCATCCGCTTCAGCTAACTATTGGGGCAGGAGGCTGGATTCCTCCACTCCCAAACTGTGTAGCTGCCATTGGGGAGGTGAGCTGGCTGCTTCCTTTTCCATTCCCTCATATGGCTGCTGGGATGACATGTCTATGGTACTGTCTTCCAGGTGCAGGGATATTTTCTGGGGAGGAAAGACTGCTTCCTCCACCCAGGCCAACTGTTGGGGAGGGATGACGAACACCTCCTCTCCCTTTTCCCCCTGTATCTGCTGCATGGAAGTGATTGCCACATTCGCCTCCTGTGCCTCCAGAACTGCCACAAATGTGAGACAGAGGTCGTGGACCCTCTGTCTGGTGACCAGCGCTTCAGCTGGGGAAGTTCCTTGCAACTCCATGGATACTGCTGTTGGTGCTAGGCAGAGCACTGTGAAGTTTGGCCCTAATACCAGCTCTTCTGCAACTGGTGTCTGGGGATAGAGGTTCATCATCTCCTGTCCATGGAACCCAGAAGATGCTATCGGTGCGGGCAGAGGTTAGCGGAGCTCTGCCATGTTGTCAGCACTTCAGCTTTGGGGATGGCAATCTCCAGATTTTTCACTGCCAATTCTCTGGCAAGCTGATGGACAGACACATTCCTCCAACCAAGATCATCCCTTGCAGAAACAGGATCATCAAGGTCAGTCAGCACTTGCTGCATCCGCCATAAGACCTTCGCGTCCATAGCTGCGAGGGCAGGTTGGCAAAGCACAGTTACTCTGCCACATTTCTGACTCTTCAGCCAGGATTTCAGAGCTGTCTGCTGGTATTTCTTGATAGTTCCAGGCAAAGGGAGCCCAGCCTTGGCCCTGAGCAGAGTTTGGCAGTCGTCTGTAGGTCATCTCCAGCTCCCATTCTTGAACGGACAGAAAATCTATATCTCCCAGTGCCCCCCGTGCACTTCTGAGACGTTCAGTAGCCCTTCTGAAAGCCATGATTTCATCTAACCACCACTCCAAATCACTCCCAAAGTTAGGATCCCCTGTCAGCTTCACATACAACAGTCCCAGGCCCCCGTAGGCCAAAGCCTTTCATTGGGCTGTCATCTGCTATCCAAGGGCATGCTTGGGATACATGACACTGGAGGGCCCTGTAGCTCTCATCCAGTCGCATCTCTGCCCAGACCAGCCTGCTTAACCCAGCTGTCTGACCCTTGTACGTTTTTTCTCCCAAAAACAGCACCCGCAATCCATACTGTGACCAGTACCTTTCCTGGATGGAGGGGAGAATTTTTCCCTGGTGTCGCTGCTCACGGGCTAGCGTTTTCTTCCAAAGTTCGCAGCGGATAGAATCAAACCATCCCAGCAGGACCTGCTCTGATACTGGTTCCCTGTGCTGTATCTGTATCTCTCGCAACCTCCTTCTGAATTCCTCTTCCATGGTGGCTGGTATCTGTACCTCTCCTATCCTCTCCTGCTATCTGGACCTTGGATCCAAGTGTAAGTTTGGATGTCCCAGACTGCAGGAAGCATCCCACTGCTTGCCACCAATGTAACAAAACGTCTGACACTCCGCTTGAGTTTTTTTGTCATATACCGCTTCCTCCCAGTCTGAATATAGACATCAGATATTGAAAACTGCTCACAAGCACAAAACAAGATGACACTTGTTTAGCTGCGAAACATGGACTCCTTTATTTTAGGTGACACACAAATATATACAGCATGCTTCCAATAAAACTGTAACCAGAAACCTAATTAACATGAGCTAATTATCTAATCCTTTAGACAGCCTAGGTGACTAAGAGACATGACCTTTAGGACCGACTTTCTGTCTTTTAGCTCAGAAGACACAATCAACATTGAATAAATGAATGAAATACTTGTATAGCGCACAATGCGAACTGAATCGCCTCTAGACATTATCATAAATCAACACAGAACTCCTTCATACAATAGCAAGGTTAATTAGCACAAACAACAATGGGTGAAATACTCTTATGCCGCAAACACACGACCAGACTTTCTGACAGAAAAGGTCCGACAGTCTTCCCAACGGAGTTCTGACAGACTTTTGACAGTTATGACGGACTTCCGACCGAATGGAATTGCCCACACACGAACGGACCAAAGTCTGTTTGTTTTGAACGTGATGACATACGACGGGACTAGAAAAGGAAGTTCAATAGCCAGTAGCCAATAGCCCTAGCATCGTATTTGGTCCATCGGACCAGCATACAGACTAACGGTTTTCCCAATAGAAATTGATTCCGTTGGACAGATTTGAAACATGTTCTATTTCTAGGTCTGAATTTTTGAAGAAAAAAGTCAGATGAAGCCCACACACAATCGTAATATCTGACAGAATGATTCCGTCTGACTTTTTCTGCTGGAAAGTTCTGTCTTGTGTACACGGCATTAGAAGTAGACAACAGGAGACTCAGGGCTTTCCAGATCTCATTAATCAGCATTCCTTTCACATACATCTGCTATATGAGTCTCAAGCATGCAGAGACCATCATGGCCTCCTTAATAATGTCCTTTTGCATTACATAACAGGTGAGTCTGTCACACCCCCCCCCCCCCCCTCCCGATCTTTCCCACGGTATGCAACAATATCTCAAGCAGAGTGGGATTCCCCAACTCCAACCCTCAGACCTATCATCCCTAAACACACTGATCACCGAAGAAGAAATAGAACAGGCTATCAAGTCCCTACCATCCCACAAAGCCCCAGGACCAGACAGACTACCCTATGAATATTACAAATCTTTTCTCCCTCTTTTACTCCCTTACTTGTGCAAACTTTTCAATACCTTTCTCCAGGACCACCCCCATTCCACCTGACATGCAGCGATCTTTTATTATTTTGATCCCAAAACCAGACAAAGACCCCTCCCTATGTGCCAACTACAGACGCATTTCCCTGTTGAACTTGGACCTTAAAATCTTCACAAAGCTACTCTCAATTCGCCTGAATGTTGTCCTCCCCTCTCTTATCCCCAAAGATCAGGTGGGCTTTGTCCCACTCAGACAGGCAGGTGACAACACCAGAAAGGTGATCGATCTAGTTGACGTGAAGAACAGGGAGAAGTCAGCATCCTTGCTACTTAGCTTGGATGCCGAGAAGGCCTTTAACTGTCTTGGGTGCCCTTTCCTGTTCACCCCCCTGCGCCATGTCGGATTTTGAGGGCCTTTCCTATGAGTGATCAGACACCTCTACTCCAATCCTTGTTCTCAAGTTAGGACTCCTTTTGCCCTTTCCTCCTCTTTCTCCGTGGCTAACGGCACTCAGCAGGGATGCCCACTCTCACCCCTGCTATTTGAACTATGTGTCGAACCCTTAGCTGCTGCTATCCGCGGTAATCCAGATGTTCGGGGTATATCGGTCAGATGTAAGGAGTTCAAAATGTCTCTATTTGCCAACGACATCATCCTCACACTGACTTAACCTAGAATTTCCCTCCCGGACCTACACATGGAACTTGATCGCTATGGAGCCCTCTCTGGATATAAAATATATGCATCTAAATCAGAGGCCCTTCCAATTAATATTCCCGAAGCGGAGATTGCCCATCTGAAGACCAACTTTTCCTACAGTTGGAAAACCAGGGCCTTGAAGTATCTGGGGATACACATCAACCCAAAATTCACCACCCTATACCAAGAAAACTTCCCCCCCTTTTCCACTCAATCAGAACTCTGCTACTGCAGTGGAAGAAACACCATATCTCCCTCCTGGGATGGATCACCTCAGTTAAAATGACGATCCTCCCCAAGCTTTTATACCTCTTCCAAATACTGCCCATACCTGTTCCCTACAAACACTTGAGAAAGCTTCAATCCAACTTACTTCACTACATCTGGAACTACAAAAGACATACAGAATACCTTGATCAGTACTAATGGCAGTGCGCTCGGACAGAGGCCTCGCATTCCCCAACCTTATCAAATACTATCAGGCGACCCAGCTACGTGCAATAGCCTCATGGTTCACCCAATGGTCCTACAACAAATGGGCAGAAATCGAAAAAATATGGCTTGCCCTGACACACCCAAATAACTTGCTTTGTAGTGCGAATACGGAGGTAACCCCCCAAGTGCATATTAGGCTCCATGTCCCAACTTCAGTGGCTCTGACCCAAATTGTAACATCCCCACAGGCTGTCATCAGAAAGATTGCTTCTGACTTTGTCTGCAATCCCAAGGTGCTAGATAGCCTCACCCGCCAGATGTCAGCTCCGTGGACATGGCAGAACCTATTTCACTTTGGGAACCTAGTGGACCCTAGATCACACAAATTGTTGCCCTTTGCTGAACTTCAGACCAAATTCGATCTGCCTCGCCAGGTGTTTTACGGGTATTTGCAAATCTGCCACTATGCTCTAACTATAGCCCCTAACCTGTAATTCTCCTCCCCCCCAACCCCTTTTGAAAATATAATTCTTGCACACTCTGCCCAGAAGGGTCTAATTTCCGATATCTATAAGATAATTAATACCTACCTCTTAGGAGAACAGGGCAAGCATGCCTATATGACCAGATGGGAGAAAACTCTCAGTGAAGAAATTCCTATAGAACAGTGGCAGGTGATCTGGTCCCAAACAGCAAAGAGCTCACTCTGCACACTGTATAATAAAAGCACATGTAAAATCCTCCTTTTCTGGTACATGACCCCAGATGTGTTTCATGTCCTCTATCCTACTAGTTCCAACCGTTGTTGGCGCTATCAGGGAGATAAAGGTAACCTACTCCATATTTATTGCAGCTTCCCACTGATCACTTCTTTCTGGAACAGTTGTTGGCCCGTCTTCTCAAGATATCGGTCCATGCGACTCCCAAATTTTTTCTACAAATCTTATCACCACTGATGATGCCCATACCCTATAAAAGAACTAGTATGCCACATCCTCACAGCTGCACGCTGTCTCATAGTCCTAAACTGGAAAAGATGCTTCCCCACCCCTCCCCTGAGGCCCTATTCACCAGAATTAAAGATGTGGAATTGATGGAGAAAATGGCTGCTAGGATGCAGGACAGACTAGAGGCTCACAATAAAGTCTGAGAGCTGTGGATCCTTTGGGAGGACCCACCATGATCAGGTAAAAAAGCTATTACGATGACCTCTTAATTTCTTCTTTCCCTATACCCTTCCTTTCCCCTCACTTTGAGTAGTCTTGTGACTCTTATTGCTTTATACAAGTTGTTATTAAATGATACCACTATAAATATACAATGAGACAACAATAGATATGTAACTACTACTGTCTTTGAGCATATTGCAAGAAGTTACGAGTGAATGTCTAAAATGACTGATGCACAATACGATCTTTACCTTTAAACTTGTGTATTGTTGTATTGCAAATACAAACAATAATAAAAAAAACGTTATTTGGGAAAAAAGAAAAACAATTTAATGGGAATTGAATGTGTGGGACTGCCAACATCCTGAAGGGATATGCAACAAGTGCAGCAAGAGCTGCCCCCTTGGACTTTTAAGGCAGAAATGGGAGTAACAAAGTAAAAGTCAACAAAGTGCCACTTTTATTCAGTAAATAATATAATAAAATTTGTGAACATAAACAATAACATTAAAATATACAAAGTATACCAATTAATACATAAATGTATATATCAAACCCAAGGCGGATAATCCAGGCACTGCCAAAGTCAAGCTAAGGTCAGTCCATGAAGATTTGTAGCATGTAACCCAACATGTTTTGGAAATTTATCGGTATTGTATTTTCCTTCATCAGGGGTGGTTTACATTTGGGTGACTTTATCTTTATCAGAAACATAGGTATAGTTACATAGTGTTTGCACTATAGTACATAAGAACAGGTAGTTTTACATAATAAATGTGGCGCTATACCTTATTAAACTCACTAAAAAATATAAAATGTAATATAATATAAATAAAATTGTACAAATTTTCCAGCTTGCTGGCTAGTATTTTTTTTAAAGCGAGAAACCTTAATGGACTGTATAGTAAAATCAATAGTAAAATCAATAAATAATAAAGTGCTGGGGGTTAGTCCTTATTAAATAGTGAATGCAAAGTGAATATAAATTTTCCAGCCTGCTGGTTAGTAAATGCAATAAAACTGTACGGTCCACTCAAATTAGGTAAAGGTGAATAAATAAATATTTAAATAAATAATTAGTAAAACTATCATGAATCAATCAATACTCAATAGTGAAAGCTACTAAAGTTGCTTGTGACTGTGAGGCCGCGTACACACGCGCGGACTGTTTGCCCAACCTTGTTCGTCAAACAGTTTCGGCAAACAGTCCGCTCAAAATTTGCATGAGCGGACTTGCCCACACACGAGCGGACTGTTTCAGCGAACTGTTTGCCAAACAGTTCGCTCAACTTTTGAAATGAACGGACTCGCCCACGTAAGGAGGAGGCAAATCCGCCCATTTCGAGCGCGTGTACAGGTAGGCGGGGCCCGCGAAGGAGACGTCGTGGGCTCCGCCGCCTGGAATGGGCTTAAAGGGGAACCCCAACGCCGAAAAAAATCGGCGTGGGGGTTCCCCCAAAGTCCACACCAGACCCTTGTCCGAGCACGCTACCCGGCCGGCCAGGAAAGGGGGGCGAGCGAGCGCGCCCCCCCTCCTGAGCCGTACCAGGCCGCGTGCCCTCAACATGGGGGGTGCCTTGGGGAAGGGGGGGCCGCGCGGCCCCCCCACCCCAAAGCACCTTGTCCCCATGTTGATGAGGACAAGGGCCTCTTCCCGACAACCCTGGCCGTTGGTTGTCGGGGTCTGCGGGCGGGGGGCTTATCGGAATCCGGGAGCCCCCTTTAAGAAGGGGGCCCCCGGATACCGGCCCCCCACCCTATGTGAATGAGTATGGGGTACAATGTACCCCTACTCATTCACCTGTGAAATAAAGTACAAAAAAAAACACAACACAGGGAAAAAATATTTTATTGCACAGCTCCGGGGGTCTTCCGTCTTCGGGGGTCTTCTCGCCGGACTCCTCCGCTATCTGTGTGTAGCTCTTTTGCTAGCGGAGGAGTCCGGCTTTCTTCCTCCCCGCCGCCGGCCTCTTCTCCCGACTTCGGGGGTCTTGTCCCCCTCTTCGGTTCTTCTGCCGGGCCACCGCGCCTTCTTGTAGCTCTTTTGCAGGCGGTGGCCCGGTCTTCTGTCGCCGCTGCCTTCCGTTCTTCTGTCGCCGCCTTCGGTTCTTCTGCCGGGCCACCGCGCCTTCTTGTAGCTCTTTTACAGGCGGTGGCCCGGTCTTCTGTCGCCGCTGTAGTCGCCGTCGCCGCCGCCCTGGGCGTGGCCAGATACGTACACCTTCAGCACAAACGGCGTGTCAGCCGAGTGGATGTTCCGAACGCTTTTAATACAATACGTGTTTTTTTCGTACTAAATGTGAGTATTTTTAAGGTTGTTTCAAATAAACTGAGTTTCAAACATACTACACCATGGGCAGTCCTCTTTTCTATCACATGTAAACGAGGTACAACATCCCCACGGAAGAACGAAGGATCTCCCCAGCAGCATAGCAGAGACAGCCCAAGAAGCGACACAGTGGCTTATACTGTGGAGGCTGATCCACCCCGGACGGGGTCATATCTCTGGTGAGAGCAAAATCCATAAACGTTCACTGCAAACGTTCACTGCAAACGTTCACTGCGAACGAATATCGAAGTCACTTTCTTCACTTACTTTTTTCACCACCAAATATTCGTTTCATGTTTAAATATTAATTTTAAACTTTATTCAATTGGACTTTCATATTAGACTTGTCACCGCAAGATTTTTTTACTTTTTACTTTCTGGACTAAATTTTTTAAGCTTTTATTATTTTTTATCTCCTAACTGTATTTAATTTTCTATTTTTCTATTTTTATATTGTGGTATTTTTGGCATGTTTTGAGATTTGACACAGTGTGTTTACACCCACCACCCCACCAGTATTCACGTTTATATAGGTTTGATTGTTCCCCTTGTGTCCATTCATTTGGTTGTGCTACAATCACAGTCACAAGCAACTTTAGTAGCTTTCACTATTGAGTATTGATTGATTCATGATAGTTTTACTAATTATTTATTTAAATATTTATTTATTCACCTTTACCTAATTTGAGTGGACCGTACAGTTTTATTGCATTTACTAACCAGCAGGCTGGAAAATTTATATTCACTTTGCATTCACTATTTAATAAGGACTAACCCCCAGCACTTTATTATTTATTGATTTTACTATTGATTTTACTATACAGTCCATTAAGGTTTCTCGCTGTTTTTTAAAAAATACTAGCCAGCAAGCTGGAAAATTTGTACAATTTTATTTATATTATATTACATTTTATATTTTTTAGTGAGTTTAATAAGGTATAGCGCCACATCTATTTTCCTTCTTTCACCTATTTTACTGTTCCATCCATCTGGATGGAAACATAATAGAGGCTGCTCTTACCTATATTACACTACATACTCTCTGTATAACAGATTCCATAGCGCACCCTATCCCTCTGTTTTAGTTTTACATAATAAGCTATATAGTATTGAGCTTAAAAGTTACTTACATAAAGGGTTCGCTAAGAGAGCATGAGGAAATAATAAAAACAATTACAGGGGATCCATGTTGGCTGAGAGAGTCCACATGGACAGCATAGGTGAACAGGCATGCAACCCCAGACTAGCTACTGATTTACACCCACAGCAACAAAGTAATAATGTCTAAAAGGCCAGAAAAAAACAAAAGGAAATGAATAAATGTATTAAGATTAGTACACGGACACAGCCAGTTTGTTGTGACAGCAAAACAGGGGCATATATTTCCCAGAGTTGCCTGTGTTCAAAAGTAAATTTCCTTTAACTATGCTGGTGAGAGTGCAGACATCACAGCAGCCGTGCTCAAACCAAGACATGCTAGCTGTGTGTGAGCACTATAAATGAGGAGTAGCCCAATGAGGGAGCCAATCCTCGCAGGGGATGGTGCTGGGTGTCCAGCATCATTTGCTGCATAGAGAACAGCTGAGGCCAGTTTCAAAGTGGTTCTCTGACGTGGAGGCGTGTGGCATAGCCACGCCCCTCATGGCGTAATGACATCAAGCGCTGGCGCGTCATCTGCAAAAAAGAAATCCCCATCCGTGTCAGAGACACAGCGGGGACAGGCAGGAGCTCTTCCCCACACATATGGCCTAATGTGGAGACAGTAAAAACAGAACAATGGGATACAGCCATACCTCAAATGATCTAGTAAAAAGTCTACAGTTTATGAGACCAAGCCCATACAATATTCCAGCAGGTGGAATTCATTTATCTTCATGTATTTCTTGAGTAATATTGTTCATAAATATTGCTGTCCCAAGTGAAAGAGCCCCTTCATTCTTTCAACACAAACCACACATATAAGACCCAGTATAACAGGGGTAAAAGGAAATGCTGAGTTTGGTGTTGTTGCATGGTGAGTCTGATTAGTGCAGATCAGACCGGGGTTCTCAGTTACCCTGTGCCCCTAATAGACACAGGGTAACTTACAAATAGGAGGGGCCAGGGGAGCTGGACAAGGAGTTTTCAGAGCTCTCTAAGGTAAGCTGGGCTCCACAAGCCCTCCGCCCAAAGTAACTCCTGTCACATATCTTCCCTTTCGCCAGAAGACTAACACAGAAGGAGACCCCAAATGGGTTGAGTCCATAATTCCAGTCCCCCGAAGACATTGTCCGAAACAGAGCATTACTCACCAAGCCAACCTCTGCCTCTCTTGAAGAACATACCTGCAGCTGGGGAGAAGTGCGGACTGGTCCTTCTCCCTGGAGTCCTTTCAGCTGCTGGAGAGAAGACAGGATGGCTGGGCTCACTCTGTCATGCTGTTGGGGATCTGGTCCGACTGCCCAGCATCCCTGGGGTATACAGGTGGAGACTGAAGTCCCATTCACTTTTACTAGATGAAAGTCCCCCTGTATTTTCAGACGAAGGCTGACATCCTCCTGTTCCAATGCTAGACCTTTTTCTGGGATTGTGTCAGTGGAGACCGAAGTCCCATCCTCTACCACAGGAATTCCTTCTGCTGTTAGTTGAGGACAGAGGCCAGCAGCACTTTGCCCTGTTGCTAGCTCTTCTGCTGGGTTGCTGTCAGCGGAGACTGCAGGCCCATCCACTGATATCAGCTCAAGCTGCAGTTGTGAGGTGCCGATTGCATTCTCTCCCTGGAGCTCCTGCAGAGTTGATTGTTGTGGGCAGAGAACAACAGTGCCATGCTCTGAAGCCAGTTCTTCTGCTGAAAGCTCACCAGGTTGTTACTCCTCAGCAGAAAAGTCTATTAAATCCCCAGTCTCTGGAACTGGTGTCTGGGGATAGAGGTTCACCATCTCCTATCTGTAGAACAAAGAAGATGTTACTGGTGCTAGGCAGAGGCTAGCAGAGCTCTGCCCTGTTGTCAGCACTTCAGGTTTAGGGGTAGCAATCTCCGGAGTTTAAACTGCCGATTTTGGGGCATACTGCTAAACATATTCTAGCAGTTTCCTGTACAGTGGTGTGAAAAAGTGTTTGCCCCCTTCCTCATTTCCTGTTCCTTTGCATGTTTGTCACACTTAAGTGTTTCGGAACATCAAACCAATTTAAACAATAGTCAAGGACAACACAAGTAAACACAAAATGCAATTTGTAAATGAAGGTGTTTATTATTAAAGGTGAAAAAAATCCAAACCATCATGGCCCTGTGTGAAAAAGTGATTGCCCCCTAAACCTAATAACTGGTTGGGCCACCCTTAGCAGCAACAACTGCAACCAAGCGTTTGCGATAACGTGCAATGAGGCTTTTACAGCGTCCTGGAGGAATTTTGGCCCACTCATCTTTGCAGAATTGTCCTAATTCAGTTACATTAGAGGGTTTTCGAGCATGAACGGCCTTTTTAAGGTCATACCACAACATCTCAATAGGATTCAGGTCAGGACTTTGGCTAGGCCACTCCAAAGTCTTCATTTTGTTTTTCTTCAGCCATTCGGTGGTGGACTTGCTGGTGTGTTTAGGATCATTGTCCTGCTGCAGAACCCAAGTTCGTTTCAGCTTGAGTACACGAACAGATGGTCGGACATTCTCCTTCAGGATCTCTTGGTAGACAGCAGAATTCATAGTTCCTTTTATCACGGCAAGTCTTCCAGGTCCTGAAGCAGCAAAACAGCCCCAGACCATCACACTACCACCACCATATTTTACTGTTGGTATAATGTTCTTTTTATGAAATGCAGTGTTCCTTCTACGCCAGATATACTTGGACACACACCTTCCAAAAAGTTCCACTTTTGTCTCATCGGTCCACAGAATGTTGTCCCAAAAGTCTTGGGGATCATCAAGATGTGTTGTGGAGAAATTGAGACGAGCTTTGATGTTCTTTTTGCTTAGCAGTGGTTTTCTCCTTGGAACTCTGCCATGCAGGCCATTTTTGCCCAGTCTTTTCCTGATGGTGGAGGCATGAACGCTGACCTTAACTGAGCCCTGCAGTTCCTTGGACGTTGTTGTGGGGTCTTTTGTGACCTCTTGGATGAGTCGTCGCTGCGCTCTTGGGGTAATTTTGGGCGGCCGGCCACTCCTGGGAAGGTTCACCACTGTTCCATGTCTTCGCCATTTGTGGATAATGGCTCTCACTGTGGTTCGCTGGATTCCCAAAGCTTTGGAAATGGCTTTATAACCCTTTCCAGACTGATAGATCTCAATTACTTTCTTTCTCAATTGTTCCTGAATTTCTTTGGGTCTCGGCATGATGTGTAGCTTTTAAGGATCTTCTGGTGGACCTTACTGTGTCAAGCAGCTCCTATTTAAGTGATGCCTTGATTGTGAACAGGTGTGGCAATAATCAGGCCTGGGTGTGGCTAGAGAAATTGAACTCAGGTGTGGACAACCACAGTTATAGTATGTTTTAACAAGGGGGGCAATCACTTTTTCACACAGGGCCATGATGGTTTGGATTTTTTTTCACCTTTAATAATAAACACCTTAATTTACAAATTGCATTTTGTGTTTACTTGTGTTGTCCTTGACTATTGTTTAAATTGGTTTGATGTTCCGAAACACTTAAGTGTGACAAACATGCAAAGGAACAGGAAATGAGGAAGGGGGCAAACACTTTTTCACACCACTGTATGTCCTTTCCAGATACTGTTCTTTCCTTAGCAAATAGCCCAGATCAGGTTTAAGCTCTGAGACCCCTGCAAGACAGAGCATAGCCTCTCTGCATTCTCCCAGGTCTTCAAGGGTAGATTCCCCTTCATCGCCAAACACAAAAACATCGGTAAGGCGCTCCCACAGCAATCCAGGGCCGCCAAAGTCATATCGCTCCAGAGGGCTTTCTGTTGTCTCCCCTAAACATTCCTGCTCTGCGTGCCATTTCAGAGACAGATATTGATTGTCCAGCTCTATCTCCTGCTGGACCAGCCTGTCCAACTCAGGCACCCATTGCTCCTGGGGCCGTTTTCCCAGGAATGCCATTGGCCGCTTTCCCAGGAATGCCATTGGCAACTCCCGTTGGTCACTGCCCCTTGCTCTGGGGTTGGAAAGCACCTGCTCTGGTGTGTACCAGTGACCTGGAGGGCTCCAAGCCAGACCTGCACCTGAATCCACTGCCTGATCTCCAGGTATTGATCTGCAGACACAGTCCTTGGGATTGCTGAAAGGGTCCAAGTTTCTTTCCAATGCAAACAACTTCTGCTGGCTCTGCTTGCTAGGACAATCCATGAGTGTTGCAATTGTTACTTCTCTTCTTGTGCTGTGTGGTGAAATCCTATTGTTGAGAATAAAGCTCCAATAGAGTAGCTTACCATTCTCCCAGCAACATGGGCATGAGTGGCTTGAAGTTAGTGATCTCTATAAAGTTGTGGCTAGAGCTAGTGTTATAGATCTGGTCTCTGTGTTACGACTGGGATGGTGTGGACATTCGGCGAGGTATGTTGTTGTCACTGGACCTACACCAGGACCTTGACTCCCTATCTTGGCCCTTCTTGTTTCACATACTGAGGAAAGGGAATTGTGGACCGCAATTTCTTAATCTTCTAAGCGCATTATATTCAAACCCATCAGCTAATATTTTTGGGCATGGCTGCAAATCAGATTTCCTGCAAATCTGGAAGGGGACCAAGCAGGGGTGTCCTCTCTCACCTCTACTCTTTGTGATAGCAATTGAGACACTGGCAACAGTTATTAGGTCCAGCCCTAATGGCACGACTCACAAACGGGCTCTATTTGCCGATGATCTGTTGCTATTCATCACAAATACTGTTACGACCTTGCCTAATTTATTTGCCCTATCATCCATCTTTGGAGACATTTCTGGATTACGGGTAAATCAATTAAAAACAGAAGTGTTAAATGTATTGGTTTCCGGGTGGCCTGCTCTGTATACAGTATATCAAAATGTACAGGCTGGTTGGGAGTCCCCCACTTTTTGGAATATTATAAAGTGGCCCAATTGGTTCAGCTATACCCAATCTTTGCTAAAACATACACGCCTGACTGGCTTTGGTTGGAGGCACAGGCTAATCCGACTCTGCCCCTGGACCTCTTAATGTGGCTCCCTTCGATGGAGCATTGGGCAGTCTTAAGGCCCTCACACTCCTCATGTCTGTGGGACATGGCATGCATGTTATATCCTCTGAAATCCCCACACACACTGATGGCCCCCCTCATCAATAACCCTTACTTTCCCCCAGGGCAGCAGATTCATAAATTTACATGGTGGGTTTATAAGGGTCTTTACAGATTAACACATTTTATAGATCATAAGGGGATGAGACAACTTACCTATTTTAAGGAAACATTACAGATTCCCCCACAGAGACTTACCACCTGTGCCAAATTACAAATTTTCTGTAGACCTAAAACAAGGACTAGGTTGACATAACCACCAGGACCCTATTTGAGAATAAGTGTATACGGGGCCCCAATTCATGGGGAGGGATTACGGAACTATACGCCCTTTTCAATAGCCAAGGTAACAAGTCTTCCTATTAAATGGCACGGGAATGGGACCTAGGTGAGACAATTGAGGAGGTGTGGATAAAGTGGTCGACCATGGAGCATAAGGGTATACCCAACACTTCCCTGGTAGAGACAAATTACAAAGTGTTATTGTGCTGGTACCTTGTCCCAACAAGGCTGGTGAAACTATACCCTGGTACCTTTTCCCCTTTGTTTTCAGTGATGCGTGCAGGAGGGTGATATGTTTCATGTCTATGTGATATTGTCTATTTAGTGACGGGACAGAAAATAACCAGAGCCGCCAAACCAGCGCTGTTCACTGATCTGTCAGAGGAGATCCCTGGACATCTTTGAAATCTCTTTTTTTTTTTTTTGTTGCAGCTAAAATAACTATAGTGCGAGCATGGAAAACACCCGTGATTAATGTCACGTTTGGTGAAACACAAAATATCCTGGATTATGATTGACTAAAAACTGAACAGTATCCATAAAGATACTAGACATGTGCAGAGTAAAATATTTATGTTTCAGAATTTCGTTTTCGTCCGAAAAATTGATTTATTTAGTTACTCCTGAAATTCGTTTTTATTTATTTTGTTTTTCGTTCAAAAATTGCATTCGTCTGAAAATCCACATGAATTTTGGTCGAATCTGTCTTTGAAGGCTTATGGTGTCTGTCGAATGTATAAAGAAGATTCGACAGAGCTAGTATATAGCATACTTCGTGTGAACTTTAGAACCCTATTAAAGTCTATAGGACTCCAATGTTCAAAATCTAAAGTGCTAATTTTAAAGGCTAATATGCAAGTTACTGTCCTAAAAAGTGTTTGGGGACCTGGGTCCTGCCCCAGGGGACATGTATCAATGCAAAAAAAAGTTTTAAAAACTAACGTTTTTTCGGGAGCAGTGATTTTAATAATGATTAAAGTAATACAATAAAACTGCAATATTTCTTTAAATTTCGTACCTGGGGGGTGTCTATAGTATGCCTGTGAAGGGGCGCATGTTTCTGGTGCTTAGAACTGTCCCTGCACAAAGTTTCATTTATGCAGGAAAAAAAGTCCTTTAAAATCACTCGCAGCTATTATGAATTGTTGGCTCCGTAATACAGAGAACACTCATTTAAAGTCATTGATAAAAATAAAAAAATAAAAAAAAAAGCGTGGGGGTCCCCCAAATTCAATTATCAGGCCCTTCAGGTCTGGTATGGATATTAAGGGGAACCCCGTATCAAATTTAAAAAAAAATTGACGTGGGGGTCCCCCTAAAAATCCATACCAGACCCTTTATCCGAGCACGCAACCTGGCAGGCCGCAGGAAAAGAGGGGGGGACAAGAGAGCGCCCCCCCCTCCTGAACCGTACCAGGTCACATGCCGTCAACATTGGGAGGATGCTTTGGGGGTCTGTGACCCCTCAAAGCACCTTGTCCCCATGTTGATGAGGACAAGGGCCTCATCCCCACCACCCTGGCCGGTGGTTGTGGGAGACTGCGGGCTTATCAGAATCTGGAAGCCCCCTTTAACAAGGGGACCCCCAGATCCCGCCCCCCCTGTTTGAAATGGTAAGGGGGTACAAAAGTACCCCTACCATTTCACAAAGAAAGTGTAAAAAATAGTTAAATAAGACAAACACACTTTTGAAAAATTCCTTTATTAAAAATAAAAAAAATTAAAAAAAGATTCCAGCAGTGGTAATCCACTCTTGCTATCCAGCGACGGATGTCATCTCTCTGGGGTCCAGCGATGGCTGATCTGATCCAGCGCAGCGAATCCATCCATCTTTTGTCTCCCCAGAGGAGGCACTGCTGGGAGCAAGGGCGGCCTGACGTTTGTTATATGCGGAGGGCGGGGCCACCTGTCACCTGACCCCGCCCCCCTCTGACGCAAGGGGAAACCCGGGCTTCCCCAGTGACGTATGGGTGACCCCGCCCCCCTCTGATGTAACGGAAACCTGCCTGTGTTACATCAGAGGGGGGCAGGGTCACCCATACGTCACAGGGAAGCCCGGGTTTCCCCTTGCATCAGAGGGGGGCAGGGTCAGGTGACGGGTGGCCCCGCCCTCCGCATATAACAAACGTCAGGCCGCCAGGATCCCCGCAGTGTCTCCTCCGTGGAGACAGAAGATTGATGGATTCGCTGCACTGGATCAGATCAGCCATCACTGGACCCCGGAGAGATGATCATCCGTCGCTGGATTGCAAGAGTGGATTACCACCGCTGGAATCTTTTTTTTTATTTTTTTTATTTTTAATAAAGGAATTTTTTTCAAAAGTGTGTTTGTCTTATTTAACTATTTTTTACACTTTTTTTGTGAAATGGTAGGGGTACTTTTGTACCCCCTTACCATTTCAAACAGGGGGGGCCGGGATCTGGGGGTCCCCTTGTTTTAAGGGGGCTTCCAGATTCTGATAAGCCCCCCACCCACAGACCCCCACAACCACCGGCCAGGGTTGTGGGGATGAGGCCAATATGGGGGCCAGGGTTGTGGGGATGAGCCCAATATGGGGACAAGGTGCTTTGAGGGGTCACAGACCCCAAAGCATCCTCCCAATGTTGACGGCATGTGGCCTGGTACGGTTCAAGAGGGGGGGCGCTCTCTCGTCCCCCCCTCTTTTCCTGCGGCCTGCCAGGTTGCGTGCTCGGATAAAGGGTCTGGTATGGATTTTTAGGGGGACCCCCACGTCAATTTTTTTTTTTATTTGATGCGGGGTTCCCCTTAATATCCATACCAGACCTGAAGGGTCTGGTATGGATATTTAGGGGGAACCCCATGTCAATTTTTTTTTTTCTTACATTTGACACAGGGTTCCCCTTAATATCCATACCAGACCTGAAGGGCCTGGTAATTGAATTTGGGGGACCCCCATGCTTTTTTTTTTTTTTTTTTTTTTTTATAACTTTCAATGAGTGTTCTCTGTACTACGGAGCCGACAATTCACAATAGCTGCGAGTGATTTTAAAGGACTTTTTTTCCTGCATAAATGACACTTTGTGCAGGGACAGTTCTAAGCACCAGAAACATGTGCCCCTTCACAGGCATACTATATACACCCCCCCCCCCCCCAGGTACGAAATTTAAAGGAATATTATACTTTTATTGTTTCACTTTAATCATTATTAAAATCACTGCTCCCGAAAAAATGGCCGCTTTTAAAACTTTTTTTTGCATTGATACATGTCCCCTGGGGCAGGACCCAGGTCCCCAAACACTTTTTAGGACAGTAACTTACAGAATCTTTTCTCTCTGTCAAATCTTTTTTCTCTGTCGAATAATTTCTCTATATAATCTTGGACTAATAGAGGTAAGGTCAGGCACATTCGACCACAGGTTCTATAGACACAGATTGTTATTGTCAGAGTCACGTCAACTCTCCTATTCTATATCAAACTGTTGTAACAACGAAATCGAAAATAAAGCATTTATTTATGTCGGATCTTTCGTTTTTCGGATTCTGTGCTTTTGTTATTGTTTGTCAAAACGAAAACAAAAATACCTGAAATTCGGACGAAAATGCATTCAGACAAAAAGAATGCACATGTCTAAAAGATAGCAATCTAAGTTAGAAAAAGTGTGAAACCCCTGGATTGTGTACCTTCTAGCTGGGTCACCTCGTGGATGGAGGCCCAGGCTCTTTTACTTTCTTTCTTTCCTTTTACTTTCTTTCTAATATTGTTTTTGCTATGCTTTAATAATTTTTGGAAGGAGGCGGATGGGGGGGATCATAAAGCCTCCCTAATCATAATACCTCCTTGGAAAGGAGGTATCGCGCTACAAGGTACTGGGTCTAATCCTTGACAATAATGTAGCCCTACCTCTCTATGTACTTGAGCTATGTATGACCTACAGTTTATCGCAATGTTACTAATTTTAATTTTCTTATTTCCTTTTGTAATCAGTTGCTGATACTTATGGGCTTAACCCGGGCTTAAGGAATAGCCTTAGACAAATGGCAGATCCATTAGGTTGAGCCTGATAGGCCAAATCTTCCTGATTTACCTGTTAAACTTTGCTTATTACGATATGGCCTCTGATCACCTTTGTGGATGCATCCGCTTTTTGACATTTACTTGGCATTGTTTATATTTTTGTATAATGTGCAAAAATTTGCGATAAAAATTATTGTAAAATAAAACTTCCATTTAAAATCTTAAGCTGGTAACATGGGTGCACTCGCCAGTTCTTCAGTCATGGGATGGAAGGCCTCCTCACTCTGTGTCTTTCAGGACTTCAATTTAGGCAGTTTCTTCTTGGTTAGGTGAGAAATGGGTTCACTACGGGGTTTCTGTAGTTTGCATTCAAATTCCTACAATAGCTGATTGACCTCTTGATTTGAGGGGTTAGCCCGGTAATGATGCACTCAATCTTTCCTAATTCAGGTCTTAAGGGTGCCTTCCCCTATTTGGTACCCCATGTTCTGGATTTCTTTCTTTATTTTAAGCTTTTTTTTATTTTAAGCTTGGAAGAGTTTATGGTAATGCCAGATTAAATTTTTCTTTAAAAAAAATACAAAACCGTTTTATATTTGGTTAATATATTTTGCAAACAGGTATTTTTTTTTCTTCATTGATGTACAGTGGTGTGAAAAATCCAAACCATCATGGCCCTGTGTGAAAAAGTGATTGCCCCCCTTGTTAAAACATACTATAACTGTGGTTGTCCACACCTGAGTTCAATTTCTCTAGCCACACCCAGGCCTGATTATTGCCACACCTGTTCACAATCAAGGCATCACTTAAATAAGAGCTGCTTGACACAGTAAGGTCCACCAGAAGATCCTTAAAAGCTACACATCATGCCGAGACCCAAAGAAATTCAGGAACAATTGAGAAAGAAAGTAATTGAGATCTATCAGTCTGGAAAGGGTTATAAAGCCATTTCCAAAGCTTTGGGAATCCAGCGAACCACAGTGAGAGTCATTATCCACAAATGGCGAAGACATGGAACCGTGGTGAACCTTCCCAGGAGTGGCCGGCCGCCCAAAATTACCCCAAGAGCACAGCGACGACTCATCCAAGAGGTCACAAAAGACCCCACAACAACGTCCAAGGAACTGCAGGCCTCACTTGCCTCAGTTAAGGTCAGCGTTCATGCCTCCACCATCAGGAAAAGACTGGGCAAAAATGGCCTGCATGGCAGAGTTCCAAGGAGAAAACCACTGCTGAGCAAAAAGAACATCAAAGCTCGTCTCAATTTCTCCACAACACATCTTGATGATCCCCAAGACTTTTGGGACAACATTCTGTGGACCGATGAGACAAAAGTGGAACTCTTTGGAAGGTGTGTGTCCAAGTATATCTGGCGTAGAAGGAACACTGCATTTCATAAAAAGAACATTATACCAACAGTAAAATATGGTGGTGGTAGTGTGATGGTCTGGGGCTGTTTTGCTGCTTCAGGACCTGGAAGACTTGCCGTGATAAAAGGAACTATGAATTCTGCTGTCTACCAAGAGATCCTGAAGGAGAATGTCCGACCATCTGTTCGTGTACTCAAGCTGAAACGAACTTGGGTTCTGCAGCAGGACAATGATCCTAAACACACCAGCAAGTCCACCACCGAATGGCTGAAGAAAAACAAAATGAAGACTTTGGAGTGGCCTAGCCAAAGTCCTGACCTGAATCCTATTGAGATGTTGTGGTATGACCTTAAAAAGGCAGTTCATGCTCGAAAACCCTCTAATGTAACTGAATTAGGACAATTCTGCAAAGATGAGTGGGCCAAAATTCCTCCAGGACGCTGTAAAAGCCTCATTGCACGTTATCGCAAACGCTTGGTTGCAGTTGTTGCTGCTAAGGGTGGCCCAACCAGTTATTAGGTTTAGGGGGCAATCACTTTTTCACACAGGGCCATGATGGTTTGTATTTTTTTTCACCTTTAATAATAAACACCTTCATTTACAAATTGCATTTTGTGTTTACTTGTGTTGTCCTTGACTATTGTTTAAATTGGTTTGATGTTCCGAAACACTTAAGTGTGACAAACATGCAAAGGAACAGGAAATGAGGAAGGGGGCAAACACTTTTTCACACCACTGTACATTGATGAGGCTACACTGATAGGCTGCACTGATGGGCACTGATAAGGAGACACTGATGGGCACTGAGAAGGCAACACTGATGGGCACTGATAAAGCAACACTGATGGGCTCTAATAGACGGCACTGGTGGGCACTGATAGGTGGCATTGGTGGGCACTGAGAGGTGGCACTTATGGGTGGCATTGATGGGCAGCATTGTTGGGCGGCACTGAAAGGCACTGATAGGTGGCAATGATGGGTGGCAGTGATGGGCACTGACCAGCACCAGTCGGTGGCACTGATAGGCAGCACTGCTAGGTGGCACTGATGAGGCACTGATTAGCACCACTGGTCGGCATTGATAGGTGGCACTGATTGCTGGCAGTTAAGTAACACACATGTGGCAAGTTCTGAAAAACGACTAAAGTAACTACTTTACTACCGCTTTAAGAACTAACCTGCAGAACCTTGTTTTAAACCCAGGGACTGCCTTTACTTATAGAGTGCTGTCAATTTACGCAGCGCTTTACATATATAGTACATTGTACATTCACATGAGTCCCTGCCCTCAAGGAGCTTATAAACTAAGGTCCCTAACTCACATTCATACATACACATATTAGGGCCAATTTAGACAGTATCCAGTTAACGTACAAGCATGTCTTTGGATCGCAGGAGGAAGCTGGTGTACCCGGAGAAAACCCATGCAGGCACATGGAGAACATGCAAACTCTAGTCAGATGGGGGGCGTGTCTGGATGTAAGTGGCAACAGACGTGTCTTAGAGGAGCTCCGCGTATCCTGAACCCAATCCTTCGCCATCCGTGCATCTGATTGCTTAGCCAAGACCAGCCACCTTGCCAGTTTGTTCTCCTCTGTCCTCCGCTGGGTCCTGTGCAGATCTTGCAGGGTGATTCCACAGTGGTGGGCCGGGAGGACAGTTGCTAATCAGCCTACAGCTGCCGCCATCTTGTGGACTTGTGCCTGGCTGAGTTGAGCTGCTCCCCGCCTGGCCGTGCAGTAAGCGACTACTGTTCCTACCTGGGACTGTTCCCCATCCTCCTACTTGCCCCTCCGCTTGCCTGGTGGGCTTGAGTGACCATCCGGGGCGGCCGCAGCCTAGTACGGCCTAGCGGAGCCTGCCCGACACTGCTGTTTCCTAAGCGACTGTCCCCCAGAGGTGTGCCACGGCCGACCGGGCTGTGTAGCGGGAGACTCCATCCATCCTTGGGACTGTTCCCCATCCTCATACTTGCCCCTCCACTTGTCTGGTGTGTTATGGTGGCCTGCTGGGCCCCTGCGAGCGCTCGCGGCGGCCACGGCCTAGTACGGCCAAGTGGAGCCTACCAGACACCGCTATTTCCTGAACAGCTACCCCTTGGATGTGTGCCGCAGCTGGGCCTCAGACTATGGATCCTGCTGCCCCCGCCTGCCTCGTCACACATCCACCTCCCTGCAGTGGTGTGTTGACCAGTGGGGATTGTCTGTGTGGGCCGGTGGAGGTGTCCCCTCCGGGCCTCTCCTGACCACACTCCTTGCCCACCACCCATACTAGACTTCTCTCCCTGGGTGACTGCAGTGTGGTGGGGGGCTGAGGGCAATTGCTGCCTGCCTGGACTGTGCTCTTCTAGGCTCATCACCTGATGCCCCTTGGACCACCCCTGCTGCTGCCTGGATATTGCTCTAGGCACATACTGCTCCTCTGCTGGGGCCCCCTCTAGAGCCTCACCAGGTGTCCCCCACTTCCAAAAAGGGGAAGAAAGACTCCAAGGCCACTAAGATCGGGGTCATTGCCCCTGCAGCCACAGTTCTCTCTACCGCAGGCAGACCCCATCCTGATTGGATGACTCCGGTCCCTATTAGCGGAATTGGAGATGGGTCCTGGAGAGGTTCCGGCAATGGGGGAGTCAGCCCCGCTGTCACAGGACAGTACAGCCATGATCCTCGCTGCGATCGAGCAGAGCAAGACCTCACTGCTTGTCCGCATCGATCATCTTGCTGAGTGCAATCTTATCAGGAATGACCTCGACAAAATAAGAGGGAGAATGACTGAAACCGAGAGCAGAATATCCACCACCAAAGATCTTACTGCCACCCATGCCTCCTCCATTGCTGAGCTAAAGCACACGGTACAGTCCCTTGTCACAAAGTCTGATGATGCTGAAAACCGGCTCAGGTGCAACAATGTCAGAGTCCTGGGACTACCTGAGATAGAGAATGGGGATCACCCAGCTGAATTCGCAGAGGAGTTCTTCAAAAATCTCCTGGGCCTTACAGATGTCCCTCCTACCTATGTGGTTGAAAGAGCCCATTGGGTGCCCACCCGCCACGCCATTCCGGGAAACCTCCCCAGGCCTTTTTTTGATCGCTTCCTTAATTATGGAGACAGAGACAAGATTCTCTCTCCACCTATGCCAGGGGGGTCTCAGTGCTGGTCAGAAAATCCTTTCCATGTATTGTGGAACAGATTCACACCGACCCCCCGGGCAAATATGTGATAGTGGTTTTTACTGTTTGGGGCACAAGATATATTGTAGTAAATATATACATTCCTCCTCCCTTCTCAACATCCACCTTATATACTATACTAGAATGGATTACCCCATACTGCCCCGCCAGGTTGCTACTTATGGGCGATTTCAATGCCATACTAGCTCCAGACTTGGACAGACCAGTCCTCCTAAACAATACTCCTCAGACTTATCCACTTGGGCACAGGCAATGGGGGTGACTGAGGTCTGGAGGTGGAAACACCCCTCAACCAGGGCCTACTCCTGCTTTTCCGCCACCTACAAAACGTCCTCACGCATTGACCTAGCTTTTGCCAATTCGTGCTAGACGCTACATACCTACCTAGTGGGCTGTCAGACCACTGCCCCCTCCTTTTACCATCCGCTCCCCCGCCTCCCAAAACTCTGCCCTCTGGTGCCTGGGAACCCATGAGCTCTCCCATACCGACTTGACTGACACTATCCCACCTCGCCTTACCGAATACTGGGAACTTAATTCAGGATCCTCCTCCCCACAGATCACCTTCAAGGCTTTCACTAGGGGTCAGTACATCTCCTCAATAGCTGGGATCTGTAGAGAACAAGCCGCTACCACAACTGAGATACAGAACAAGGTAAATACCCAGACTGAGGCCAACCCGGCTGACCCCAGTGACTCTAGCTTTGATGTCCTTAACGCAACAAAATGGGAACTACACCTCCATTTAACAGAACTTACCAGTCTCTATTGTAACAAGCAAAGGTTTTTTGAACAGGGGGACCGGAACGGTCGCCTTCTAGCAATTTTAGCACAACATGGCCTACCCCTGACGGTGATACCCAACATAGTGTCTCCTTCGAGCGACTCGGTCTCTTCCCTCCCAGACATATTGGAAGTATTTCGGCAATACTATAGCTCCCTCTACACCTCAGTATTACCCTCAGACTTCAGGCCACAGGACCTGGCGCCTTGGTTTGACCCCCTGGCACTCGGCTGGCTCTCAGATGCAGAGAGGGAAACTTTGGTGAGACCCATTACCCCGGAGGAAGTTTTGAAGGCCATCAGATCTTTTCCTGCTGGAAAATCCCCAGGCCCAGATGGTCTCCCCATAGAGTTCTATAAAACACACAGAAACCTACTTGCCCCCAAACTGGCCCAGCTGTACTCTCACTGTCTGACGGAGGACGCCCTTCCCAACTCCATGAGTCATCCACACATAATACTAATTCACAAAGCCCCTAAGGACCCAACATCCTGCGCCTCCTATAGGCCTATAGCCCTACTTAACACAGACTTCAAAATTCTTACCAAACTGCTCACTATGAGACTACAGCCCCTACTGTCATCTGTAATAGAGACAGACCAAACTGGTTTTATGGCTAATAGAGCCAAGGATGTCAAGCTACGTTGCTTATTTACCAATATACATGCACAACATCTCAATGAGGGTTCCCGGGTGGTGGCCTCCCTAGACATAGAGAAGGCTTTTGACACCATGGAATGGCCTTTTCTGTGGGAGGTTCTCCGCAGAATGGGGTTCCCCTTGATTTTTATCAGGTGGTTACAGACACTCTACAGACACCCCACATCAGCCATTAAGTTGGGGGAGAGTCTGTCACAGCCCTTCCCTCTGTCCAGAGGCACGCGGCAGGGCTGCCCTCTCTCTCCGGCCCTTTTCCCCATTGCCATGGAACCTCTGGCGGAGGCCCTATGCACCTCCCTGCACATCAAGGGCCTGTGCGTTGGCTGGCTGGAGGAGAGGGTTGCCCTGTATGCGGACGACCTCCTTCTCCTCAACGATGCAGACTCCTCACTCACAGGGGCACTACAGATTCTGAACTCATTCTCCACTGTCATGGGTCTTAGGCCGCGTACACACGGGCGGATTGTCTGCCCAACTTAGTCCGCTGAACCGTGTTTCAGCGGACAATCCGCTCGTGTGTGGGCTTCAGCGGACTTTTTCAGCGGACAGTCTGACGGACTTTGTCTTTCGGAATTTCCGTAATTTTGTCCGTCCAAACTTGGTTTTGTCCGTCCAAACTTGGTTTCAGCGGACAGTGCGCTCGTGTGTAGGCAAGTTGGACGGACTAAGTATGGCGCATGCTCAGAAAGGATTTACACGGCCGAAGGTTGCATTGCAGTGTATTGGACGTCATTTTTCTAGTCCCAATTATACACCTTTGCTTAGGGTAACCTCCGCCCGTTAGCCAAGCAAACAAAAGGCGCTTAACACTGAATGGTGTGCTTTCTACCTGGGAGCTGTGGAATTTAAGCAGCTGTTTTAAAAGGCATTAAATAAATAAAACCACTAAAAAACGTCAAACAGACATCTACAAGATAAATGAATAAATCAATTCACCCGTAGAAACAACAGCGCATATTACTCTATAGAGAAAAATATATGTTATTTGTTCTAGTGCAAACTATTGTTCTACGGAAAACATGTATATACTCCAAAATATAGTCATACAAAATAGTTATTGTCCATGATGACTATCCATATGTCCAGATTATACTGAATAATCAAGATGGTTTCAGTGAAAGAGGAACTGAAACAGAATTATCTATTCCAGTCCATAGAAAGAATAAGAAGCAAAACTGAAACAAAGTATCCTGGCACAGATCATAAGGGGTATACGATGCAATCCTTCCTTAACATGATTAAACTTCCAACAGTGAAATGCAGTGTTCCCAAATTTGCTGGGGTGCAATCCCAGGCATGAGGCGACCCCCTTTAGTTATATTCTTACCAGATCTGCCTGGTTACACGGGCTCTCAGATATTACTCCTCATCGGCTGGATCTCATCCGCTTCATGAGTGCCGGGTAATTCAAGATCTCGGAAAAAAGCAATTGCGGGAAACAAACATAGCGTAATACGGGCAGATGGAATTACGACAGCTTCTTCCAGAACCATTTACAAGATCACATGAGACTGAAAGTGGCAGGCCACTTTCAGTCTCATGTGATCTTGTAAATGGTTCTGGAAGAAGCTGTCGTAATTCCATCTGCCCGTATTACGCTATGTTTGTTTCCCGCAATTGCTTTTTTCCGAGATCTTGAATTACCCGGCACTCATGAAGCGGATGAGATCCAGCCGATGAGGAGTAATATCTGAGAGCCCGTGTAACCAGGCAGATCTGGTAAGAATATAACTAAAGGGGGTCGCCTCATGCCTGGGATTGCACCCCAGCAAATTTGGGAACACTGCATTTCACTGTTGGAAGTTTAATCACGTTAAGGAAGGATTGCATCGTATACCCCTTATGATCTGTGCCAGGATACTTTGTTTCAGTTTTGCTTCTTATTCTTTCTATGGACTGGAATAGATAATTCTGTTTCAGTTCCTCTTTCACTGAAACCATCTTGATTATTCAGTATAATCTGGACATATGGATAGTCATCATGGACAATAACTATTTTGTATGACTATATTTTGGAGTATATACATGTTTTCCGTAGAACAATAGTTTGCACTAGAACAAATAACATATATTTTTCTCTATAGAGTAATATGCGCTGTTGTTTCTACGGGTGAATTGATTTATTCATTTATCTTGTAGATGTCTGTTTGACGTTTTTCTAGTCCCGTCGTACGTGCTGTACACGTCATCGCGCAAGTTTTCAGCAGACTGTCTGTTCATCGTGTGTGGTCAAGTCCGTTCATTCAAAAGTTGAACGGACTGTCTGTCGGATTGTCTGACGAACTTAGTTGGGCAGACAATCCGCCTGTGTGTACGCTGCCTTAGAGTTAATTGGTCAAAGTCTCTTTTGTTTCCTATAGATCCTGCAGCACGTACCACCGCCCCCACCAATATACCTCTACAATGGGTTGATAGTTTCAGATACCTTGGGGTGGTGATCTCAAGTAGGGATGAGCCAAACACCCCCCGGTTCAGTTCGCACCAGAACTTTCGAACGGACCCCAAATTCGTACGAACTTTAGAACCCCATTGAAGTCTATGGGACTTGAACGTTCGAAATTAAAAGTGCTAATTTTAACGGCTAATATGCAAGATGCTGTCCTAAAAAGGGTTTGGGGACCTGGCTCCTGCCCCAGGGGACATGGGTCAATGCCTAAAATGTTTTTAAAAATGGCCGTTTTGGCGGGAGCACTGATTGTAATGACGATTAAAGTGAAAAAAAAGTGAAATATTCCTTTAAATATCGTGCCTGGGGGGTGTCTGTAGTATGCCTGTGAAGTGCCATGTGTTTCCCGTGTTTAGAACAGTCCCTGCACAAAATGACATTAAACGGAAATAACATCATTTAAAACTACTTGCGGTTTTAATGTTATATCTGGTTCCTGCAATATGGTTTAAAATCATTGAGAAAAATGGCATGGGTACCCCTCCCTGCCCATTACCAGCCCCTTTGGGTACGCATATTAAGGGAAACCCCGTACCCATATTAAAAAAAGGAAATGCGTGTGGCCCCCAGGCCCTATATACTCAGAACAGCAGTATACAGGCGATGCAAACAAGACAGGGACTGTGTAGGTTTGTTGTGTTAAGTTGAATCTGTTTGTAATTTTCAACTGGTACATTTTTAAAGTGTAGCTCCAGTCAAAAAAACTATTTTTAAGCTTTTTGGAAAACATAGGGAAGGGTTATCACCCCTGTATAATTTGTTTTGTCGTCCATCTTTTTTCATCTCACTTGCTGTTGTCTCCTTCCGTTTGCAAGTAGGAGATGTTTGTAAGTTGGATGTTTGAAAGTAGGGGCCTGCCCTATATGCTCTGCAGAAATGGCGGAACAAGGTGTTGGTTTTGCCACAACATTGTAAGCCCTCAAAGTGACTCTTGGTGGGGGCTGGAGAGCCCTGCTGTGAACGATTATATCAAGAATTGTAATTACATGCCATTGTTGAACAGTGGTAGAAAAATTTACCTTTGGTGGTTGTGGTGCTGGTGCCACAACACTATAAGTCCTCACAGTTACTCTTGGTGGGCACAGGAACGGGCCCTCCTGTGAAATATTATATCAAGAATTGTAATTACATGTCCCGGCAGAAAAATTGGGCCTTAGGCACTGGTGCTGGTGCCACGACACTGCAACCTCTCCCATATACTCTAGTTTTATTGCAGGAATTAGCCCTGCTGCAAAGCATTGCATCAAAAATTGTAATTAAACGCCCCTGTTAAATAGGGGCAGAAAAATTGGGCCTTAGGCACTGGTGCTGGTGCCACCACACTGCAACCTCTCCCATATACTCTAGTTTTATTGCAGGAATTAGCCCTGCTGCAAAGCATTGCATCAAAAATTGGAATTAAACGCCCCTGTTAAACAGGGGCAGAAAAATTGGGCCTTAGGCACTGGTGCTGGTGCCACCACACTGCAACCTCTCCCATATACTCTAGTTTTAGTGCAGGAATTAGCCCTGCTGCAACGCATTGCATCAAAAATTTTAATTAAACGCCCCTGTTAAACAGGGGCAGAAAAATTGGGCTGATGGCATCACCCAGAACCAGAAATGTTCTTCCAACATATCAGCAGAGGAGGTAGAGGATAGACAATCAACATAACAGGACAGTCACTCAGCATCAGCATAGGCAGTCTTGAAGGGATGTGATATTTCAAAAAAAATTATTCGGTTACATCAGCTTCAGGTGCTTGGTAGCTGTGGGTGATCCAAGACTGATTCACCTTGATGAAGGTCAGTCGATCAACTTATTCGGATCCACTGTCTGGATAAAGGGGGCCTTGAGAGGAAAGGCCATGCAGCGTAGGTTAGCTGAGGCATTCGGTCCGGAGTCCTCTGGGTCACTAAGGACAACATGATCCGCAGCTACTTCCTCCCAGCCACGTACAAGTCCACGTGTTTCTTGGGACTGTAAATCATCCCTACAAGACTGCTGCTGCTGCTGCTGATGCTGAGTGCCAGCCTCCACCTCCATGCTGACACAATCATCCTCCTCCTCCTCTTCCTCCTCCTCATCCTCTTCCTGTGTGATGGGTGGCACAGCAGGAACACTGTCTGGATAAAGGGGGCCTTGAGAGGCAAGGAAGTCCCCCTCTTCCTGCCTCTGTTCTGCCTCAAGTGCCCTGTCCATTGTTCCACGCAGCGTATGCTCCAAGAGGTGGACAAGAGGTACAGTGTCACTGATGCATGCACTGTCACTGCTCATCATCCTTGTGGCCTCCTCAAATGGTGACAGGACAGTGCATGCATCCCTGATCATGCCCCACTGGCATGGTGAGAAAAAACCGAGCTCCCCTGACCCTGTCCTGGTGCAGTAGTCGCACAGGTACTCATTGATGGCCCTCTGCTGCGTGTGCAGCCGCTGCAGCATGGCCAACGTTGAGTTCCACCTCGTGGGCATGTCACATATAAGGCGGTTCTTGGGCAGGTTCAACTCCTTTTGGAGCTCAGCTAGCCGAGCACAAGCATTAAATGATCGGCAGAAATGCACACAGACTTTTCTGGCCTGCTTCAGGACATCCTGTAAGCCCGGGTACCTGCCCAAGAACCGCTGCACCACCAGGTTAAGGACGTGAGCTACACAGGGCACATGGGTCAGTTGTCCCTGTTGGAGGGCGGAGAGGAGGTTGGTGCCATTGTTTCAAATCACCATTCCTGGCTTAAGCTGGCGTGGCGTCAACCACCTCTCGGCCTGCCCCTGCAGAGCTGACAAAACATCCGCCCCAGTGTGGCTCCTGTCCCCCAAACAAACCAGCGCAAGCACGGCATGGCATCATTTTGCCTGCGTACTTGCGTAGCCCCTGGAACGCCTACGGAGCACTGCTGGTTCTGAGTACAGAGCACTGGAAGAGGCCATGGAGGAAGAAGAAGAGGAAGGGGTGGAGGAGAGAGGTGTGTCACAACCAATAGTAGCAATTTGGAGGCGTGGTGGCGGAACAACCTCCAACACTACTGCACCTTGTCCTGCATCCTTCCCAGCTGCCAGAAGAGTGACCCAATGGGCCGTGAAAGACAGGTAATGTCCCTGTCCATGCCTGCTGGACCATGAGTCAGCGGTAATATGCACCTTACCGCTGACCACCCTGTCCAGCGAGGCAAGGACATTGCCTTCCACATGCTGGTAGAGAGCCGGAATCGCCTTCCGTGAGAAAAAGTGGTGTTTTGGGACCTGCCACTGAGGAACCGCACATTGTACAAACTCACGGAAGGGGGCCGAGTCTACCAACTGAAAAGGCAGCAGTTGAAGTGCTAGCAATTTAGCCAAGATAGCATTCAACCGCTGGGCATGTGGATAGCTAGGAGTGAACTTCTTTCGCCGGTCCAGCAGCTGGGGCAGGGACATTTGCCTGCTATAATCGGACGTGGGTGTGCTGCTAGCAGAGTGCCCGGAAGCACTTGGCTGTGACACACCTAATTCTACACCTTCATTCCTCTCAGAGCAGGTTTCAGAGAGGACTGAAGGTCTAGTGGGGTTGGAGATGCCAGCTGATGAGGAGCAAGGAGAGATCCGCTTTGTTCTTTGGTGTGGGTCTTTGAGGTACGCTTGCCAACGAGCTGCATGGCAGGTCAACATATGTCTGGTCAAGCATGTGGTGCCCAAGCAGCTGATGTTTTGGCCACGCAAGATACGCTTGAGATATATTCTGCAAATAGCAGCGGTGCGATCTGATGCACTCCTCTCAAAAAAGGCCCACACCAAAGAACTTTTAGAATAACGCGCAGAGGCAGCGCCCTGCACAGGCGGAGCTCTGCGGTGTGATTCAGTCGGTGTGCTGCCCCTAAGCTGGCCCCCGGAGGGCATCCTGCCTCATTGGACATGTGCCTCCTCCTCCTCTCTCCTACCAGGCACCCACGTGGAGTAAGTGCCCTCATCATCCCCTCCCTCTTCATCGCTGTAGCAAATCTGGCAGTATGCTGCAGCTTGTGGAACATGACTGCCAGATTGCTGTCCTTCTTGAGCATCCCCTCTCTCTGCATTCACGCTACTGCCTTCCTCTAGCTGAGTATCATCATCAGAGCCTACAAAACACTGGGCATCCTCCTGGAGCATGTACCCAACACTGTGCTCAAAGAGTTCAGGAGACTCCTCAGGAGGACGTGGTGGGTCTAGGGAAGGAGTCACTGATGATGACATTGAGAGGAGGGAAGGCGATGCGTTGGCAGCTGCTTTGCTAGTACCCTGAGACTGGGTGAGAGAGGATGAGGAGGATGGAGAGGGCTTGGTCATCCACTCTACCAAGTCGTTGGCATGTTGCGGCTCAACATGTCCAGCTGCCGAAAAGAAGGACAAGCGTATCCCATGGCCACGTGCTGATGATGACGATGCACCGCGTCCACGACCAGCACTGTTGTCTCTAGACACAGAGCCTGCTTGCCCTCTTTTATCGGCTCGCGCCTGTCTGCCTCTCCTTGCTGGCCTTCCAGACATGGTAATGGCCTGAAGGGAGTTGGGAAAAACAGCAATTGGGTAGTGTATATTGTGCTGGAGGCACACAACACCCACTAACTCCTGCAGATGCCTTTATTATAGAACACCAGCAATAAAGGGTAAATACAGATGTATACTGTGCTGTGCTGGAGGCACACACAACTTCCAATAACTCCTGCAGATGGCAGATGGCTCAAATAGAGAAGAGCTATGTAGGTGTATATAGCGGTGTGTACTGGGTACAGAGCACGCAGACAGCACGCACAAGCTCCTATTGACTGCAAGCTCTATTATAAAAGATAGATATATCGCTAGCTATATAGGTGAATATAGCGGTGTCAGGGCACGCAGACAACAACCACTACAGAAGAGCAAGATCGAAAAATCGGCCGATAACGATCGGTGTATACTGTGTTGAAGGTACACAGAACACCCACTAACTGCTTCAGACGCCAACACACTACACAAGGCCGCCACGCTGGCGGCCTTATATAGTGTGGGGCGTGTACTACACAGCCTGAGCTACGATTGGCCACAGGCATCCTGCCTGTGGCCATTCATGGCTCTCCTCGCTGCCAGCGCTGTGATTGGCCAAGCATGCGGGGTCACAGTGCATGCTTGGCCAATCATGAGCCAGCAATGCACTGCGCCATCGCAGTGCATTGTGGGCCGTGAGCGCCACACGAATTTGGCGCGAACGGCCCATAACGTTCGGAATTCGCGGAACGGGCGAACAGCCGATGTTCGAGTCGAACGTATGTTCGACTTGAACACGAAGCTCATCCCTAATGTCAAGGCAGACTTGCCCCTGAATCTGTCCCCAGTGGTTCAGGAGATGTGACTGAGACTTAAGGCATGGGAGTCACTAACCTTATCACTGCTAGGCCGGATAAATCTGATAAAAATGAAAATCCTGCCCAAATTTACCTACTTACTTCGCCAATATCCACAATGGATTCCCAAATCCTTTTTCGCCTGGCTACATAGTCTCTTCGCCTCCTTTGTCTGGGGACCCAGTCAAAACTAGTACGGCTGGCCTCTCAGGGGGGACTGGCATGCCCTGACCTACACAAATTTTCCTGGCCACCCAGCTAGTTACAGCGGCCCAGTGGCTCACTCTCAATACGACAAACCCCGCCACCTTGGTTGAGTGGTGAAGTCGTTAGAGGCACTGAAATTTTTGCTTTTTATTGGCCCAAAGGCCCCATACCTGTTGACCCCCTCCATGCGCACTACACTTCGTGCATGGGGGGTGGGACTTCAACTTGAAAAGTACTCTAAAAATGCACTTTCCCCGACTGCCCCCTTGTGGTTAAACCCCACCCTTGAGCATATTTACAAATTGCCTGAACCCTACGCTTGGACTAAATTTAACATTAAAACAGTGGTCCAAGTAATCTCCAATCAATCTCTGGCCCCATTCCCCAGATCCCTCCACAGCCTCAGACTCGCACCCTTCTTAACCTGCTATCTTCAGCCAATGAATAGGAATTTGCAACTGTGAATGTAATTTATATTTCAGAGATAGACATTCTAGCCCCATGGTGTCCTCCTACCCGTGAATGCCAACCCACTGAGATCATTGTGATGTCTTGAGCTCACTGCTGTATTGCATGTAATTGATTGCCTCATCTCATGTTTCTGTAGGTACCAAAGTCAACTCTTGTCATGACTAATGTATGTTGTTTTTCTGTTAAATGTTTAAAACTCAATAAATAGATTTTGAAAAAAAAATAAAACTCTAGACAGATAGTGTCATGGTTGGGATTCGAACCAACTAGTGTAGGTGGAAGTGCTACCCACTTAGCCATTTTTATTTTTTTAGCACAAAATCTTCCATGTTGTCTTTTATTAAACGCTCAAGTATATTCCCGATTATAGAAACTAACCTATCTGTAGTTACTAGGTAAAGACTTTGATCTCTTTTTAACCACTTCCCGACCAGCGCACGACGATGTACGTCGACAGAATGGCACGGGCAGGCATATTGGCGTACAGGTACGTCCAATATTCAATGCCGCCCTGCCATCAGGAGCGCGCCGCCGGCGGCGCGTTCCCGCGCTGGTCGGAACCCCCGTAAGTCCAGTCGCGGGACCCGCGGACTCGATCGCCGCGGGCATCCCCGCGATCGTCTCACGGAGCGGCCGAATGGAGGAAATGCAGAGTAAACAGCATTTCTCCATTCTGCCTAGCAACTAGTGACGCTGATCTCTGCTCCATGTGATTGGAGCAGAGATCAGTGTTCACTAAATGAAAGCCCAACCCCAACACAGTTAGTAACACACCCCTAGGAACACTTAACCCCTACACTGCCACCCACTGGTTAACCCCTTCACTGCCAGTGTCATTTACACAGGAATCACTGCATTTATATAGCAGTGATTACTGTATAAATGACAATGGTCCCAAAAATGTGTCAAAAATGTCCGATGGGTCCCCCACAATGTCGCAGTCACAATAAAAATCGCTGATCGCCGCCATTACTAGTAAAAAAAAATAATAAAAAATTATTAATAAAAATGCTATAAAACTATCCCTATTTTGTAAACGCTATAACTTTTGCGCAAACCAATCAATAATCGCTTATTGCCATTTTTTTTTACCAAAAATATGTAGGAGAATACGTATCGGCCTAAACTGAGGGAAAAAAAAGTTTTTTTTATATATTTTTGGGGGATATTTATTATAACAAAAAGTAAAAAATAATGCGTTTTTTTAAAAATTTTCGCTCTATTTTTGTTTATAGCGCAAAAAATAAAAACCGCAGGGGTGATCAAATACCACCAAAAGAAAGCTCTATTTGTGGGAAAAAAAGGACGTCAATTTTGTTTGTGAGCCACGTCGCACGACCGCGCAATTGTCAGTTAAAGCGACGCAGTGCCGAATCGCAAAAAGTGGTCTGGTCTTTGACCAGCAAATTGGTCCGGTCTGAAAGTGGTTAAATATAGGCACCACATTGGCCTTATGCCAATCTAGTGAAGAGTCCAAAAATTAGAAACAATGGCTTAGAAATAACAGAGCTCAACTCTTTGAGAGCTCTTAAAAAAACTTGCAATTAGCCATGGGGCCTTCTCCTGAGAAACATCTAAAAGGTACGTTTTTTTTTTTTTTAGGTATGCCGTATGAATGGGAACAATGAACAGATATATAATGGGGTTTTCTCAAACTTGACTGCAAACGTCGAAATACCTTTCAATCTTTTATGAAAGTCCACATATTTGCGAATCAGATGCATTTTGATCCTAACATAACATAACATGTGAACCGGACCAAGTTGTAATGGAGCTGGTTCCCACATGCACGGGGCAGCCGCAGTCTATTTTTAAAAAGAGTCCTGTGCGAATTTAGGTCCAGTTCAGGTGCACAATCAAGTAAAAATGTGCACCTGAATCAGTGAACAAAACTACACCGCACTCCTTTTAGAAAACTGACTGCAAACAGCAGCAGGACATGTGTGAACCTAGCCTAATTCTTGGAAAGTAAACACCTGTATATGCCATTTATGTCTAGTACAAGGGTCTCAAACTGGCGGCCCTCTAGCTGTTGAGAAACTACAAGTTCCATCATGCCTCTGACTGTGGGAGTCATGCCTATAATGCCTCGTACACACGATCGGACTATCCGGCGGACATTCCTCTGGACTTTGTAGCGGAAGTCCGCCGGACTTTCAAGCGAATGGACTTGGCCACGCACGATCACTCCAAAAGTCTGGCGGATTCGACCGTGATGACGTACAGCATGTACGAGGGGACTAGAAAAAGTAAGTCCAAGACCCAGTACGGCACCCTTTGGGCTCCTTCTGCTAATCTCGTGTTTATCTCGTGTTAGTAGAAGTTTGGTTGGAGACGATTCACGCTTTTCAGACTTATTTTGAACGTTTTCTGCGGTTCAGTCTGTGCTTGTGAGGTTGTATCTGGTTTTCAGTGCATGTGGATCAGTTCATACCTGTTCGCATGCGGTTCTGGTCCACTTGTTCCTGTTCTTCAGGTCGCTCTTCATAGGCCTTGCTGTTCTTCAGTGCGTTCGGTTAAGTTTGTTTGTTTGACCAGCCGACCGTTTTGAAGCCATGGCGCGTGGATGTACTCGTTCTCGAGTTCGTGCTGTACGGGGGGTTAGGGTTGGGGTTGGGGTTAATACTTTGACCTGAGCCCAGTCCCTGAACAGGGTGAGGAGGAGTTCATGGATGAAGAATTGGCTGCGCCAGCGTGACCAATTCTCACACATGCCTTTGCTCCGTGAGAAAAATCCTGAGGATTTCAGGAACTATCTCAGGATTACGGACCCCGTTTTTCACCGTCTGCTGGCTTTGCTGACCCCTTATATTAGTAGGCAGGATACCTGCATGCGGCAAGCCACGACTCCGGAGCAGAGGCTAGTTGCCATATTGCGGTACTTGGCGACAGGGAGAAGCTTGAAGGACCTCAAGTTCACGACAGGCATCTCCCCCCAGGCTCTGGGGATCATTATTCCAGAGACCTGTTCTGCCATTATTCAGGTCCTGCAGAATGACTATATCAAGGTAAGTTTCCTCCTTTAACATTACATTATATGTATTGAATAGGGATGAGCCGAACACCCCCCGGTTCGGTTCGCACCAGAACTTTCGAACGGACCCCGCGTTCGTAACGAACGTTAGAACCCCATTGAAGTCTATGGGACTCGAACGTTCGAAATGGAAAGTGCTAATTTTAACGGCTGATATGCAAGATACTGTCCTGAAAAGGGTTTGGGGACCTGACTTCTGCCTCAGGGGACATGGGTCAATGCAATAAAAAGTTTTAAAAGCGGCAGTTTTGGCGGGAACACTGATTTTAATGACGATTAAAGTGAAAAAAAAATGAAATATTCCTTTAAATATGGTGCCTGGGGGGTGTCTGTAGTATGCCTGTGAAGTGCCACGTGTTTCCCGTGTTTAGAACAGTCCCTGCACAAAATTACATTAAACGGAAATAACACCATTTAAAACTGCTTGCGGTTTTAATGTTATATCTGGTTCCTGCAATATGGTTGAAAATCATTCAGAAAAATGGCATGGGTAGCCCTCCCTGCCCATTACCAGCCTATTTGGGTCTTGTACGCATATTAAGGGGAACCCCGTACCCATATTAAAAAAAGGAAATGTGTGTGGCCCCCAGGCCCTATATACTCAGAACAGCAGTATACAGGTGGTGCAAACAAGACAGGGACTGTGTAGGTATGTTGTGTTAAGTTGAATCTGTTTGTAATTTTCAACTGGTACATTTTTAAAGTGTAGCTCCAGTCAAAAAAACTATTTTTACGCTTTTTGGAAAACATAGGGAAGGGTTATCACCCCTGTATAATTTGTTTTGTCGTCCATCTTTTTTCATCTCACTTGCTGTTGTCTCCTTCCGTTTGCAAGTAGGAGATGTTTGTAAATAACACTATAAGTCCTCACCGTTACTCTGGGTGGGCACAGGAAGGGGCCCTCCTGTGAAATATTATATCAAGAATTGTAATTACATGTCCCTGTTAAACAGGGGCAGAAAAATTGGGCCTTAGGCACTGGTGCCATCACACTGCAACCTCTGCCATATACTCTAGTTTTATTGCAGGAATTAGCCCTGCTGCAAAGCATTGCATCAAAAATTGTACTTAAACGCCCCTGTTAAACAGGGGCAGAAAAATTGGGCCTTAGGCACTGGTGCCATCACACTGCAACCTCTGCCATATACTGTAGTTTTATTGCAGGAATTAGCCCTGCTGCAAAGCATTGCATCAAAAATTGTACTTAAACGCCCCTGTTAAACAGGGGCAGAAAAATTGGGCCTTAGGCACTGGTGCCATCACACTGCAACCTCTGCCATATACTCTAGTTTTATTGCAGGAATTAGCCCTGCTGCAAAGCATTGCATCAAAAATTGTACTTAAACGCCCCTGTTGAACAGGGGCAGAAAAATTGGGCCTTAGGCACTGGTGCCATCACACTGCAACCTCTGCCATATACTGTAGTTTTATTGCAGGAATTAGCCATGCTGCAAAGCATTGCATCAAAAATTGTACTTAAACGCCCCTGTTAAACAGGGGCAGAAAAATTGGGCCTTAGGCACTGGTGCCATCACACTGCAACCTCTGCCATATACTCTAGTTTTATTGCAGGAATTAGCCCTGCTGCAAAGCATTGCATCAAAAATTGTGCTTAAACGCCCCTGTTAAACAGGGGCAGAAAAATTGGGCCTTAGGCACTGGTGCCATCACACTGCAACCTCTGCCATATACTCTAGTTTTATTGCAGGAATTAGCCCTGCTGCAAAGCATTGCGTCAAAATTGTACTTAAACGCCCCTGTTAAACAGGGGCAGAAAAATTGGGCCTTAGGCACTGGTGCCATCACACTGCAACCTCTGCCATATACTCTAGTTTTATTGCAGGAATTAGCCCTGCTGCAAAGCATTGCATCAAAAATTGTACTTAAACGCCCCTGTTAAACAGGGGCAGAAAAATTGGGCCTTAGGCACTGGTGCCATCACACTGCAACCTCTGCCATATACTGTAGTTTTATTGCAGGAATTAGCCCTGCTGCAAAGCATTGCATCAAAAATTGTACTTAAACGCCCCTGTTAAACAGGGGCAGAAAAATTGGGCCTTAGGCACTGGTGCCATCACACTGCAACCTCTGCCATATACTCTAGTTTTATTGCAGGAATTAGCCCTGCTGCAAAGCATTGCATCAAAAATTGTACTTAAACGCCCCTGTTAAACAGGGGCAGAAAAATTTGGCCTTAGGCACTGGTGCCATCACACTGCAACCTCTGCCATATACTCTAGTTTTATTGCAGGAATTAGCCCTGCTGCAAAGCATTGCATCAAAAATTGTACTTAAACGCCCCTGTTAAACAGGGGCAGAAAAATTGGGCCTTAGGCACTGGTGCCATCACACTGCAACCTCTGCCATATACTCTAGTTTTATTGCAGGAATTAGCCCTGCTGCAAAGCATTGCATCAAAAATTGTACTTAAACGCCCCTGTTAAACAGGAGCAGAAAAATTGGGCCTTAGGCACTGGTGCCATCACACTGCAACCTCTGCCATATACTCTAGTTTTATTGCAGGAATTAGCCCTGCTGCAAAGCATTGCATCAAAAATTGTACTTAAACGCCCCTGTTAAACAGGGGCAGAAAAATTGGGCTGCTGGCATCACCCAGAACCAAAAATGTTCTTCCAACATATCAGCGGAGGAGGAAGAGGATAGACAATCAACATAACAGGACAGTCACTCAGCATCAGCATAGGCAGTCTTGAAGGGATGTGGTATTTCAAAAAAAATTATTCGGTTACATCAGCTTCAGGTGCTTGGTAGCTGTGGGTGATCCAAGACTGATTCATCTTGATGAAGGTCAGTCGATCAACTGATTCGGTGGACAGGCGCACCCTGTGATCGGTAACGAAGCCACCAGCAGCACTGAAGGTGCGTTCCGAAAGAACGCTGGATGCAGGACAGGCCAGTAGCTCAATTGCATACTGTGCAAGCTCTGGCCAGTGATCCATCCTCAAGACCCAGTAAGCCAGAGGATTTTCAGTGGGAAAGGTGTCCAAGTCTGACCTTGCCCCTAGGTATTCCTGCACCATGTAAATTAGACGCTGGCGATGGGTGCTGGAACCAATCATACCTTGGGGCTGCGGACTAAAAAATTGTCTGAAAGCATCAGCCAGACGGCCACCTTCTCCACCGCTCCTTCTGACTGATGCCTCAGCAACACGTTGTCCAGGACCAGGAGTTTGTGACCTCCCAGTCTCTGGGAACGCGTTGCACAGAGCTTTCTGCAAGGCCTCCCGGAGATGTCTCATCCTCTGCTCCCTCTGCGATGGCAAGATAAGGTCGGCAACCTTACCCTTGTACCGTGGATCAAGGAGAGTTGCCAGCCAGTAATGGTCCCTCTCCTTGATCCGAAGAATACGAGGATCCTTCCGCAGGCTTTGCAGGATCAGGGAGGCCATGCAGCGTAGGTTAGCTGAGGCATTCGGTCCGGAGTCCTCTGGGTCACTAAGGACAACATGATCCGCAGCTACCTCCTCCCAGCCACGTACAAGTCCACGTGTTTCTTGGGACTGTAAATCATCCCTATAAGACTGCTGCTGCTGATGCTGATGCTGAGTGCCAGCCTCCACCTCCATGCTGACACAATCATCCTCCTCCTCCTCTTCCTCCTCCTCACCCTCTTCCTGTGTGATGGGTGGCACAGCAGGAACACTGTCTGGATAAAGGGGGCCTTGAGAGGCAAGGAAGTCCTCCTCTTCCTGCCTCTGTTCTGCCTCAAGTGCCCTGTCCATTATTCCACGCAGCGTATGCTCCAAGAGGTGGACAAGAGGTACAGTGTCACTGATGCATGCACTGTCACTTCTCACCATCCTTGTGGCCTCCTCAAACGGTGACAGGACAGTGCATGCATCCCTGATCATGCCCCACTGGCGTGGTGAGAAAAAACCAAGCTCCCCTGACCCTGTCCTGGTGCCGTAGTCGCACAGGTACTCATTGATGGCCCTCTGCTGCGTGTGCAGCCGCTGCAGCATGGCCAATGTTGAGTTCCATCTGGTGGGCATGTCACATATAAGGCGGTTCTTGGGCAGGTTCAACTCCTTTTGGAGCTCAGCCAGCCGAGCACAGGCATTAAATGATCGGCGGAAATGCACACAGACTCTCCTGGCCTGTTTCAGGACATCCTGTAAGCCGGGGTACCTGCCCAAGAACCGCTGCACCACCAGGTTAAGGACGTGAGCTACACAGGGCACATGGGTCAGTTGTCCCTGTCGGAGGGCGGAGAGGAGGTTGGTGCCATTGTCGCAAACCACCATTCCTGGCTTAAGCTGGCGTGGCGTCAACCACCTCTCGGCCTGCCCCTGCAGAGCTGACAAAACATCCGCCCCAGTGTGGCTCCTGTCCCCCAAACAAACCAGCGCAAGCACGGCATGGCATAGTTTTGCCTGCGTACTTGCGTAGCCCCTGCAACGCCTACGGAGCACCGCTGGTTCTGAGGACAGAGCACTGGAAGAGGCCATGGAGGAAGAAGAAGAGGAGGGGGTGGAGGAGAGAGGTGTGTCACAACCAATAGTAGCATTTTGGAGGCGTGGTGGCGGAACAACCTCCAACACTACTGCACCTTGTCCTGCATCCTTCCCAGCAGCCAGAAGAGTGACCCAATGGGCCGTGAAAGACAGGTAACGTCCCTGTCCATGCCTGCTGGACCATGAGTCAGCGGTAATATGCACCTTACCGCTGACCGCCCTGTCCAGCGAGGCAAGGACATTGCCTTCCACATGCCGGTAGAGAGCCGGAATCGCCTTCCGTGAGAAAAAGTGGCGTTTGGGGACCTGCCACTGAGGAACCGCACATTGTACAAACTCACGGAAGGGGGCCGAGTCTACCAACTGAAAAGGCAGCAGTTGAAGTGCTAGCAATTTAGCCAAGCTAGCATTCAACCGCTGGGCATGTGGATGGCTGGGAGTAAATTTCTTCCGCCGGTCCAGCAGCTGGGGCAGGGACATTTGCCTGCTATAATCGGACGTGGATGTACCACTAGCAGAGTTCCCGGAAGCACTTGGCTGTGACACACCTAATTCTACACCTTCATTCCTCTCAGAGCAGGTTTCAGAGAGGACTGAAGGTCTAGTGGGGTTGGAGATGCCAGCTGATGAGGAGCAAGGAGAGGTCCGCTTTGTTCTTTGGTGTGGGTCTTTGAGGTATGCTTGCCAATGAGCTGCATGGCAGGTCAACATATGTCTGGTCAAGCATGTGGTGCCCAAGCGGCTGATGTTTTGGCCACGTGAGATACGCTTGAGACATATGTTGCAAATAGCAGCGGTGCGATCTGATGCACTCGTCTCAAAAAAGGCCCACACCAAAGAACTTTTAGAATAACGCGCAGAGGAAGCGCTCTGCGCAGGCGGAGCTCTGCGGTGTGATTCAGTCGGTGTGCTGGCCCCCGGAGGGCATCCTGCCTCGTTGGACATGTGCCTCCTCCTCCTCCTCCTCCCTCCTTCCAGGCACCCACGTGGAGTCAGTGCCCTCATCATCCCCTCCCTCTTCATCGCTGTAGCAAACCTGGCAGTATGCTGCAGCTTGTGGAACATGACTGCCAGATTGCTGTGCTTCTTGAGCATCCTCTCTCTCTGCGCTCACGCTACTGCCTTCCTCTAGCTGAGTGTCATCATCAGAGCCCACCAAACACTGGGAATCCTCCTGGAGCATGTACCCAACACTGTGCTCAAAGAGTTCAGGAGACTCCTCAGGAGGACGTGGTGGGCCTAGGGAAGGAGTCACTGATGATGACATTGAGAGGAGGGATGACGATGTGTTGGCAGCTGCTTTTCTACTACCCTGAGACTGGGTGAGAGAGGATGAGGAGGATGAAGAGGGCTTGGTCATCCACTCTACCAAGTCGTTGGCATGTTGCGGTTCAACATGTCCAGCTGCCGAAAAGAAGGACAAGCATGTCCCATGGCCACGTGCTGATGACAATGCACCGCGTCCACGACCAGCACTGTTGTCTCTAGACACAGAGCCTGCTTGCCCTCTTTTATCGGCTCGCGCCTGTCTGCCTCTCCTTGCTGGCCTTCCAGACATGGTAATGGCCTGAAGGGAGTTGGGTAAAACAGTAGTTGGGTAGTTTATATTGTGCTGGAGGCACACAACACCCACTAACTCCTGCAGATGCCTTTTTTATAGAACAGCAGAGTTAAAGGGGTATATACAGATGTATACTGTGCTGTGCTGGAAGCACACACAACTTCCAATAACTCCTGCAGATGACAATCGGGCCCAAATAGAGAACAGCTATGTAGGTGGATTATAGCGGTATGTACTGGGTACAGAGCACGCACACAGCACGCACTATCTCCTGAGTGACACTACTGACTGCAAGCTCTATTGTTAAAGATGGACCACTAGCTATATAGGTGAGGTGAATATCACGGTGTATACTGCGGTCAGGGCACGCAGACAATAACCAGAAAACAGCAGAGTTAAAGGGGTATATACAGATGTATACTGTGCTGTGCTGGAAGCACACACAACTTCCAATAACTCCTGCAGATGACAATCGGGCCCAAATAGAGAACAGCTATGTAGGTGGATTATAGCGGTATGTACTGGGTACAGAGCACGCACACAACACGCACTATCTCCTGAGTGACACTACTGACTGCAAGCTCTATTGTTAAAGATGGACCACTAGCTATATAGGTGAGGTGAATATCACGGTGTATACTGCGGTCAGGGCACGCAGACAATAACCAGAAAACAGCAGAGTTAAAGGGGTATATACAGATGTATACTGTGCTGTGCTGGAAGCACACACAACTTCCAATAACTCCTGCAGATGACAATTGGGCTCAAATAGAGAACAGCTATGTAGGTGTATATAGTGGTATGTACTGGGTACAGAGCACGCAGACAGCACGCACTAACACTACTGACTGCAAGCTCTATTATTAAAGCTAGATCACTAGCTATATAGGTGAGGTGAATATAGTGGTGTATACTGCGGTCAGGGCACAGACAGTAACTACTACACAAGAGCAAGATAGTAAATCAGCCAAAAACGATTGGTGTGTAACTGTGTTGAAGGTACACAGAACACCCACTGCTTCAGACGCCAACACACTACACGAGGCCGCCTTAATGGCGGCCTTATATAGTGTGGGGCGTGCACTACACAGCCTGAGCTATGATTGGCCACAGGCAGGATGCCTGTGGCCAACCATGGCTCTCCTTGCTGCTGGCGCTGCGATTGGCCAAGCATGCGGAGTCACAGTGCATGCTTGGCCAATCGTGAGACAGCAATGCATTGCGCCATGGCAGTGCATTGTGGGCCACACGAATTTTGCCGCGAACGGCCCAAACGTTCGGAATTCGGCGAACGCGCGAACGACCGATGTTCGAGTCGAACTTGCGTTCGACTCGAACACGAAGCTCATCCCTAGTATTGAATGTTTGCTAATGTATTGTATCAATTTCAGGAATATGCCGTGAATATCCCCTTTATATTCATGCATGCATTTTTAAAAATTCTTTATTTTAAATGTATCCTTTTGTGGCCTACATGCATATTTGCCTTCACTAACCTCCCCAGCATGCAATCCTGGGCCCATATACACCCATAGCCTAGTCCCTTTAACAATGTATATTGTCAGCTCCATTGTACTGCTTTCCCCGTACTACCCTCTTAAATGTCTTCAAGCATAATGTGTGGTCTTAAAATAATTTAGAACCCTCCCCCACCCTCTCAAATGTCTTCAATTGTAATGTGTGGTCTTAAAATCATTTAGAACCACCCCTCACCCTCTTAAATGTCTTCAAGTGTAATGTGTGGTCTTAAATCATTTAGAACCCTCCCCCACCCTCTTAAATGTCTTCAATTGTAATGTGTGGTCTTAAAATCATTTAGAACCCTCCCCCACTCCCTCACCCCCATAGATTATTTTCTATGGGCCATCAGAGGGGGTGAGGAATCTGATAAGTGGGCCTTATCTTTTATTTATTTAAATACTACTTCTAAAAAAATGTATACTGCTGTTGTTAAAAAATGTTTTTGTGTAATCCGTTTGCAAAGTTTTAGGTTTAAAAGTACTTATAATTTTTTATTTTTGTTTGACTCCACAGTTTCCTTCCATGCAACAGGAATGGCAGACTGTGGCTTCCCATTTTGCTGACCGTTGGGACTTTCCCAACTATAGAGGGGTGATCGACGGAAAACACGTTCGGATTGTGCCACCACCCCATTAGGGGTCTTACTACTATAATTACAAGGGGTTCCATAGTGTAGTGTTGATGGCGGTGGTGTTGGCACAATATGATTTTCTATACGTGGACGTGGGGAAGAATGGCCGGATGTCAGATGGAGGAGTTTTCAACCAGACAGAGTTCTGCCATCGTCTCCAGACCGGTGGCCTGGGATTGCCACCTGATGCAGATAACGTGGAGGGACTCTCCTTTGTCTTCATTGCAGATGAAGCCTTCGGTCTGGGCGACCATCTGATGAGGCCGTTCTCCCAAAGGACCCTCACCCCGAAGAGGAGGGTTTTTAACTACTGGCTGGCCAGAGTGAGAAGAGTTGTTGAGAATGCCTTCGGGATTATGGCCAGCCAGTTCCGTCTGCTTTTGACATTTATTAACATTGCAGAGTACAAGCGAAACCATCTAATCATGTGCTGCTGTGTGCTTCATAATTTTTGAAGGAGACATTCTGTCACTTATTTGCAACCTGTTGGGCATGAGGCCGGACTTACACAATCACAACTCACAGGCCTAGATCCTGGCCATCCTGGCTTGGCCCCCCAAACAGCACGTCAAGTGTGTGACAGATAGGTTAATTATTTTAATGGTAGGGGGGGCATTGCAATGCCAGCTCACCTTTAAACCTTTAAATTTAATAATAAAGACATTTTTGTATGATAAACTCTTGAGTTTTTCTTCTTGTTTTCTTTTCTTTTTGGCTGTCTCCTAGGTTCTCCTAGTGCACTTGTAGTGAAAAGTGGATTTCCCTTTAGTAAATAAGCCCATTTGTCACTGAAAACACAAGATGAATCCCAAAACTGGTATTGAGTATTGAAAGAAAAAGCCACGCACATTGTTGTTGTTTAAAATTCTTATTAGTGCACATTCAAACATGTACGTTTTTATTTATTTATTTTTTGTTAAAACTTTTATATGTTATTTTTTATCTCAATCTAATATATATATATATATATATATATATATATATATATATATATATATATATATATATATATATATACATATATATATATATATATATATATTATTTATTTTGGGAAACAACTTTTTTCTTTTTTTGCTTTTTGTTTATTTTCTTGTTTTTTTAAATGTGTCTTTTAAAACAGGGTTTTTTGATAAAAAAAAAAATAACATACCCAACTCTGGAACTTACAAAGTTCAACATATAAAAAAATTTCAGGTGATGTCACCCATGTAACAGCCAAATTTTGAAGATGCACACAAATTGGAAGTCCAAATGGGTAATGTCAACATGTGCCATCTCCCATCATGGGGGATCAATGGATGTGTTTTGTGGGTGCAATCCCTTCCTCTCACCTACTAGCATTATGAGGAATGGGTTGCAAACACAAAATGCGTACATTGAGATCCCCTGATGGCAGATAGCACATGTTGACAAACCGTGTGCATCTTCAAAATTTGGCGTATAAAATCTTAAAAATCAAAAAAAATAAAAATTTTCTGATTTACAAAGGGAATTAAGAACATGATCAATTGGGTTTTAGGGAAAAGGGGATTCGATTCTCCCCAAAACATCGATCATGTTCATTTCCTGCTGCATGGTGTCCAGCTGATTTTGCATCCTCTCCATTTGGTTGCGCATGCTGTGTATCTGGTTGCGCATGTTATCAATGTGCCCATTCCAGACCATGATCTGCCCAATGAGTCTTTGGTAGACATGTGCATTCGTTTTTGTCCACATTTCAGGTATTTTCATTATCATTTTGACAAACGATAACGAAAGCACAGAACCCGAAAAACGAAAGATCCAACATAAATAAATGGTTTATTTTCATTTTCGTTTTGACACAGTTTGATATAGATAGGAGATTCGACGTGACTCTGACAATAACAATCTGTGTCTATTGAACTTGTATCATAACAATCCATTCACACAGGGGCAACACGACTTCCAGCGCTTTGGGAGGCAACTTGGACACCAGTTGAGTGTGAATCACAGCACGACTTAAAACACGACTTTAATTTTAAAAAAAGATGGCATGGGTTTTCCCCTTCAAGAGCATACCAGGACCTTCAGGTCTGGTATGGATATTAAAGGGAAACCCGCGCCCAAAAAAAAATGGCGTGGGGGTCCACCTCAAAATCCATACCAGGTCCTTATCCAAGCACGCAACCTGGCAGGCCGCAGGAAAAGAGGGGGGGACAAGAGAGTGCCCCCCTCCTGAACCATACCAGGCCACATGCCCTCAACATTGGGAGGATGCTTCGGGGTCACCCACAAAGCACCTTGTCCCCATGTTGATGAGGACAAGGGCCTCATCCCCACAACCCTGGCCAGTGGTTGTGGAGGTCTGCGGGCGGGGGGTTTATCGGAATCCGGAAGCCCCCTTTAACAAGGGGACCCCCAGATACCGGCCTACCCCCTGTGTGAAATGGTAAGGGGGTACAAAAGTACCCCTACCATTTCACCAAAAAAAGTGACAAAGTGTTAAAAATGACAAGTCCTTTATTAAAGTCTTCTTTCATCTTCTTTCTTCTGGTCTTCTTCCTTCTTCTTTTCTTCATCCTTTGGTTTCTTCCTCCATCTTCTTCTTCCTCCGAGCCTCGGAATCCATGGAACCGTGCATCAGAGGGGGGTGGAGTCACCGGATGGCTCTGCCCTCCGTTATATAAGAACTGTCAGAAGAAGAAAAGCGTCACATAGCGGGAGCCTCCCATTGCGCGGAGCAGCCCAAGAACGAAGAAGAGACGCCGTGGAGGAAGATGCCGGACGAGAACACTGGAGCAAGAAGAAGCGGATCGGAGGAATAAGATGAAGAAACCGAAGGATGAAGAAAAGAAGAAGGAAGACGACCAGAAGAAAGAATATGAAAGAAGACTTTAATAAAGGACTTGTCAAAGACCGTCTCCTGTCTTTTTAACACTTTTGTCACTTTTTTGGTGAAATGGTAGGGGTACGTTTGTACCCCCTTACCATTTCACATGGGGGGGAGGCCGGTATATGGGGGTCCCCTTGTTAAAGGTGGCTTCCAGATTCCATTAAGCCCCCCGCCCGCAGACCCCCACAACCACTGGCCAGGTTTGTGGGGATGAGGCCCTTGTCCTCATCAACATGGGGACAAGGTGCTTTGGGAGGGACCTCAAAGCATCCTCCCAATGTTGAGGGCATGTGGCCTGGTACAATTCAGGGGGGGCACTCTCTCGCCCCACCTCTTTTGCTGCGGCCTGCCAGGTTGCGTGCTCGGATAAGGGTCTGGTGTGGATTTTGAGGGGGACCCCACTGCATTTTTTTTTTGGCGCCGGGTTCCCCTTAAAATCCATGCCAGACCTGAAGGGCCTGGTAATGGATTTTGAGGGGGACCCACACGCCATTTTTTTTGTTGGCACGGGGTTCCCCTTAATATCCATACCAGACCCAAAGGGCCTGGTATGGAATTTCGGGGGACCCCCACGCATTTTTTTTTCTTGCTAATGGTAACATGACCTGTGTGCAATGCAAATAGCCTTAAAAAAAACCCATAGAAGACGTACAACATTAGAATCCTACTATAGTTTGTAGTCAAAATATTCGACCGGGAATGTATGATTGCAGCATCATACAGTGAGTTTTGCTGCTCCCTCGAATCTTCTTTGAACATTCGACAGACACCATAAGCCTTCAATGACAGATTCGACCTTAATTTGTTTGGATTTTCGGACTAATGCAATTTTTTAACGAAAAACAAAATAAATAAAACGAATTTCGGGAGTAACTAAATTAATTTATTTTTTGGACGAAAAAAAAATTCCGAAACAAAATATTTCAGTCTGCACATGTCTAGTCTTTGGTCGCTGTCACTGGTAAATGGCTCCCCGGCTTGCCCTTCCACAACCAGATCATCACCTAAAAATTGTGTACAAATTTTTTTTTAAGAAATATGCAGGCATAAATAGATTACCTTAAACTGAGGTATCAGGCACTCACCTGGTGAGGTGCATAGCTCACCCACTTCCACCACCTCTCCTTCCTCCACGTCCTCGGGTGGGCTTGGGCTAACTACCCAATCAGGCTGATGAGGTTGGGGGGTCCTGGGATCCTCTGACTCTTGTCTGAGTCTTTTCTCCACTATAAGAATGAAACAAAAAGTATACTTTTAGCACACTGATATTTGAGCCTAGAAATAGGAATATAAAACATTGGTTTGAAGTGATGTACAATTAGCTGTTTGTTCAAAGATCCTAGTTAAAGACATGATTCAAATTCCCTTTTAACCAAACTCCAATACTTACCTTTTTTGGCCAAGTTTCACAGATGGAGACACCCCAAGGATCCTCTGGAGTCCCTGTGTGGGTTACCCTAAAAAATGTTCTATGGTGTCCCACACTACACTAGTGCTCCTGAGTCCAGATGTTGAAACAGCTGCTGTGTCCTCTCCTTACATTACACTGAATGAAGTTCCAAAACATTCTAGCTTTAAAGACATCTACACAACAATATCCTTAACTGAGTAATAATACAAATTATCCTGACCAAAATGCAAATATAACTCTGTATTACAGTACTGTAATCTTACAGATTACAGTACCGTATAAAAAAAATACACACCCCCTTTGTACCTAGTGGTCTGTGCAGTGCCTTGCATGCACTTTTATATTATAAATATATTATAAATATACTGTTTTCTCTGCCTAGAATTTGGAGATTGTCCATAGCAACCAAAATGTGTCCCTTTATGTCAAAAGTGATTTTAGACCAACTAGAAAACAGCGATAATAAATTATAATCACTTGCAGAATTGAGCGATTTGTGGGGAAATTCGTCATCAAACACTAAATCTAATCATAGTGACAATTCTGCAAATGAGCAAATTTCAGTGTTTTTGGATTTGATTACATTATTGAATAATTTTTATTATTATTTATTATATTATAAACTTTATCATACCCGGGATGTCTGCTAGACTCTGGTTTGAACAGATTTAAGAGAGTTATTCCTAAGAATTACAGGACTACAATATAAAACGCCAAATTTACATGCAAAATAATTATACCGCTTTCAGCGCCTAAAACCAGAACTAATCATACCGCCAGGGAGGTTAATTGGTCTTTAGCCCATCGTACCCCAAATTGCTGCTCCAGAGTGGTCACAACTGAGGACATTATTTGGTCCTTCCGCAAATTGCGTCGGGGTATGGACCATTTTTGCCATCATAGTCCTCCCTCCTCAAGGTGTCCACCATCTCCACCATTTCTTCAAAGGCCATGTTGATGGCCTTAAATCTCCTCCTGGATCTGATGTATGGGGTTCCGGGCTTTCCTCCGCGCTAGTTCCTGAAAATGTCTCCGCCATATTTCTGTATATACTCCCACTGTGCAACGAAGAGAGAAGGGGCGGGGAAAATTCGTCACAAGGAACGCCAGGGGCGGATGACGTGGGTGATGCAGGCGGAGCTTAACACATGCTCAGTGTATATAAAGTTAGTATGCTGCCGTACGTATGTTCAAAATGAAGTAGCAAGCGTCCTTAACGAAGGTAAGATTCAAACTTGGCCCATCACAGTGGTCTATACTGCTTCAAAATTTAGGCCTAGATTGTGACAAGATGCTGAGACTTTGGATTGACCATAGGTGTTTTATATTCTTGTGTGTGTTGTGTGTGTGTGTATGTGTGGTGTGGTGTGTTTGTGGCCTATATTGTGAGAAAAATAATACTGTGAGTTTGGACTGACATTAATGTTTTTGTCTTGTGTATTGTCTTTCAGAAAAAAAAAAAGAGTTTTTATGAGCCATTTCATTGAATTATATCGTACAAACAGAAACCTGTGGAAGCTAAAGCACCCTTTGTATTCTAATAGAGAAGCCCTGAAGGCAAAACTGGGGACACTTTTGGAGTTTGTGAAGACTCGACTCCCAGAGGCAGACATTAGGTTTGTGGAAACTAAAATTGTGATTGTGCGTAATATGTATAAGCGAGAGCACAACAAGATCCAGAAGTCCCGCACATCAGGAGCAGCAGCAGATAATATTTATGTACCCAAGCTGTGGTACTACAACAAACTCAGTTTTCTGGATGACCAGAAGGAAGCAAGGCAATCACTTTCGACACTTCCCTCCACCCCAGCTGAGGCGTCCCAGGAAGAACCAGACCCTTCCATCCTGGAAGAAGTGGATGCGCCCAGCTGGAGCCAGCTATGTCCTAATATTAATGATGTAAAATAAAATCTTTGAATTTCTTACAAATCTATGATTTAATCACAAAATATATTATGTATACATATCACTATACAGTAGTGGCCAAAAATGTAGATAAAATCTGGTTGAACAGCTTGTAAAATGCTGGGGTCAAAATGATAGCCTTTTATATTTGTTCAAAAATCTATTTACAAGTGAGCAATGGAAAATTGTCTGTGATTGATGAAGCAAAAAATACAACTATGTCCCTTTTTTTATACACAGGATGAGCACAGTCAGGAGGAGGCCGGGACCAGTGGTAGAGAGGAGGAGGCCGGGACCAGCGGCAGCCAGGAGGTGGCTGGGCCCAGCAGGAGCCTGACAGAAAGCCAAGTCCCTCCCCTCCGCATTAACACCAAAAGGCCCAGGAGGATGACGTGAACTGAGGAGGAATCGCTTGCTCTCATTCATGAGGCAAGTCCATTTCTGAACCAACCCCCCAATGCTGAAGAGGCCTATGGGACTTATTTGGCCACCAGGTTGCTGGAGATGAAGAAAGAGCCAACGACAACTGTGTGAGGGTCTTTCTTTTGAGGCCCTTCAGAAGGGTTTGAGGGGCAAGCTTACAACAAACACACATCTGTATGATGAAGCCCCTAATCCTACTCCAACTCCTCCTCCTCCTCCTCCTCCCACAAGTACACCACCACAGGCACAGCCTCCAAGGAAGGCTGCATAGAAGCGTGGAGGGAAGGCTGCACGGAAGAGGCAGAAGTGATTGCCTGGCTTCAGTCTGGTCTGACAGAAGACGCAGGCTGTTGTAGTACCACAGCCTGGGGACATAGATATCATCTGCTGCTGTTCCTAGTCTATGGAATTCCTGGACCATGTTGTGCTCCCTATTTCATTGACTACGCACGATCCCAATTTTGTTGGCCACTGACTTGATGTGTGCCCTGAGGGACAAAAGGCTTCACAAACTCCAAAAGTGTCTCCAGTGTTGCCTTCCTCTTTATTTTGTTTTAACCATAATAAATGAACATTTAATGTTCCCCAAATAACGTAATATGTGTTTTTATTCCAAAACAACAGTTTGTTTGTGAGTAGGCAGGTACATGTCAAAAGACTATGGGGGTTATTTACAAAAGGCCCATTCATTTTGCAATACAAGTACTAACTACAAGTGCAAAGTGTCCTTGAAATTGCACTGCAAGTGCACTTGGAAGTGCAGTCACTGTAAATCTGAGGGTAATATCTGAAATGAGGGGAAGCTCTGCTGATTTTTATCATTCAATCATGTGTAAGCTAAAATGCTGTTTTTTGCCATTTCATTGCATGTGTCCCTCGGATCCACAGCGAATGCACTTCCAAGTGCTCTTTCTGAGCAATTTCAAGTGCACTTTGCACTTGTAGTGCTAAATGAATTTGCCTTTTGTAAATAACCCCATGTCAATTTAACAAGGGACACCAACCTCATTAAAGTTCATAAAAAATACAAGCTAACAATATTATTGTGGTAACTTGAAACTCCCAAAAAAAATAAAAAAAATAGAAAGCCCTAGATTTTGTTTTTTTTTGGTATTTGAAAAAATATATATTGTTGGAATCTAAAATTATAAAAGATGAGTCTAAACAAGAATTGTAAACATTATTTACAGAGGTGTGACTTTTAAAAACTAGAATATTAGTCATGAGATGAGGATAAATAATGAAGAAAGACGTTTGTGATAACTGTGTGTGAATATAAGCAGCAACGCAACTTCATTCTTCTAGCATTATAAAGAAGAAAAGACTGTGCTGTATTAAAAGATTACAGAATTTGCAGCGTGAGGAATGTGCTAGCTTCAATACGAACGCTAGTTTTACCAGACCAATCGCTTCCGTCCTGTATTTGCTTCTGAGAATATGTAATTTTTGGTCTTAGCACACAGAAGAACAGATTGTCCGCCAGAAAGCCGAGTCCGGCGGACAATTTTGAGTCAAGTCTTCTTTCAATGTCCGGACTTTTGGGAACTAAAAGTTTGCTGGAGCCCACACACGATCGAATTGTCCGGTGGACTCTGGTCCGCCGGATAGTCCGATCGTGTGTATGAGGCATAATTGTCAGCCTTGTAATGCCTCATGGGACTTGTAGTTTCGACTTGTAGTTTCGCAGCAGCTGGAGGGCCGCCAGTTTGAGACCCCTTGTCTGGTACAATTTTAATCCGATTCTCCCTCAATAAAAATGGCCCACTACTGATGAATTTTAACACAATTTTTCATCTGTGCTCTCTTAATTCTTAATGAAAGTTTGAAATTAGCCAACAGCACTACAGTGTTTCATCAGTGAAAACTGTGACAATCGCTGTGCACCACTGGCCAGTTTCTATTCATTGGTCAAAGCAGTATTAATATCGCATACTGAATGTCCCCTATAGACTTCAGTGTGATTTTCCACAAACATAGGTTTTCCAAATTTCAAACAGGATTCACCAGTGGTTCAGACATTTTCTCACATCACTACTGGTGATCTCCTGTAATTTTGTTTGCAACAACTCCAAGTGCTGAAATGTCCACTTGTAGGACCATCAGAAGCCTATGTGACAGAGTGACAATGCAGGAGCACAGCTGGGAAATAGGGATAGAGCAGCCTAAAGGGTCATCATGACAAGATCATTTGGTAATATTTGAAAAGGACAAAGGAAAAAAGTGCAGATTTAAAAATATTAAAATGGCACTTAAAAATGTATTAACATGTAACAGAGACTTTTGTGATTAGGTTTTCATAATCTCAGATGGAATTAGTACAGATTTTAAGCAATTTTGTTTGTAAATCACATATGCATGTAAAATTGCCAGGGGTGGTTAGATACCACCAAAACATTCTTATTCTCATTTTGGGAATGCAACCATTTTGCTAATGTATGCTGAGGGGACCTCTCTGTAGTAAAAAACACTTGTTAATACATTCACTTTATGTGCACTGTAGCCTGTGTACATGTCTGCTTGCAAATCTATATGATTTATATCATCATACAAATGATGCAAAGGCATATGGTGCAAACCTTTAGTAAATCTGACTTATTGACGCTTATTTAACCTGTTAAGGACATTTACTGTGGCAGGGCGGCCCTTAAGCGCAAAATCACGTACCTGTACATGATTCCTTCCTCCAGTTCTGGGGTGCACGCATGTGCCACCGGTGACCTGCTTCAGTTGCGATTGTGCACGGCGGGAGCCACTCAGCGGGAACCCGGCAATCATTCTTCGAGAGGCAGAATAGCAGTCTGCCTATGTAAACAAGTCAGATCGTCATTCTGCTAATAAGAAAGACAGAGATCTTATCTTTCTGCTAAGCAGGAACACAGATCTCTGTCTTCTTACATACCCCCCCCCTCCAGTTGGAAAGCACTCCCAGGGAACACATTTAACCCTTTGATCACCCCTGATGTTAACCCCTTTCCTGCCAGTGTCATTAGTACAGTGGCCGTCCATTTTCTTAGCACTGATTACTGTATTGATGTCACTGGTCTTCAAAAAGTGTCACTTAGTGTCAGATTTGTCCACTGCAATGTCCCAGTCCCAATATAAATTGCTGATCCCCGCCATTACTAGTAAAAAAAAAACTAAAAAGTCAATAAATCTATCCCATAGTTTGTAGACGTAATAACTTTTGCGCATACCTAACAATATATGTTTATTGTTTGTTTTTGTTTTTTTCACCAAAAACATGTAGCAGAAGACACATTGGCCTAAACTGATGAAGAAATTATTATTATTTTTTTTTTTATTGGGTATGTTTTATAGCAGAAAGTAAATATATATATATTTTTTTCACAATTGTCTGTCTTTTTTTGTTTATAGCACAAAAAATAAAAATCGCAGAGGTAATCAAATACTACCAAAATATAGCTCTATTTGTGGGAAAAAGAGGTCATCAATTGTATTTGGGTAAATTATCACATGTCAGGTAAAGCAATGTAGTGCAGTAGCACAAAAATGGCCTGGTCAGGAAGGGGGTAAAACCTTCCAGAGCTGAAGTAGTTAAATTCCAACAGTGGAAAAAAAAATTAAGCTAGGATCTGACAATATACTCACTTTTGTTTTTATAAATCAACTTACTTTGTAAAAAGACAAAGTCATTAATGAACAAATGTTTTAATAATTTAATTTATATGCAAAATAATAACAAATGCTCAGTTCCATACGTGTACATAGCTTACATAGCTTACATGTAACAAAGCTAAAAATAGCTTTAATTGGAGGTAAGCCCATGCTTAAAACAGTCTTGTTTTTCTTCCATTGTTCTCTCTAATAATCTCAAGGGATAATTATATATGTCTTTTTACAGCTGTTTATACCCGCAAAGGTTGTTGTTATTTTGTAAAGTAAAAGTATATATAAATGCTAACGAAGCAAGTTTAACATATAGAAGTCAATTGATGGTGTCACGTCAAGTTATCATTCTAGAAAACTGTTCTCAAACTTATATTTATTGTAACTTTTACAAAATTATCACTATAAATCAAAACTGTTTTTGCTTTATACTGACATTCTCATCGATTTCATCATTGCAGTTTGAATTCTCTTTCAATATGGTGAGTGCCTGAAATTTTTATTTGTCAGTTTATTCAAAATAATAATGGTAAAGATGAAGTACAAATAGCCTTGCCCCCATATACTCAAAATGCTGCCTAAATGCCATAATAGGATAAGGTGGCAATACCTTACTGAATTACTACTGAAAATCTGCAAATATGCAGACGTTTCAACACAAAGAGGTTGATTTCCTAAAATTGGAGGGTGCAAAATCTGATGCAGCTCTGCATGGTAGATAATCAGCTTCTAATTTTAAGCTTGTTCATTGAAAGTGTTACTAATGCCAAGATCCTGCATTCACTATATCTGGTCTCCAACAGCACACAGAACATGGAAATACAATTATTTTAGTAAATATAAACATATTTATCAATTTACAAATATATCAGTGCCTGATTAAAGCTTGTAGGAGGAGTTAAACCCACGCAGGCACAGGAAGACAGGATGCAGGACCCCTGACCCTCTTTCTGGACAGTGCTGATTGGCCCTGTGCTGATCACATTCACTCTCCCATAAAAAAAAAAACTAACAATACACACCAAACTGAGCAGATGCAGCTATACTCTAAAGGCTCTGCCTTATTCGGACATGTTTTGGAGTCAGTGGAAGAGGAGGAGGATCTGAGCATACAGGATCAAACACCTTTTTACACAATGCAGAGGGCGAACCCCTTAGGTTCCACAGTGAGTATAACAAGCATGCTTTACTGCATATAGAGAACAGACTGATTTTACTGCTGTTGTTTTAGTAACACTCTTAAGCTTTGATAAAAACAAAAAGATTTTGATTGGTTTCTGTGCAGAGCTGCACCAGATTTTGCACTCCCCAGTTTTAGTAAATTAACCCCAAAGCTGGTTGGAGGAGTTTTCTCTTATGCATAATAGCAGTTATATTATTGTGTTATATGTAAAAAATAGCCACACTAACTTAAATTACACATCAATATATAATTCCAAATATTGTAACAACGCCAATATGCACTGTGTCTATTTAAATGATGATCAGAAATACTTATAAAGCAAATTACCGTAATATAGAATGTCCATCCAACATCCAACACAAATTTAGTGCATAATCTTCCACCATCCAAAATTCTCACTCACCAGATAACTTCAAGTTAAATGTGTGATAATCCAATCCACCAGGGATCCTGTAGTCAATGGTTTGATCTCCCCTCTCATTCAATCAAGTAATCACAAAATGCCATCATTGCGCAAGATATATATTCAATATAAAATAGTACATCCAGTGTAAAATATTAACTCACATTTAAAAGTGCCCCCTGACCAGCATTAAGTCTATCCAGCAATCCGTATCTCTAATTCTCAGATGTGGCATTACCCAGGGACATGAAGTGACGTATGCGTCGCTCCACTATGCCTCAACGTGTTTCGCATGAATATTACATCATCAGGAAGCTAGCGGCACCATCTTTGTTAAGGTATATATGCCCTCGCTAAATGGAAATCGGACAGTCATGTTCTGATTACTGGAAATTCACCTCCCGCCATACTAATCTCCATGTGTGTGTTAACATCAGTGCAATTCCCTTACTTTCCTGTGATTGGCATGTTGTTTTATGAACCCCTTTTAGCACACTATGCGTCGCTCCACTATGCCTCAACGTGTTTCGCATGAATATTACATCATCAGGAAGCTAGCGGCACCATCTTTGTTAAGGTATATATGCCCTCGCTAAATGGAAATCGGACAGTCATGTTCTGATTACTGGAAATTCACCTCCCGCCATACTAATCTCCATGTGTGTGTTAACATCAGTGCAATTCCCTTACTTTCCTGTGATTGGCATGTTGTTTTATGAACCCCTTTTAGCACAATATATGCCCTGCTCTTTCAAAATTGATATTCCAAAGAATGGAACTCCAATCTCCCTAATAATAATTAACTTCATGCTTATATTACTATCGGTGCAATTCTGATAGGTGCAGGTAACCCGCAGGTGATCAGTTTAAAGGCAGCCCAGTGTTGCTAGTTACATAGTTACATATATAGTTACATAGTTAGTAAGGTTGAATAAAGACACCTGTCCATCCAGTTCAACCTGAGTGAATGTCTACAATTGTCCCTATCCCTGTACATTGTACACTCACATTGGTCCTTATGCCCTCAATCCAAGGTCCCCATACATATACTAGGGCCAATTTTGGGCAGAAGCCAATTAACCTACCAGCATATCTTTGGAGTGTGGGAGGAAACCAGAGTACCCGGAGGAAACCCACGTAGGCACTGGAAGAACATGCAAACTCCAGGCAGGTATCCTCGTGGTTGGGATTCAAACCAGCGACCCTTTTTACTGCTATGTGAGAGTGCTAACCACTACACCACTGTGGCATCCCTAGTGTACCGCTGAACAGATATGCCCATTGCTGTTTGATTTTAATTAAAAACTGACCTCAATCTTTACTTCTTCCTAAGGATTTCTGCAAATATCGCTGGCTGCTGCTGAGAAAAACAGGTGTATAGGCACTGCAACCTTCCCACATAGGCTGTTTTACAGCTTTGTACATGCATTTAATAAAGAAAATAGGATTTTTAAAACAGCTTATCTGTAAAATCTTTTTTTTAGATGTACATCAGGGAACACAGAGCCGTAGTACTTACTACATGGGTTATATCAGCTTATCAGGTGCTGGACACTGGCATGCCACTTAAGGCGTGAACTTCCCCCATATAACCCCTCCCACTACTGGGAGTCCTCAGTTTTGTAGCCAAGCAATATAAGTGTATAAGAAGAAGGGAGGAACCTCTGTGTTCCCTGATGTACATCAAAGAAAAGGATTTTACAGGTAAGCTGTTTTAAAAATCCTATTTTCTCTTCTTACATCAGGGGACACTGAGCCGTAGTACTTACTACATGGGATGTCCCATAGCAATGGCAACTGAAGGGGGTGAGACACAACAAAAAAAGGAAGTCAGAGGACTTTTACTGCAGCCTGCAATACGCTGCACCCAAAGGTAGAATCCTCCTGACCCTTAACCACTTAAGGACCGCCGCATGGAAATGTACGTGGGCACAATGGCACCGACAGGCACAAGCACGTACATGTACGTGCTTGCCTTCCAGCGGGTGGGCGGTCTGATCGGACCCCCTCCCGCTGGATGCGGTGGTTCATTTCGCTTCAGGAGCGATCCAGGATGAGGGGATGGCCGTTGGCCATCCCCTCTCAATTGCTCCTGGCGAATGAGAAGCTTCCCCCGCTGTATATTGTAAACACAGGCAGGGAGGAAGTGATGTCATTCTCCTCGGGGCGGTTTTTTGGACCGGACTGTGAGGAGAACACAGAAAATAAGGGCACCAAACACTACACTGACATGTAGGTACACATAGGCACACAAATCCCCCCTATCACCCCACCGATCGCCCCCTCCCAGTCACAGTGTCACTGATTGCAGTGATCATTTATTTACTGATCACTGCATTTAGTGTCAGTTGTGACAGTAAAAACTGTCAGGGCAGTTAGTGTTAGGTCCAGGGTAGCCCCCTACCCCCCCCCCCATAAAGGTTTAACCCCCTGATTGCCCCTAGAGTTAACCCTTTCACCCCCTTTTGCCAGTGTCACTAAGCGATCGTTTTTCTGATCGCTGCATTAGTGTCACTGGTGCCGCTAGGTAGCTAGTTATTTTTTTAGGTTCACCGCCAGGTTTTTATAGCGCTAGGTACCCCCATATACTACCCAATAATGATTTTAACCCCCTGATTGCCCCTAGTTAACCCTTTCACCCCCTTTTGCCAGTATCACTAAGCGATCGTTTTTCTGATCGCTGCATTAGTGTCACTGGTGCCGCTAGGTAGCTAGTTATTTTTTTAGGTTTACTGCCAGGTTTTTATAGCGCTAGGTACCCCCATATACTACCCAATAATGGTTTTAACCCCCTGATTGCCCCTAGTTAACCCTTTCACCAGCGATCACCGTATAAGTGCCAGTTAGCTATTTAGGTTCCCCGTCAGGTTTTTATATAGCGCCAGGGACCCCCATATACTACCTAATAAAGATTTTAACCCCCTGATTGCCCCTAGTTAACCCTTTCACCAGTGATCACCGTATAAGTGTTACAGGTGACTGGTTAGTTAGTTTGCTTTTTATAGCATCATGGCACCCACCATTTATTACCCAATAAAGGTTTAACCCCTGATCACCCGGCGGGTGATATCAATTAGGTTTTAGGGTCAGAGTCTGCGTCGCCCCAGGCAGCGCTAGGTTAGTGTCAGTACCGCTAACACCCACGCGCAAAGCATAAACCTCCCGTAGTGGTATAGAATCTGAACAGATCAATATCTGATCTGATCAGATCTATGCTAGCGTCCCCAGCAGTTTAGGGTTCCAAAAAAACGCATTGTTAGCGGGATCAGCCCAGATACCTGCTGGCACCTGCGTTTTGCCCCTCCGCCCAGCCCACCCAAGTGCAGTATCGATCGATCACTGTCACTTACAGAACACTAAACACATAACTGCAGCGTTCGCAGTCAGGCCTGATCCCTGCGATCGCTAACAGTTTTTTTTGGTAGCGTTTTATATTTAAATCCTGAAGGCAGTGCTTGGTTTTCAGGGTCCCGTACGTGGCTAAGCTCCCAAAAAGTCTCCCGCATGTGGTATCCCCGTACTCGGGAGAAGCCGCAGAATTTATTTTGGGGTGTAATTTCACTTATCCCCATAGCATGTGTGAGCAATATATCATTTAGTGACAACTTTGTGCAAAAAAAAAAAAAATGTAATATTCCTGCAACTTGTGGCAAAATATAAAATATTTCATGGACTCAACATGCCTCTCAGTAAATAGCTTGGGGTGTCTACTTTCCAAAATGGGGTCATTTGGGGGGTTTTGTGCTATTTTGGCATTTTATGGCCTTCGAACTGTGATAGGTAGTGAGGAGTGAAATCAAAAATTTGCACCCTTAGAAATCCTGAAGACAGTGATTGGTTTTCGGGATGCCGTACGCGGCTAGACTCCCAAAAAGTCCCACATATATATTATATATAATATATTTTGGGGTGCAATTCCACATATAACTATGGCATGTGTGAGCAATATATCATTTAGTAACAACTTTTTGTAAACTTTGTTTTTTTGTGTCATTATTGAATCACTTGGGACAAAAAAAAATATTCAATAGGCTCAACATGCCCCTCAACAATTTCCTTGGGGTGTCTACTTTCCAAAATGGGGTCATTTGGGGGGGTTTGTACTGCCCTGCCATTTTAGCACCTCAAGAAATGAGATAGGCAGTCATAAATTAAAAGCTGTGTAAATTCCAGAAAATGTACTCTAGATTGTAGACGCTATAACTTTTGCACAAACCAATAAATATACGCTTATTGACATTTTTTTTACTAAAGACATGTGGCTGAATAAATTTTGCCCTAAATGTATGACTAAAATGGAGTTTATTCGATTTTTCTTATAACAAAAATTAGAAAATATATTTTTTTCTCGAAATTTTCGGTCTTTTTCCATTTATATCGCAAAAAATAAAAATCGCAGAGGCAATCAAATACCATCAAAAGAAAGCTCTATTTGTGGGAAGAAAAGGACGCAAATTTCGTTTGGGTACATCACTGCATGACCGCGCAATTACCAGTTAAAGTAGTGCAGTGCGAAATTGTAAAAAGACCTCTGGTCCTTAGGCTGACAATTGGTCCAGGGCTGAAGTGGTTAACATCGATTTGATAAAATCTGGTAAATGTATGAACTGAAGATCATGTCGCGGCCATACAGATCTGAGCTGCAGAGGCCTGATGATGCAACGCCCAGGAGGTACTAATCGCCCTGGTAGAGTGTGCCTTAATATGAAAAGGAGGAATCTTTCTCTTTACACCATAATCTTCCTCTTTAAACCATGCACCGCCCAGGAGGTACTAATCACCCTGGTAGATTGTGCCTTAATAGGAAAAGGAGGAATCTTCCTCTTTAAACCATAAGCCTGCACAATAACTTGAGGAATCCACTTGGCAATAGGGGATCTAGATGCTGCCTGTCCTCTCTTTGGACCATCCGGCAGAATAAACAAAATATCTGTCTTACGAACCTGAGCGGTCACCCTTAAATATACTGTGACCGCCCTTACTACATCAAGGGAATGTAGAAACCTCTCTTCCCTAGATTGAGGCTCTTGGTAGAATGAAGGAAGAACAATATCTTGGTTTAAGTGAAACCCTGTCACTACCTTTGGCAGGAATTCAGGATGAGGGCGTAAAACCACCTTATACTTATGCATAATCAGATATGGCTCCCTACAAGATAGAGCCGCTAGTTCAGAAACTCTTCTGGCAGAAGAAATGGCAACCAGAAATACTATCTTTCCAATCAACAGAACCAAGGGAATCTCCTGTAAAGGTTCAAAAGGCTGCTTTTGTAAAGCTGACAGGACCAAGTTCAAATCCCAAGGATTTAGGGGGTGTCTTGATCGGAGGACTGATCCGTGTTAACCCCTGCACAAAGCTACGCCCTAAAGAGTGAGAAGCTAAAGGCCGCTGAAAGAACACTGACAAGTCCGAGATCTGGCCTTTGATGGTATTCAAGGCCAGATTCATCTCTAATCCCATCTGTAGGAATTCAAGAATTCTACCTATAACATATTTAGTGGGGTGCCAACCCCTGGATCCACACCATGCAACATATGCCTTCCAGACTCTATGGTAGATGATCCTGGAAGCTGGCTTCCTGGCATTAATCAAGGTAGATATGACTAAAGGAGATAACCCACGACCCCTTAGGATGTGGGTCTCAATAGCCAAACCATCAAATTTAGCCTCTGTAAGGTAGGATGGAATACCGTACCCTGCTAAAAAAAAGGTCCGGCCATAATGGCAGAGTCCAGGGAACTCCTACTGCCATCCTTATGATCTCGGCGAACCACGGCCTTCTGGGCCATGAGAATCACCTCCCTTTGTTCCTGTCTGATCCTGTGAGGAAGACACGGAAGTAGCAGAAATGGAGGAAATGCATAGATCAGAGAAAACTGATCCCATGGGAAGACTAATGCATCTGTTCCGCAAGCTAGCGGATCCCTTGTCCTTGATACAAAGTTGTCGACTTTGTTGTTGAATCTGGACGCGAACAGGTCCACGTCCGGAGTACCCCATCTCTGACATATTGCAAGAAAGATGTCGGGGTGAAGTGACCACTCTCCTGGAAGCAGTTGTTGGCGACTCAAGTAGTCTGCTTGCCAATTCTCTATCCCGGGAATGAACACTGCCAATAGGCAAGGAACGTTGTGTTCTGCCCAAGACAAAACGTGATTCACCTCTCTCTGGGCTGCACGACTCCTCGTGCACCCCTGGTGATTGATGTAAGCCGCAGCCATGGCATTGTCAGACTGAATCCTGACAGGACAGCCCTTTAGTCTGGCCGTCCAGGCTCTTAAGGCCAGATGGATTGCCCGAATTTCTAAAATATTGATATGCAACATCCTTTCCAACCTGGACCACCTTCCCTGGACAGAACCCTCTTTCAGGACCGCTCCCAAGCCTGAAAGATTGGCATCTGCGGTTACTACCTTCCAGGTGGAAGGCAAAAATGTCCTTCCCTTTTGAAGGTTGCTGGACATCAGCCACGAATTTAGGCTCTGACGTACTTCGGGAGCAAGCTGAATCGGAAAATCTAAGGCCTGAACCCTTTTGTTCCAGGCTGACAGGATTGCGCTTTTTAGCAATCTTGAATGAAACTGTGCGTAAGGGACGGCCTCGAAGGAGGCCATCATCTTCCCCAATAATCTCATGCACAACCGAATTGAAGGCTTTTTCTTTACCTTGATGAGGTGAATTAGTTCTACAATGGAACTGATTCTCCTTGGGGGTAGAAATACCTTTCCCTGCCTGGTATCTATGATTAGTCCCAGGTACTCTACTCTCCTTGATGGCCTCAAGGACAACTTTTCTAGGTTGAGAACCCAGCCTGGAGATTCTAGGTAGTTTACCGTTGTCACCAGACAGTGGTCTAACCCGGAAACCAAATGGTCTACTAAGAGTAGGTCGTCCAAATAGGCTAGGACCATTATGCCCTGAGCCCTTAACCTGGCTAAAGCAGGAGCCAGAATCTCTGTGAATACTTGAGGAGCTGTGGCTAGACCGAATGGCAGGGCCACAAAGTGACGGTTTTCTACTTCGAAGCGTAGAAACCTCTAGTGATCGGGTATTCGCACATGAAGATAGGCATCCTTGATATCGATTGAAGCCAAAAATTCTCCTCCTTGGAGGATGGCTGCTACAGACTGAATCGATTCCATACGGAAGGATCGGATGCACAAGTGCTGATTTAGATCTCAGAGATCTAAAATAGGTCTTACTTCCCCGTTTGGTTTCGGGACTGTGAAGAGGTTTGAATAAAAACCTGTACCCTGTTCCTCTAAGGGAAGCTCTGATATGACTGCTTTGGCTAGCAGATGGTCCAGTGCTAGAAGGAGAGCCTTCTTCTTTTCTGGGTCCTTGGGAACCCCTGACCTTAGAAATCGGGGGGGGGGGCGGCAAAACTCGGAACTCTAGTTTGTAACTTAGAGACACCGCAGAAGCCACCCATTTGTCCTGACATAGGGATGAGCTTCGTGTTCGAGTCGAACATACGTTCGACTCGAACATTGGCTGTTCGTCCGTTCGGCGAAGTCCGAACATTTTGGTCCGTTCGCGCCAAATTCGTGTTGCGCTCACGGCCCACAATGCACTGCGATGGCGCAGTGCATTGCTGGCTCATGATTGGCCAAGAATGCACTGTGACCCCGCATGCTTGGCCAATCGCAGCGCCAGCAGCGAGGAGAGCCATGATTGGCCACAGGCAGGATGCCTGTGGCCAATCATAGCTCAGGCTGTGTAGTGCACGCCCCACACTATATAAGGCCGCCAACGCGGCGGCCTTGTGTAGTGTGTTGGCGTCTGAAGCAGTGGGTGTTCTGTGTACCTTCAACACAGTACACACCGATCATTTTCGGACGATTTTTGATCTTGCTGTTGTGTAGTGGTTATTGTCTGCGTGCCCTGACCGCAGTATACACCGCTATATTCACCTCACCTATATAGCTAGTGATCTGTCTTTTATAATAGAGCTTGCAGTCAGTAGTGTTAGGAGATAGTGCGTGCTGTCTGCGTGCTCTGTACCCAGTACATACCGCTATATCCACCTACATAGCTCTTCTCTATTTGAGACCACTTGCCATCTGCAGGAGTTATTGGAAGTTGTGTGTGCTTCCAGCACAGCACAGTATACATCTGTATATACCCCTTTATCTCTGGTGTTCTATAATAAAGGCATCTGCAGGAGTTAGTGGGTGTTCTGTGTACCTTCAACACAGTACACACCGATCGTTTTAGGATGATTTTCGATCTTGCTGTTGTGTAGTGGTTGTTGTCTGCGTGCCCTGACCGCAGTATACACCGCTATATTCACCTCACCTATATAGCTAGTGATCTATCTTTTATAATAGAGCTTGCAGTCAGTAGTGTTAGGAGATAGTGCGTGCTGTCTGCGTGCTGTCTGCGTGCTCTGTACCCAGTACATACCGCTATATCCACCTACATAGCTCTTCTCTATTTGAGACCACTTGCCATCTGCAGGAGTTATTGGAAGTTGTGTGTGCTTCCAGCACAGTATACATCTGTATATACCCCTTTATCTCTGGTGTTCTATAATAAAGGCATCTGCAGGAGTTAGTGGGTGTTCTGTGTACCTTCAACACAGTACACACCGATCGTTTTTGGACGATTTTCGATCTTGCTGTTGTGTAGTGGTTGTTGTCTGCGTGCCCTGACCGCAGTATACACCGCTATATTCACCTCACCTATATAGCTAGTGATCTATCTTTTATAATAGAGCTTGCAGTCAGTAGTGTTAGGAGATAGTGCGTGCTGTCTGCGTGCTCTGTACCCAGTACATACCGCTATATCCACCTACATAGCTCTTCTCTATTTGAGACCACTTGCCATCTGCAGGAGTTATTGGAAGTTGTGTGTGCCTCCAGCACAGCACAGTATACATCTGTATATACCCCTTTATCTCTGGTGTTCTATAATAAAGGCATCTGCAGGAGTTAGTGGGTGTTGTGTGCCTCTAGCACAATATACACTACCCAACTGCTTTTTTACCCAACTCCCTTCAGGCCATTACCATGTCTGGAAGGCCAGCAAGGAGAGGCAGACAGGCGCGAGCCGATAAAAGAGGGCAAGCAGGCTCTGTGTCTAGAGACAACAGTGATGGTCGTGGATGCGGTGCATTGTCATCAGCATGTGGCCATGGGACACGCTTGTCCTTCTTTTCGGCAGCTGGACATGTTGAACCGCAAAATGCCAACGACTTGGTAGAGTGGATGACCAAGCCCTCTTCATCCTCCTCATCCTCTCTCACCCAGTCTCAGGGTACTAGCAAAGCAGCTGCCAACGCATCGTCTTCCCTCCTCTCAATGTCATCATCAGTGACTCCTTCCCTAGACCCACCACGTCCTCCTGAGGAGTGTCCTGAACTCTTTGAGCACAGTGTTGGGTACATGCTCCAGGAGGATGCCCAGTGTTTTGTGGGCTCTGATGATGACACTCAGCTAGAGGAAGGCAGTAGCGTGAGCGCAGAGAGAGGGGATTCTCAAGAAGGACAGCAATCTGGCAGTCATGTTCCACAAGCTGCAGCATACTGCCAGGTTTGCTACAGCGATGAAGAGGGAGGGGATGATGAGGGCACTGACTCCACGTGGGTGCCTGGAAGGAGAGAGGAGGAGGAGGAGGCACATGTCCAACGAGGCAGGATGCCCTCCGGGGGCCAGCTTAGGGGCAGCACACCGACTGAATCACACCGCAGAGCTCCGCCTGTGCAGAGCGTTGCCTCTGCGCGTTATTCTAAAAGTTCTTTGGTGTGGGCCTTTTTTGAGACGAGTGCATCAGATCGCACCGCTGCTATTTGCAACATGTCTCAAGCGTATCTCATGTGGCCAAAACATCAGCCGCTTGGGCACCACATGCTTGACCAGACATATGTTGACCTGCCATGCAGCTCATTGGCAAGCGTACCTCAAAGACCCACACCAAAGAACAAAGCGGACCTCTCCTTGCTCCTCATCAGCTGGCATCTCCAACCCCACTAGACCTTCAGTCCTCTCTGAAACCTGCTCTGAGAGGAATGAAGGTGTAGAATTAGGTGTCACAGCCAAGTGCTTCCGGGAACTCTGCTAGTGGTACACCCACGTCCGATTATAGCAGGCAAATGTCCCTGCCCCAGCTGCCGGACCGGCGAAAGAAGTTCACTCCCAGCCATCCACATGCCCAGCGGTTGAATGCTAGCTTGGCTAAATTGCTAGCACTTCAACTGCTGCCTTTTCAGTTGGTAGACTCGGCCCCCTTCCGTGAGTTTGTACAATGTGCAGTTCCTCAGTGGCAGGTCCCCAAACGCCACTTTTTCTCACGGAAGGCGATTCCAGCTCTCTACCGCCTCGCTGGACAGGGCGGTCAGCGGTAAGGTGCATATTACCGCTGACTCATGGTCCAGCAGGCATGGACAGGGACGTTACCTGTCTTTCACGGCCCATTGGGTCACTCTTCTGGCAGCTGGGAAGGATGCAGGACAAGGTGCAGTAGTGTTGGAGGTTGTTCCGCCACCACGCCTCCAAAATGCTACTATTGGTTGTGACACACCTCTCTCCTCCACCCCCTCCTCTTCTTCTTCCTCCATGGCCTCTTCCAGTGCTCTGTCCTCAGAACCAGCGGTGCTCCGTAGGCGTTCCAGGGGCTACGCAAGTACGCAGGCAAAACAATGCCATGCCGTGCTTGCGCTGGTTTGTTTGGGGGACAGGAGCCACACTGGGGCGGATGTTTTGTCAGCTCTGCAGGGGCAGGCCGAGAGGTTGTTGACGCCACGCCAGCTTAAGCCAGGAATGGTGGTTTGCGACAATGGCACCAACCTCCTCTCCGCCCTCCGACAGGGACAACTGACCCATGTGCCCTGTGTAGCTCACGTCCTTAACCTGGTGGTGCAGCGGTTCTTGGGCAGGTACCCCGGCTTACAGGATGTCCTGAAGCAGGCCAGGAAAGTCTGTGTGCATTTCCGCCGATCATTTAATGCCTGTGCTCGGCTGGCTGAGCTCCAAAAGGAGTTGAACCTGCCCAAGAACCGCCTTATATGTGACATGCCCACCAGATGGAACTCAACATTGGCCATGCTGCAGCGGCTGCACACGCAGCAGAGGGCCATCAATGAGTACCTGTGCGACTACGGCACCAGGACAGGGTCAGGGGAGCTCAGTTTTTTCTCACCACGCCAGTGGGGCATGATCAGGGATGCATGCACTGTCCTGTCACCGTTTGAGGAGGCCACAAGGATGGTGAGCAGTGACAGTGCATGCATCAGTGACACTGTACCTCTTGTCCACCTCTTGGAGCATACGCTGCGTGGAATAATGGACAGGGCACTTGAGGCAGAACAGAGGCAGGAAGAGGAGGGCTTCCTTGCCTCTCAAGGCCCCCTTTATCCAGACAGTGTTCCTGCTGTGCCACCCATCACACAGGAAGAGGATGAGGAGGAGGAAGAGGAGGAGGAGGATGATTGTGTCAGCATGGAGGTGGAGGCTGGCACTCAGCATCAGCAGCAGCAGCAGCAGTCTTGTAGGGATGATTTACAGTCCCAAGAAACACGTGGACTTGTACGTGGCTGGGAGGAGGTAGCTGTGGATCATGTTGTTCTTAGTGACCCAGAGGACTCCGGACCGAATGCCTCAGCTAACCTACGCTGCATGGCCTCCCTGATCCTGCAAAGCCTGCGGAAGGATCCTCGTATTCTTCGGATCAAGGAGAGGGACCATTACTGGCTGGCCACTCTCCTTGATCCACGATACAAGGGTAAGGTTGCCGACCTTATCTTGCCATCGCAGAGGGAGCAGAGGATGAGACATCTCCGGGAGGCCTTGCAGAAAGGTCTGTGCAACGCATTCCCAGAGACTGGGAGGTTACAAACTCCTGGTCCTGGACAACGTTTTGCTGAGGCATCGGTCAGAAAGAGCGGTGGAGAAGGTGGCCGTCTGACTGATGCTCTCAGACAATTTTTTAGTCCGCAGCCCCAAGGTATGATCGGTTCCAGCACCCATCGCCAGCGTCTGATTTACATGGTGCAGGAATACCTAGGGGCAAGGTCAGACTTGGACACCTTTCCCACCGAAAATCCTCTGGCTTACTGGGTCTTGAAGATGGATCACTGGCCAGAGCTTGCACAGTATGCAATTGAGCTACTGGCCTGTCCTGCATCCAGCGTTCTTTCGGAACGCACCTTCAGTGCTGCTGGTGGCTTTGTTACCGATCACAGGGTGCGCCTGTCCACCGAATCAGTTGATCGACTGACCTTCATCAAGATGAATCAGTCTTGGATCACCCACAGCTACCAAGCACCTGAAGCTGATGTAACAGAATAATTTTTTTTTAAATATCACATCCCTTCAAGGCTGCCTATGCTGATGCTGAGTGACTGTCCTGTTATGTTGATTGTCTATCCTCTTCCTCCTCCGCTGATATGTTGGAAGAACATTTCTGGTTCTGGTTGATGCCATCAGCCCAATTTTTCTGCCCCTGTTTAACAGGGGCGTTTAAGTACAATTTTTCATGCAATGCTTTGCAGCAGGGCTAATTCCTGCAATCAAACAAGAGTATATGGGAGAGGTTGCAGTGTGGTGGCACCAGCACCAGTGCCTAAGGCCCAATTTTTCTGCCCCTGTTTAACAGGGGCGTTTAATTACAATTTTTGATGCAATGCTTTGCAGCAGGGCTAATTCCTGCAATCAAACAAGAGTATATGGGAGAGGTTGCAGTGTGGTGGCACCAGCACCAGTGCCTAAGGCCCAATTTTTCTGCCCCTGTTTAACAGGGGCGTTTAATTACAATTTTTGATGCAATGCTTTGCAGCAGGGCTAATTCCTGCAATAAAACTAGAGTATATGGCAGAGGTTGCAGCGTGGTGGCACCAGCACCAGTGCCTAAGGCCCAATTTTTCTGCCCCTGTTTAACAGGGGCGTTTAATTACAATTTTTGATGCAATGCTTTGCAGCAGGGCTAATTCCTTCAATAAAACTAGAGTATATGGCAGAGGTTACAGTGTGGTGGCACCAGCACCAGTGCCTAAGGCCCAATTTTTCTGCCCCTGTTTAACAGGGGCGTTTAATTACAATTTTTGATGCAATGCTTTGCAGCAGGGCTAATTCCTGCAATAAAACTAGAGTATATGGCAGAGGTTGCAGCGTGGTGGCACCAGCACCAGTGCCTAAGGCCCAATTTTTCTGCCCCTGTTTAACAGGGACATGTAATTACAATTCTTGATATAATATTTCACAGGAGGGCCCCTTCCTGTGCCCACCCAGAGTAACGGTGAGGACTTATAGTGTTGTGGCACCAGCACCACAACCACCAAAGGTCAATTTTTCTACCACTGTTCAACAATGGCATGGAATTACAATTCTTGATATAATCGTTCACAGCAGGGCGCTCCAGCGCCCACCAAGAGTCACTTTGAGGGCTTACAATGTTGTGGCAAAACCAACACCTTGTTCCGCCATTTCTGCAGAGCATATAGGGCAGGCCCCTACTTTCAAACATCCAATTTACAAACATCTCCTACTTGCAAACGGAAGGAGACAACAGCAAGTGAGATGAAAAAAGATGGACGACAAAACAAATTATACAGGGGTGATAACCCTTCCCTATGTTTTCCAAAAAGCTTAAAAATAGTTTTTTTGACTGGAGCTACACTTTAAAAATGTACCAGTTGAAAATTACAAACAGATTCAACTTAACACAACAAACCTACACAGTCCCTGTCTTGTTTGCGCCGCCTGTATACTGCTGTTTTGAGTATATAGGGCCTGGGGGCCACACGCATTTCCTTTTTTTAATATGGGTACAGGGTTCCCCTTAATATGCGTACAAGACCCAAATAGGCTGGTAATGGGCAGGGGGGGCTACCCATGCCATTTTTCTCAATGATTTTCAACCATATTGCAGGAACCAGATATAACATTAAAACCGCAAGCAGTTTTAAATGGTGTTATTTCCGTTTAATGTCATTATGTGCAGGGACTGTTCTAAACACGGGAAACACGTGGCACTTCACAGGCATACTACAGACACCCCCCAGGCACCATATTTAAAGGAATATTTCACTTTTTTTTTCACTTTAATCGTCATTAAAATCAGTGCTCCCGCCAAAACGGCCATTTTTAAAAACATTTTAGGCATTGACCCATGTCCCCTGGGGCAGGAGCCAGGTCCCCAAACCCTTTTTAGGACAGTATCTTGCATATTACCCGTTAAAATTAGCACTTTTCATTTCGAACGTTCGAGTCCCATAGACTTCAATGGGGTTCTAAAGTTCGTTCGAATTTGGGGTCCGTTCGAAAGTTCTGGTGCGAACCGAACCGGGGGGGTGTTCGGCTCATCCCTATCCTGACATTTCTCCTGCCAGATCTTTGAAAATTGCAAGAGCCTTCCCCCCTTCATAAGGAGGCTTTAGTACTCTGCTTGGTGGACTTTCTTTCCCAAGATCTTTTTTGACCTTGGTGCTGTCCCTGGGGTTTCCCCCTTGAACCTGAGGTCGTCGAGACCGCCTAGAGGCTGATGTCCCTGACACAGGAGAAGAGGCCCGCTTAAAAGAGAAATGTCTAAATTTCTTCTTTACTGGCAACAGAGTGCTTTTGCCATTGGAAATCTTTTGTAAGTATTTATCCAAATCTTCTCCGAATAGCCATTCACCATGAAAAGGGAAACTGGCTAGGAGCTTCTTATACCGTGCTTCGGCTGACCAACCCTTAAGCCAAAGAACTCTGCGAGAATGCACTAGTCCCAACATCAGACGTGAATTCTGAATGGATGTATCTCTCATAGCATCTACTGTGAAACACAGTGCGTCTGCTAAATCAGTGTACTGGTGAACCTGTTCAACAGGTAAAAATGTAAGCATCTCCTCAAATTGCTCCTTAATGGCCTGGGATACACCCATTGCGGCCAAAACCGGCTGCACTGCTGAACCAGCTAAAACCATCTGGTTCTTTGAAAGGTGCTCCAGCTTTTTATCCGCTGAGTCCTTCAACATGAGTGCATTATCAACCGGACATGTGAGATTCTTATTTACGGAGGTAATCGCAGCATCAACCCCTGGAATCCTCCTTTTCTTATAGAAATCCTCTTCCATAGGATACAGTTTGGCAAAACTTTTAGGAGGATAAAACTGCTTATACTCCCACTCTGTGTACATAAGCTTTCTTAGCCACGCATGGATAGGAAAGGTATCTCCAGCTGGAGGAGGTTTTAATGATCCTAACTTAGAGATGGGATCATCAGAAGCCTTCAGGTAGCAAAAAGGTTTACCGAACCAACCCAGTGAGAGCATGCACAAGCAAGCTCTCTTGCGGTGATACACCAGTATCTTCCATATCTTTAGGAAGCTCTGTCTGATCCCCGGCATCCGGAACCTCCAGAGCAGCACTTGAAGGGGATCTACTGCATTTAACCCTGCTCTGAAGGGATAAAATTGCATCAAGCTTCTTCTCTAACAGCTAACAGCTTCCCCCAACTGCTCAATCTGACTGGCCTTAACACTCTCCGAAGAGGAAGACATTCTTTTGGACAGGGTCTTAGTTTGTTGTGACCCCCTAGAACCCTTAGAGGAGTTCCTGGCCCCCTTGCCACTCATAGCTTACAGTAAAAAGCAAAGGCACTACCAGCAAAAGAATGCAACACTTGCTAGGCTATAGTACAGTACAATAACTGCTATTAGTCCTAGCTATACAGTACAATGTTGTCAATCAAAAGGGAGATGCCTGTATCACCAAACCTGACCAGCAACCACTCTGCTCTGTCCGTCCACCGCCAGACTGCAGCTCTGCCTGTGTAGCTTAAAATACTTCCTCCACATGTGGCTGGCTTCTGACACCATTTAGCCATGCCCCCCGTGCAAAAATGGCCTCCCTTCCCCTTTCAACTAGGGAGGTGTATGAGTTCCGGCAGCTTGGCGGCCGGCGGCGGGGGGGGGGGGTAAAACGGCTGTGATTTGCCCCAAAAACAAACTTTTAAAGAAAAAAAGAGGCAGCGGGCTGGCATTCAAAGCAACAAAAATTGCCACTCTGTGGGCCCAGGAAGTGATCAGACCCCCCTTCATACCTGAGGGCCTGAGCTGGCTTGAGGAAAGAAAAAGCTTCTGCTGTTTCCAGTGTCAGAATGGGGAGTGCTCAATACAGCCCCCAGTGGTGACACATAGACATGACATGACAACAAAAAATACATGGAAGGAGAGATTCCTTTTAGAAAATCTCCCCTACCTTTCCTCGCTGCAGGGTTTATCAGAGATAAAAAAAAACATCTTCGCCCTTCACGGTAGGCTCTGAGACCTTGAAAGGAAACCTTCAGGAACAGGGGTACACTCAGGTAATCCCGCAATCCTGTGAGAAGACCCTACCAGTTAACTTTTAATGGCCTTACTACCAAAAAGTACTGGATCCCAGGGCCCAGCTTAAAAGTATTCGCAAGCGAAACCTCATGTCTTCGGATGACGAGGCCTGTGTACCGTTCATTTAGTCCATTACGGAGACATCAGAACGGATCCGGTCAGGATGGCTGGCTCGCATCAAAGGATTACTGCCCATGGAGCTCAGTACACACATCCTTACACGTGCCCAACACCTTAGACACTGGCGAAAAAACTGAGGACTCCCAGTAGTGGGAGGGGTTATAGGGGGGAAATTCACGCCTTAAGGGGCGTGCCAGTGTCCAGCACCTGATAAGCGGATATAACCCATGTAGTAAGTACTCCTGCTCTGTGTCCCCTGATGTAAGAAAAGAAATACTATTTTGAATGTTAACCTTGAGTGCCGACTATCCCTTTCCTTTATCGTTGGCTGCTGCTGTCCCCCAGGCGGGTATGGCTGATGGCTGCTGCTGTCCTCCAGGTGGGTATGGCTGGTGGTTTAGGCCCCTGTTCCAGGAGGCGGAGTGGATTTGGTATCATTCTGCCTGTGACATAAGTCAGCGCTATACCAGAAGACTCAGCTCTGCACTCTACTGCAGCCGAATTCTTAATAATACTGCTGGCTCCATTCTTTACTCTGGAATGGCAGGTCGGGATCCTGCAATCTACGCTTGCCGACCCACCATCCCAGAGCAGGAGGCGGCAGGCCACATCAGCGATTGGGCACCTCTTCTTTAGCTAGGTCAGCTTTTGTGGATATATCTAGTACATCGAATATCTGAACAGGTTGAAACAAGCCCCCCTCATCCAACAACCACACCCCCGCAGAGTGGTTCCTGGGCTTTCCTGATGCTCCTAAGAGCTGGGTACTAGTGATGGCCGAACGGTTCGCCCGGCGGTCGTTTCGCGGCGAATTTCCGACTTTCGCCGTCCGCGGGTTCGAACGCCTTTTTCCGTCGTTCGCCCCGGCGGACTTACGTGTTTAATGTATACAAGAACTTTAACCTTTCGTGACACGTTTATCATGTGTTACAGGACAACCAATTGAGACATGACAGCTCATGGACACTTGGACATTCCCCCTAACCTATAAATACACCCGATCCGGTGGCCATTTTACATTCTTTCTTCTGTCACTGTAGGGAAAGGATCCTGTGTGGAGTAGGGACAGAGAAAACGCTAGCTATTTGGTACACAAAAGTTCTTTTCAGGACTGGTATAGGTGTTAGGTCAGCAGCCTGAGTTTCTTTTGTCAGTTTAGATAAAGGGACAGAGCGCTGTATGCTGCTATTTTAGGGACAGCTCAGCCAGATTAGTCTTTCTTCATCATCATCATCATCATCATCATTAGCTGTTACTATCAGGTCCACAAAAGAGCTGTTCCAGCTAATCGTTCCAGCCTACTCTTTTTTGCCAATTTGTATAGGGACAGGCAGGAAGCAGTGTTGTCAGGCAGTGAGGATAATTTTAAAGACTTGCTGTTACTATTAGTTCCACAAAGGTTCTTTTCAGGACTGGTATCAGTGGTACGGTAATAGGCTTGTACACGTATAATATTCTTTCTTCCAAATATAGAAAGAATATTATACTTGACTGCTGCCCTTCTGCTGCAGTCTGCTAATCATTCACAACTCACTTGTTCCACAAAGCTCTTTATCAGGACTGGTAACTTGGTCTGTCTAGGGTGCTACGGTACATAGGCTTGGGTGCGGTACAGTCTGCTGTTCTGTAAGGACCGCTATCGGTCCACAATACATAGGGTTGCCGTGCACTACTGCTGACCGCTGCCCTATACTGCAGCAGTCCTTCATTGGTATAGGGACTGACGTACAGTCTGCTAATCACTAACACACAACCTGCTTGGTCCACAAAAGTTCTTATAAGGACTGGTAACTTGGTATAGGGTGCTACGGTACATAGGCCTGAGTGCAGTACAGTCTGCTGTTCTGTAAGGACCGCTATCGGTCCACAATACATAGGGTTGCCGTGCACTACTGCTGACCGCTGCCCTATACTGCAGCAGTCCTTCAGCGGTATAGGGACTGACGCACAGTCTGCTAAACACTAACACACAACCTGCTTGGTCCACAAAAGTTCTTATAAGGACTGGTAACTTGGTATAGGGTGCTACGGTACATAGGCCTGAGTGCAGTACAGTCTGCTGTTCTGTAAGGACCGCTATCGGTCCACAATACATAGGGTTGACGTGCACTACTGCTGACCGCTGCCCTATACTGCAGCAGTCCTTCAGCGGTATAGGGACTGACGCACAGTCTGCTAAACACTAACACACAACCTGCTTGGTCCACAAAAGTTCTTATAAGGACTGGTAACTTGGTATAGGGTGCTACGGTACATAGGCCTGAGTGCAGTACAGTCTGCTGTTCTGTAAGGACCGCTATCGGTCCACAATACATAGGGTTGCCGTGCACTACTGCTGACCGCTGCCCTATACTGCAGCAGTCCTTCATTGGTATAGGGACTGACGTACAGTCTGCTAATCACTAACACACAACCTGCTTGGTCCACAAAAGTTCTTATAAGGACTGGTAACTTGGTATAGGGTGCTACGGTACATAGGCCTGAGTGCGTTACAGTCTGCTGTTCTGTAAGGACCGCTATCGGTCCACAATACATAGGGTTGCCGTGCACTACTGCTGACCGCTGCCCTATACTGCAGCAGTCCTTCATTGGTATAGGGACTGACGTACAGTCTGCTAATCACTAACACACAACCTGCTTGGTCCACAAAAGTTCTTATAAGGACTGGTAACTTGGTATAGGGTGCTACGGTACATAGGCCTGAGTGCGTTACAGTCTGCTGTTCTGTAAGGACCGCTATCGGTCCACAATACATAGGGTTGCCGTGCACTACTGCTGACCGCTGCCCTATACTGCAGCAGTCCTTCATTGGTATAGGGACTGACGTACAGTCTGCTAATCACTAACACACAACCTGCTTGGTCCACAAAAGTTCTTATAAGGACTGGTAACTTGGTATAGGGTGCTACGGTACATAGGCCTGAGTGCAGTACAGTCTGCTGTTCTGTAAGGACCGCTATCGGTCCACAATACATAGGGTTGCCGTGCACTACTGCTGACCGCTGCCCTATACTGCAGCAGTCCTTCAGCGGTATAGGGACTGACGCACAGTCTGCTAAACACTAACACACAACCTGCTTGGTCCACAAAAGTTCTTATAAGGACTGGTAACTTGGTATAGGGTGCTACGGTACATAGGCCTGAGTGCAGTACAGTCTGCTGTTCTGTAAGGACCGCTATCGGTCCACAATACATAGGGTTGACGTGCACTACTGCTGACCGCTGCCCTATACTGCAGCAGTCCTTCAGCGGTATAGGGACTGACGCACAGTCTGCTAAACACTAACACACAACCTGCTTGGTCCACAAAAGTTCTTATAAGGACTGGTAACTTGGTATAGGGTGCTACGGTACATAGGCCTGAGTGCAGTACAGTCTGCTGTTCTGTAAGGACCGCTATCGGTCCACAATACATAGGGTTGCCGTGCACTACTGCTGACCGCTGCCCTATACTGCAGCAGTCCTTCATTGGTATAGGGACTGACGTACAGTCTGCTAATCACTAACACACAACCTGCTTGGTCCACAAAAGTTCTTATAAGGACTGGTAACTTGGTATAGGGTGCTACGGTACATAGGCCTGAGTGCGTTACAGTCTGCTGTTCTGTAAGGACCGCTATCGGTCCACAATACATAGGGTTGCCGTGCACTACTGCTGACCGCTGCCCTATACTGCAGCAGTCCTTCATTGGTATAGGGACTGACGTACAGTCTGCTAATCACTAACACACAACCTGCTTGGTCCACAAAAGTTCTTATAAGGACTGGTAACTTGGTATAGGGTGCTACGGTACATAGGCCTGAGTGCGTTACAGTCTGCTGTTCTGTAAGGACCGCTATCGGTCCACAATACATAGGGTTGCCGTGCACTACTGCTGACCGCTGCCCTATACTGCAGCAGTCCTTCATTGGTATAGGGACTGACGTACAGTCTGCTAATCACTAACACACAACCTGCTTGGTCCACAAAAGTTCTTATAAGGACTGGTAACTTGGTATAGGGTGCTACGGTACATAGGCCTGAGTGCAGTACAGTCTGCTGTTCTGTAAGGACCGCTATCGGTCCACAATACATAGGGTTGACGTGCACTACTGCTGACCGCTGCCCTATACTGCAGCAGTCCTTCAGCGGTATAGGGACTAAGAGTTTTGTCACAGGGTGATTTAAAAAATGACAGGCAGAGGAAGAGGCAGGCCCTTCCGCAGGGGTGGTAGGGGTAGGGCAGGAGCAACAGCCTTGAGCCAAAGTGGGAAGTTGCAGAAGGTGCGTTCAATTACTTTAAAGGACGCACCAGACTTGGTTGAGTGGCTCACTCAGCCTTATTCTTCTGCACCCTCCTCATCCTCTCGATCTGCACCCTCTTCTTCACTCTCTGCTATGTGCACCCCCAAAGACACTACCACCAACAACACGACCACCACCACCACCACCACATACCTTCCGCTTGAGTCACTGGAATTATTTTCCGATCCATATCAAGAGGACATTTCTGATGCGCAGCCACTCTTGGTATTGGATCAGGAAGAGGAGGTAGCAACAAGCGCTACTCAGCAGTCTGACGCCAGTACCCAGATCAGCCCAAGGAGGAGGTTGGTCCCCGGTGTTGCTGCCTACTCTACTTATAGCGGTGGGGAAGGTGACGTTGATGATGACGTGTCTAGTGATGTCACGTGGGTGCCCACAAGAGAGGAAGAGGAGGGGAGTTCAGAGGGAGATATGGACCAGCAGATAGGGAGGAGAAGCAGCAATGACTTACATTGCACAGCAGGGACAAAGCAGACTGCAAATGTATCAGGAGCGAGTCATCGACCATGTACGGTCACATCTGGCGCTCCCAGGACACCGGCACATGGCTCCGCAGTGTGGGCTTTTTTTAACGTGTCCGCTGCTGACAATAGCGTTGCCATCTGCAATCTTTGCAGTCAACGCGTTAGTCGCGGTAAGCCCAATACTCACCTAGGGACGACCGCCTTAAGAAGGCACATGAGCAGCCATCACCGAGCCCAGTGGGAGCAACGGAACACACAAAGCCACACTGCAGGCTCTCACCGTCCAGCCTCGTCTTCTACTTCTCCTTCTCCTCTCTCCTCACAATTGTCCTCCACTCCACCTTCCATCACGCCAAGCTCACATTTTTCTGCAAAAAGGCAGGCTTCCGTGGGCCTAATGTTTGAGCGTAAAAAAATGATGACGCCGGATAACCCTCTTGCCCAACGGTTGGCGGCTGGCTTGTCAGAACTCATAGCCCGCCAACTACTGCCATATAAACTGGTGGACTCGGAGGCCTTTCGCAAATTTGTGGCCATTGGAACACCACAATGGAAGGTCCCAGGAAGGAAGTATTTCTCAGAGAAGGGCATCCCAGAGCTATATGGCCATGTTCAGCGGCAAGTGAATGTATCTCTGGCACACAGTGTCGGTGCCAAGATACATCTGACCACAGACACGTGGTCTAGCAAACACGGGCAGGGAAGGTATATCAGTTTTACTGCCCACTGGGTGAACCTTCTGACGGCCGTCAAGCATGTAACCCGTGGCACCCGTGTAGATTTGGTTTTACCGCCACGGATTGCATGCAGGCCTGACTCTTCTTCTCCTCCTCCTACTCCATCCTCCTCCCTCTCCTCCTCAGCTGCCTCCTCCTTTTCCGCTGCTAGCGTCTCTTCCACTGCACCGCCCAAGCTCCCCAGAACCTATTCCACATGCCAGGTGAGACGTTGCCATGCCGTGCTGCGTCTGTTGTGCCTGGAAGCAAAGAGCCACACTGGCCCGGCACTCCTTTCAGCTTTGCGTTCACAGGCAGATGAGTGGCTAACACCGCTCAATTTGACAGTTGGTAAAGTGGTGTGTGACAACGGTGCCAATCTGCTTAGCGCATTGAAACAGGGCAAAATCACGCACGTGCCGTGCATGGCACACGTCTTAAACTTGGTCGTGCAGCGATTCCTTGTCAAATACCCTGGGGTCCAGGACATCTTGCGGCAGGCAAGGAAAATCTCGGCCCATTTCAGAAGATCTTACACGGCCATGGCTCGCCTTGCTGACATTCAGCGGCGACACCATCTGCCGGTCAGACGTCTTATTTGCGATTGCCCGACGCGATGGAACTCAACCTTCTATATGCTTGATAGGCTGCTCCAGCAGAAACGTGCAGTTAACGTCTACCTGTATGAACTCTGCGAAAGAAACGGTTCTGGGGAGCTGGGTTTTTTTTCACCGCGCCAGTGGCTGCTCATGCGCGACACATGCAGACTTCTGCGGCCATTTGAGGAGATCACCAAACTGGTCAGTCGCAGCCATGGCGCCATCAGTGACATGGTACCTTATGCCTTCTTTCTGGAGCGTGCATTGCGTCGTGTCATTGATCAGGCTGTGGAGGAGCAGGAGCGGGAAGATGAGGAAGTCGCAATGCTGGATGAATTCCCAGGGGGGGCTACTCTATCTGAGACAAGTCAACAACAGGAGTCTGATGAGGAGTCAGAGGAGGATGGTGCCGGGGCGGATGAGCAGGAGCAAGAAGAGCATGCTTTAAACCTTTCTGGGATCCCTGTTGTGCGAGGATGGGGAGAGGAGAATGAAGAGGACGACATTATCCTGGATGATGAGCAGGAGCCAGGCCACCACACCGCTTCCACTTTAGTGCAAATGGGGGCCTTCATGCTCCAGTGTTTTAATAGGGACCCCCGTATAAAAAGCATGAGGGTCAAGGACCAGTACTGGGTGGCAACGTACTTAGACCCCCGGTACAAACACAAAATGGCGGAAATGTTACCGCCGTCGCAGAGGGCTGTCAGAATGCAGCACTTCCAGGCCTTGCTTCGAGAAATGCTGCATTCTGCTTTTGCGTGCGCTGGCAGAGGAGCAATTCCCACTCCCAGAGAAGGATTTGCGGGTACCAATCCAACAGCGCCTGCAAGAAGAGGCCGGTTTGAAGATGTGTTGGTGACTTCGGATATGAGGTCATTCTTTCAGCCGACCCATCGACAGGTGTCATCCGGATCCAGCATCAGGGAACGCCTAGACCGTCAGGTGTCCGACTACATTGGGTTAACGGCCGATGTGGACGCTCTGAGGAGTGATGAACCCCTAGACTACTGGGTGGGCAGGCTTGACCTCTGGCCAGAGCTTGCCCAATTTGCAATCGAACTGTTGGCTTGCCCCTCATCCAGTGTCCTGTCCGAAAGGACGTTCAGCGCAGCAGGGGGGATTGTGACCGATAAGCGTACTCGCCTAGCTCACCACAGTGTTAACTACCTCACATTTCTAAAAATGAATGAGGCATGGATCTCGGAGGAATTCAACACATGTGATCAGTAGACCATGTATATGTCTATAAACAATTTTTGGAATCAAGCACACAGACCTTCTTAATTCATTTGGCTCACTTCCCTGACCCAAAAAAGCACACCGTACTATATGCCCCTACCCTCCTCTTTGAAGAGGTTGAGCGGTGTCATATTTCTACTGGGGCTGCTTATTATGAGGGGTTCCCACCATCCCTGTGCTGTGCTGACTTCCTCCTGGGTGTTCTTATTATGAGGGGCTCCCACCATCCCTGTGCTGTGCTGACTTCCTCCTGGGGGTTCTTATTATGAGGGGATCACACCATCCCTGTGCTGTGCTGACTTCCTCCTGGGGGTTCTTATTATGAGGGGATCACACCATCCCTGTGCTGTGCTGACTTCCTCCTGGGGGTTCTTATTATGAGGGGATCACACCATCCCTGTGCTGTGCTGACTTCCTCCTGGGGCTGCTTACGGTGCTGCTGTCAGCGCTGTATGTCACGGAGCTGCTGTCAGCGCTGTATGTCACGGAGCTGCTGTCAGCGCTGTATGTCACGGAGCTGCTGTCAGCGCTGTATGTCACGGAGCTGCTGTCAGCGCTGTATGTCACGGAGCTGCTGTCAGCGCTGTATGTCACGGAGCTGCTGTCAGCGCTGTATGTCACGGAGCTGCTGTCAGCGCTGTATGTCACGGTGCTGCTGTCAGCGCTGTATGTCACGGAGCTGCTGTCAGCGCTGTATGTCACGGAGCTGCTGTCAGCGCTGTATGTCACGGAGCTGCTGTCAGCGCTGTATGTCACGGAGCTGCTGTCAGCGCTGTATGTCACGGAGCTGCTGTCAGCGCTGTATGTCACGGTGCTGCTGTCAGCGCTGTATGTCACGGAGCTGCTGTCAGCGCTGTATGTCACGGAGCTGCTGTCAGCGCTGTATGTCACGGTGCTGCTGTCAGCGCTGTATGTCACGGAGCTGCTGTCAGCGCTGTATGTCACGGTGCTGCTGTCAGCGCTGTATGTCACGGAGCTGCTGTCAGCGCTGTATGTCACGGAGCTGCTGTCAGTGCTGTATGTCACGGAGCTGCTGTCAGCGCTGTATGTCACGGAGCTGCTGTCAGCGCTGTATGTCACGGAGCTGCTGTCAGCGCTGTATGTCACGGTGCTGCTGTCAGCGCTGTATGTCACGGAGCTGCTGTCAGCGCTGTATGTCACGGAGCTGCTGTCAGTGCTGTATGTCACGGAGCTGCTGTCAGCGCTGTATGTCACGGAGCTGCTGTCAGCGCTGTATGTCACGGAGCTGCTGTCAGCGCTGTATGTCACGGTGCTGCTGTCAGCGCTGTATGTCACGGAGCTGCTGTCAGCGCTGTATGTCACGGAGCTGCTGTCAGCGCTGTATGTCACGGAGCTGCTGTCAGCGCTGTATGTCACGGAGCTGCTGTCAGCGCTGTATGTCACGGAGCTGCTGTCAGCGCTGTATGTCACGGTGCTGATGTCAGTGCTCTGTATTACGGTGCTGCTGTCAGTGCTCTGTATCTCCTGCACCCTCTTGTTTGCCTACCCTGGTCCCTGACCTTCCCTCTCCTCCATTGCCTTCATTAGCTCCATAGTCCTGAATTGTCAGAACAATTTCCCAAATAAAAAAAAAATGCTTGTAGTTATCGATCCCAAATTCACCTCATACATGTATTATGCTATTGTCCAGGTGGTGGGACTACGTGCTACCCCCTAATAATTACCCCGTGGCCGCAAATTCGACCTAAAGGTTTGCGAAATTCGCCTCCCATTGAAGTCAATGGAGCCCGCGGCGAACGGTCGTTTTCGCGAACGTTTGTGCCCGTTCGCGTTTCGCGTTCGCGAAACGTCCCGTCGGAAGTTCGTCCATCACTACTGGGTACCACAATTAACTGTAGCGGATGACATTTGGGATCAAATGTCACACGCATTGTAAATTTAGTTTTTGACCTCAGGACAATAAAGGTTCTGAGGGTTAATTATTGTAGGTAGGCCTAACACCAGTCTGGCCAGGCTGTGTTTAAAAGTTCTGCCTGGTCATGTGAATATTGAGGTGCACATGACAGGCTAGAACCAAGTCTGGTTGGATGTTTTGGTATCGGCCCCCTCGGAGCCAATCAGCGGGAGTGCCGGGGCCCCCTGAGGAGTCTGGGAGGGGGTCCCTAAACAGGTGTAGGTCACGTGTTCAGGGTTCCAGAGTTGTTTGTGAGACCCGTGTGGTCTGTTCTGGTTCCAGGACCGGGGTAGCCCCGTGAGGGGTCCCGGTCACGGGGTGTTCGACATCCCGCAACATGTTCCTGTCAGTGGCCCCTGATAGACCCAACTGGTCTGGGGTAGGGATCCGTCTGTTCCCGAGTCTCAGAACCAGCTGGTCCGAGGAGCTGTAATTGAGGGAGGATTCAAAGTGTCCGGGTGTGCTCTCGACTTGGAGGGACACCACAGCTCATGGAAGTGACCAGGGGGGAACTCTTCGGAGGAGAGCCGGCAAGTGGCATCCTGAGAAGTGCCCGGTTACTGAGTTGGGAAGGACATTGACGAATTCACACTTTTCCAGTACCACAAAGGAAGCGGGAAACGTCCCAGGTATGGTTGGAAAAAGGTTCTTTTATACTCTCAGTTGATTGTTCAAGTTTTGAGTCAACGTGCTGACTGCCAGGATTTCTGGCTAGAGATCTGTTCAGCCTTGAAGTACCCAGCTTGCGAGTGGCTACTCTCTGGGTGGAAATAGAGACTTTGCTAAACCTGTAGTTCAAGGTGCCTGAGTTCTTCATCCGTGCCCTCTGTTCCCTAAGAGACTGTGTTTGTGAAAGTTCTACTGCAAAATAAACCTTTTTTTTAAAGGACTTTATCTGTGTCAGTGTACAAGTCGTTGGGTATCAAACCTGGGACCCCTAGACGCGGAAGAGCAGGCCAGGAGAAGGTAACCGGTAAGCCCAACAATTCAAGGCCGCACAACAAAGGAGGTGGCCGCTACATAACATTGTCAGGATGACAATCAGGAGTAGCTTTGTGAATAGGGAACCTGGAAGCACTAAGCTTTTCCAGGTTCAGAGCTATCAGAATTTCAGCTATGAAGCCAGGTGCACAGAGGATCAATCACAGTCTGTGCGTGATTGACTGGAGCGGTAGACAGGGAAGACATTACCCCTGTTGCCCTGTGCACACACACAGCCAAACACAAATGCATGCACACCGCACACGTGCATTTCAACATTTTCACTATACATGTGATATAATTCTAGACATGGCAGAGTGAGATTACCCATCTCAACTGATGTCCCCAACTGATATATTATATTTGTACTTTTTGTATATTTATGGCTAGGGTTTTTTCCTATTGATACCATCATTTTTTGCCTTTTCATGGGCGCACACAGTTATTGCTATCAAGTTACTGAACACTATCTGCTACTCTATTGTTATTGCATGCATTCAAATAAATTTTAGTGTATTGTGAGGGGTTAGCTCGGCAGCGGGTGTGTGTGACCCCCTGGATGGGTTCACAACACAAAATCAGGCACAGCAGACAGTGTTGTAGGTGCAAAAACAAAAGATGCGGTTTATTTATGCTACATGCAGTGAAACATATAACAGCCAAACAAAAATAAAACATGAAAATAAATCCTGGTCAGCTTGACCTCTAATTACACACTTAGATTCCCTGTCTAACAACTGAGTGCAGCCTTGTGCTGCACCAGTCCCTGTCTCTGTTGTAGAGGTTTGCCACACAGGCGTTAACTCACCGCACAGAACAGGTGTCACACTCCCCAGTCTATACAACACAAAACTGGTTCCAGGATGGAGCATCTCCCTAAGCATGCTGGGGTTTTTTGTAGAGGTCTTAATGAGCCCACTTACTTCAGCTGGGCTCATTAACTCTTCCCCTCTAGTTGTACAAGTCTGCATAAAGCCTGAATCTAGGGCACACATATTTCCCATCCTGGATACAACCAGGTGACTTTACCTGCCTGCTGCCACATACCCCCCCCCCTCTTGTTTCAACCTTGGGGTTGTAACACAAGCAGTCAGACACGCATGTATCCGAGACAAAGCATCCACATTCCCCATTTTAACACCAGGGCGATGCTTAATTGTAAAGTTAAATTCCTGTTGGGCGAGGAACCACCTATTTACCCTTCTATTGGTCTCCTTGTTCTGAGCCATCCACTTTAAAGGAGCGTGATCAGTCACCAGGTCAAAGTGCCTACCTAGCAGATAGTACCGAAGGGAATCTAGAGCCCACTTCACTGCTAAACATTCCTTCTCAATCGTGGCGTAATTTACCTCATGGGACTTCAACTTCCTGCTGAGGTAAATGACTGGGTGCTCTTCCCCGTTCCAGACCTGGGATAACACTGCTCCTAACCCAACGTCTGATGCATCAGTTTGTACAACAAAGTCCTTAGAGAAGTCTGGTGAGTACAACACTGGCTGGCTACATAAGGCTGTTTTTAAGGACTGAAATGCTTCTTCAGCCTCTGGGGACCATTTAACCATAACAGACTCTTTCCCTTTTGTCAGGTTGGTGAGGGGCACAGCCTGAGAAGCAAAATGGGGAATGAATCGTCGATAATAGCCAGCCATTCCCAGAAAGGCTCGTACCTGTTTCTTGCTGTTGGGACGTGGCCAACTCTGTATGGCCTCGACTTTATTGACTTGGGGTTTTATCACCCCCCTCCCAATAGTGTACCCAAGATATTTGGCCTCCTCCTGTCCAATGGTACACTTCTTTGGATTGGCCGTAAACCCAGCTTCCCGGATAGAGTCTAGGACTGCTTGTACTTTTGGCAAATGTGAGACCCAGTCTGTGCTATGGATAATCACATCATCCAGGTAAGCTGCAGCATATTTCTGATGGGGCCTCAGAATCTTATCCATTTTCCGCTGGAATGTTGCCGGTGCATTCTGTAACCCAAACGGCATTCTCTTATATTGGAATGCCCCATCTGGGGTTACAAACGCAGTTTTCTCCTTGGCCGACTCGGCCAGGGGAATTTGCCAATACCCTTTTGTGAGACCAAGAGTTGTCATATATCGGGCTGTTCCCAGCCGGTAAATCAACTCATCTATACGCGGCATGGGGTAGGTGTCAAATTTTGTAACTTTATTCAATTGTCGAAAATCGTTACAAAACTGCCAGCTCCCATCAGGTTTGGGCACTAGTACGATAGGACTGGACCAGTCACTCTGGGACTCCTCTATCACACCCAATTCCAGCATCCTTTGAACCTCCCCACGTATTGCCTCCCGTCGGGCCTCTGGTATTCTATAAGGTTTTAGTTTTACCCTTTCTCCTGGCGGGGTGATAATGTCATGCTCTACGCCAGATGTTTGTCCCGGCAGCTCAGAGAAAATCTCTTTGTTACGAAGTACAAACTCTTTAACCTCCTGTTGTTGGGCTTTCGACAAGGTGTCTGCTATTCCAACCTCAGGAACTAAGCAAGCAGGCTGTGCTTGTGACAAAGTCTCTGCGACTAGGGATTCCCTATCCCTCCAGGCTTTCAGCAGATTGACATGATAGATCTGCTCTGGCTTTCGCCTTCCTGGCTGTCTAACCCTGTAGTTCACCTCACTAATTTTTTCAATTACTTCGTATGGACCTTGCCATTTGGCCAGAAATTTGCTTTCAACCGTAGGGACTAGCACCAAGACCCTACCCCCCGGGGAAAAGGTACGGGTCTTGGCCCCACGGTTGTACACTCTCTGCTGTGCTAACTGCGCTTGGGTTAAATGTTCCTTTACAATTGGCATTACCTGTGCAATTCTATCTTGCATCAGGGCGACATGCTCAATCACGCTCCTGTGAGGAGAACTCTCATTTTCCCAAGTTTCCTTGGCGATATCCAGCAGCCCTCTTGGGTGTCTCCCATAGAGCAACTCGAAGGATGAGAAACCCGTAGAGGATTGGGGTACCTCCCTAATGGCAAACATCAGATAGGGTATTAGACAGTCCCAATTCTTTCCATCTCTATCCACCACCTTTTTTAACATTTGTTTTAGGGTTTTGTTGAATCTTTCAACCAACCCATCTGTTTGGGGGTGATACACAGATGTACGCAATTGTGTCACTTTGTACAACTTGCATAATTCTTTCATAACCCTGGACATAAAGGGTGTACCTTGGTCCGTAAGCAGTTCCTTACAAATACCCACGCGGCTAAAAACAAGAGATAGCTCTTTGGCTATGGTTTTGGCCGAGGTATTTCAAAGAGGAATTGCTTCCGGATAACGGGTGGCATAGTCCAATATAACCAAAATGTACTGATGCCCCCTAGTAGACTTCATTATCGGACCTACCAAATCCATTGCGATCCTCTCAAAGGGGACCTCAATGATAGGAAGAGGTACCAGCGGGTTACGGAAATGTGGCATAGGTGCCGACTTCTGACACACAGGGCAGGAGGAACAATAATTTTCTGTTTCCTTCATGACCCCAGGCCGAATCTCTGCAGTACCCACTCTCTGGTTTTCTCTGTCCCCAGATGACCTCCCAGAATGTGCCCATGGGCCAATTCTAACACCAACTTCCTGTAAGGTTTGGGCACTACAAGTTGCTCAATGGTTTCTTCTGCCCTTTGAGCCACTCGATACAGCAGGTCCCTTTCCATAGTGAAGTAAGGATAAGTGCAAGTCTTATCTGGGTTCACTAACTCGCCATCTATTTTCACCACATTTTCCCGTGCCTTTATTAGGGTGGGGTCTTTTAACTGTTCTGTGGCAAAATTTTCCCTGTGAACTTCAAGATCCGAAAACTCCACAGACTGCATGTTTTCATCTGAGGATGTTGGCTCCTCCCCAGTTTCTAGAGTTTCCCCCGCCAATACTGACAAGGGAAATTCAGGAGAGTCCTCACCACTCCCAGAGGAATTCTGGTCATCTTCCTGGTTTATAGGGGCACCAGTGGGGGGCTCAGGACACTCCCAGAGTTCCCAGAATTTTGGAAAATCCCTTCCCACAATAGCATCATGTGGTAAGTGAGACACTAACCCCACCTGATGAGAGAGGTTACCTTTGGGAGTCTCAAAAAACACTGAAGTTACAGGATACTCTCGGGTGTCCCCATGCACACAAATAACAGCCACCTTGTTCTTCCCAGAGAACTTTGTAGTAACTAATTCAGCTTTTATCAATGTTACCAGGCTACCTGAATCCAGCAACACATCAACATTTCTACCATTAATACACATTTTACATAAATGTTTCTCAGGTCCCCAAATGGCAGTGCATGCAACTGTCGCAAACAGCGACTGACGTCTCTCCCTTATAAAGTCACATTGCATAGGCTCATCCACAACTGGGCAATTGGCTGCAATATGTCCCTCTTGGTGGCAGCGGTAGCAAATAATCTTTTTCGCTGCCTCTTGCAGCCTGAGCTTCCTGGGCTGCTCCCGCCAGACCTTAGGTAGAACTCCCACTCTCTCACTCTCTCCATCCTCACCCCTTGGAGTCATCTTACCCGCCACTGGGAATGATCTGGTCTTAGGGTGGAAAGTCCGTGAGTCCCTGGAAGAGGTGGTCAGGTTCTCTGTAGCCAAATACCTCTCAACGAGATCCACAAGTTTATCTGCATTTTCTGGATCTCCATGGCTTACCCATTTTTGGATGGCAGTAGGAAGAGCTCTGAGGAAACGATCCATAACAACACATTCCACAATGTTTGGTGCGGTCAAAATCTCTGGCTGCAGCCACTTCCTGCTCAGGTGAATGAGATCATACATTTGAGACCTGGGTGGTTTTCCAACCTGAAAAGTCCAATTATGCACACGCTGAGCCCGGACGGCCAGGGTAACACCCAGCCGTGCCAATATTTCTGTTTTTAGCACCACATAGTCTTTTGCTTGGTCAGGCTCTAGGTCATAATAAGCTTTCTGCGATTCCCCAGTTAACAGAGGGGCCACCAGTCCAGCCCATTGCTCCTTAGGCCACTTTTCCCTTTCAGCAGTCCTTTCAAATGTGGTCAAAAACACCTCCGGATCATCCTCTCCAGTCATTTTTGTCAGTAAATGGCTCACACCAAAGGATGCGGTATTATTGTAACCACTTGCTTCATTGGTCTGCGGACGTTGCTGTATTAATGTCTCTATTTGCTGTTGAAAACTCTGCTCTTGCTTCTGCAACAGGTCTATAAAGCGGGCTTCAGATTGCTGCTGGGCTTGTTGCTGAGCTTCCAGACTCTGCTGCAAAGTTGCATTTGTCTGCTGCTGGGCTGCAAGGCTCTTTTGTAAACCCGCATTTGTTTGCTGCTGATTTGCATTTGCTAGAGCCAGCTGTCTCAGTATCTCCTCCATGCTGGCCTTAACAAAAAAATAAAAAAAAAACTGCCAAAATTCTCCACCAACTGTGAGGGGTTAGCTCGGCAGCGGGTGTGTGTGACCCCCTGGATGGGTTCACAACACAAAATCAGGCACAGCAGACAGCGTTGTAGGTGCAAAAACAAAAGATGCGGTTTATTTATGCTACATGCAGTGAAACATATAACAGCCAAACAAAAATAAAACATGAAAATAAATCCTGGTCAGCTTGACCTCTAATTACACACTTAGATTCCCTGTCTAACAACTGAGTGCAGCCTTGTGCTGCACCAGTCCCTGTCTCTGTTGTAGAGGTTTGCCACACAGGCGTTAACTCACCGTACAGAACAGGTGTCACACTCCCCAGTCTATACAACACAAAACTGGTTCCAGGATGGAGCATCTCCCTAAGCATGCTGGGGTTTTTTGTAGAGGTCTTAATGAGCCCACTTACTTCAGCTGGGCTCATTAACTCTTCCCCTCTAGTTGTACAAGTCTGCATAAAGCCTGAATCTAGGGCACACATATTTCCCATTCTGGATACAACCAGGTGACTTTACCTGCCTGCTGCCACAGTATATATATATATATATATATATATATATATATATATATATATATATATATGTGATATAAAATTGCACAAATGTTGTGCAATATATATATTTGCAGCTACCGTCTTCTTATAATACAAGTTATCTGTGTTCAGAAAATATATAATGTTATTGGGAATTTAAGTAATTTTATAGCAAAAGTTTAACATTTGTGTAAAATGAAAACAATTGTTTTAGAGGGGAAGTGGTTAAAGTAGACCAGGTATAAGTCAACAACCAGACAACTTGGATGTTCTATTTATTTTGACAGGGAAATTATTAGTGATGTGGAAAGCTAGTGTTGGTTACTGTCTAGAACATTTATTTTCTTCTTATTTTACTGATAATGTTCAGTCTACTCAGGTGTTATTATTTGTTACTTTTATGCATAAATAATGACAGTGCTTTTGAGGTTATTTGTGGTTCAGTAAGTAGTCTCTATGTTTGTTCCTTGTCAGAACAGTAATAGTGGTGGGTAGGGATGAGCCGAACACCCCCCGGTTCGGTTTGCATCAGAACTTTCGAACGGACCGCAAATTCGTACGAATGTTAGAACCCCATTGAAGTCTATGGGACTCGAACGTTCGAAATAAAAAGTGCTAATTTTAATGGCTAATATGCAAGATACTGTCCTAAAAAGGGTTTGGGGACCTAGCTCCTGCACCAGGGCACATGAGTCAATGCCTAAAATATTTTTTAAAATGGCCGTTTTGGCGGGAGCACTGATTTTAATGACGATTAAAGTGAAAAAAAAAGTGAAATATTCCTTTAAATACCATGCCTGGGGGGTGTCTATAGTATGCCCGTGAAGTGCCACATGTTTCCCATGTTTAGAACAGTCCCTGCACAAAATGGCATTTAACTGGGAAAAAAGTCATTTAAAACTGCTTGCGGTTTTAATGTTATATCTGGTTCTGGCAATATGGATGAAAATCATTGAGAAAAATGGCATGGGTAGCCCCCCCTGCCCATTACCAGCCCCTTTGGGTCCTGTACGGATATTAAGGGGAACCCCGTACCCATATTAAAAAAAGGAAATACGCGTGGCCCCCAGGCCCTATATACTCAGAACAGCAGTATACAGGCGGTGCAAACAAGACAGGTAGGTTTGTTGTGTTAAGTAGAATCTGTTTGTAATTTCCAACTGGTACATTTTTAAAGTGTAGCTCCAGTCAAAAAATCTATTTTTAAGCTTTTTGGAAAACATAGGGAAGGGTTATCACCCCTGTATAATTTGTTTTGCCGTCCGTCTTTTTTCATCTCACTTCCTGTTGTCTCCTTCCATTTGCAAGTAGGAGACGTTTGTAAGTTGGATGTTTGAAAGTAGGGGCCTGCCCTATATGCTCTGCAGAAATGGCGGAACAAGGTGTTGGTGTTGCCACAACATTGTAAGCCCTCAAAGTGACTCTTGGTGATCGCTGGAGCGCCCTGCTGTGAACGATTATATCAAGAATTGTAATTCCATGCCATTGTTGAACAGTGGTAGAAAAATTGACCTTTGGTGGTTGTGGTGCTGGTGCCACAACACTATAAGTCCTCACAGTTACTCTGGGTGGGCACAGGAACGGGCCCTCCTGTGAACTATTATATCAAGAATTGTAATTACATGCCCCTGTTAAACAGGGGCTGAAAAATTGGGCCTTAGGCACTGGTGCTGGTGCCACGACACTGCAACCTCTCCCATATATTCTAGTTGTAGTGCAGGAATGAGCCCTGCTGCAAAGCATTGCATCAAAAATTGTAATTAAACGCCCCTGTTAAACAGGGGCAGAAAAATTGGGCCTTAGGCACTGGTGCTGGTGCCACGACACTGCAACCTCTCCCATATACTCTACTTATGGTGCAGGAATGAGCCCTGCTGCAAAGCATTGCATCAAAAATTTTAATTAAACACCCCTTTTAAACAGGGGCTGAAAAATATCAGCGGAGGAGGAAGAGGATAGACAATCAACATAACAGGACAGTCACTCAGCATCAGCATAGGCAGTTTTGAAGGGATGCGATACATCAGCTTCAGGTGCTTGGTAGCTGTTGGTGATCCAAGACTGATTCATCTTGATGAACTGAGTCGGTGGACAGGCGCACCCTGTGATCGGTAACAAAGCCACCAGCAGCACTGAAGGTGCGTTCCAAAAGATCGCTGGATGCAGGGCAGGCCAGTAGCATACTGTGCAAGCTCTGGCCAGTGATCCATCCTCAAGACCCAGTAAGCCAGAGGATTTTCGGTGGGAAAGGTGTCCAAGTCTGACCTTGCCCCTAGGTATTCCTGCACCATGTAAATCAGACGCTGGCGATGGTTGCTGGAACCGATCATACCTTGGGGCTGCGGACTAAAAAATTGTCTGAACGCATCGTCAGACGGCCACCTTCTCCACCGCTCCTTCTGACCGATGCCTCAGCAACACGTTGTCCAGGACCAGGAGTTTGTAACCTCCCAGTCTCTGGGAACGCGTTGCACAGACCTTTCTGCAAGGCCTCCCGGAGATGTCTCATCCTCTGCTCCCTCTGTGATGGCAAGATAAGGTCGGCAACCTTACCCTTGTACCCTGGATCAAGGAGAGTGGCCAGCCAGTAATGGTCCCTCTCCTTGATCCGAAGAATACGAGGATCCTTCCGCAGGCTTTGCAGGATCAGGGAGGCCATGCAGCGTAGGTTAGCTGAGGCATTCGGTCCGGAGTCCTCTGGGTCACTAAGGACAACATGATCCACAGCTACCTCCTCCCAGCCACCTACAAGTCTACGGGTTTCTTGGGACTGAAAATCATCCCTACAAGACTGCTGCTGCTGCTGATGCTGAGTGCCAGCCTCCACCTCCATGCTGACACAATCATCCTCCTCCTCCTCATCCTCTTCCTGTGTGATGGGTGGCACAGCAGGAACACTGTCTGGATAAAGGGGGCCTTGAGAGGCAAGGAAGTCCTCCTCTTCCTCCCTCTGTTCTGCCTCAAGTGCCCTGTCCATTATTCCACGCAGCGTATGCTCCAAGAGGTGGACAAGAGGTACAGTGTCACTGATGCATGCACTGTCACTGCTCACCATCCTTGTGGCCTCCTCAAACGGTGACAGGACAGTGCATGCATCCCTGATCATGCCCCACTGGCATGGTAAGAAAAAACTGAGCTCCCCTGACACTGTCCTGGTGCCGTAGTCGCACAGGTACTCATTGATGGCCCTCTGCTGCATGTGCAGCCACTGCAGCATGGCCAACGTTGAGTTCCACCTGGTGGGCATGTCACATATAAGGCGGTTCTTGGGCAGGTTCAACTCCTTTTGGAGCTCAGCCAGCCGAGCACAGGCATTAAATGATCGGCGGAAATGCACACAGACTTTCCTGGCCTGCTTCAGGACATCCTGTAAGCCCGGGTACCTACCCAAGAACCGCTGCACCACCAGGTTAAGGATGTGAGCCACACAGGGCACATGGGTCAGTTGTCCCTGTCGGAGGGCGGAGAGGAGGTTGGTGCCATTGTCGCAAACCACCATTCCTGGCTTAAGTTGGCATGGCGTCAACCACCTCTCGGCCTGCCCCTGCAGAGTTGACAAAACATCTGCCCCAGTGTGGCTCCTGTCCCCCAAACAAAATAGCGCAAGCACGGCATGGCATTGTTTTGCCTGCGTACTGAGGACAGAGCACTGGAAGAGGCCATGGAGGAAGAAGAAGAGGAGGGGGTGGAGGAGAGTGGTGTCTCACAACCAATAGTAGCATTTTGGAGGCGTGGTGGCGGAACAACCTCCAACACTACTGCACCTTGTCCTGCATCCTTCCCAGCTGCCAGAAGAGTGACCCAATGGGCCGTGAAAGACAGGTAACGTCCCTGTCCATGCCTGCTGGACCATGAGTCAGCGGTAATATGCACCTTACCGCTGACCGCCCTGTCCAGCGAGGCAAGGACATTGCCTTCCACATGCCGGTAGAGAGCCGGAATCGCCTTCCGTGAGAAAAAGTGGTGTTTGGGGACCTGCCACTGAGGAACCGCACATTGTACAAACTCACGGAAGGGGCCGAGTCTACCAACTGAAAAGGCAGCAGTTGAAGTGCTAGCAATTTAGCCAAGCTAGCATTCAACCGCTGGGCATGTGGATGGCTGGGAGTGAGCTTCTTTCGACGGTTCGGCAGCTGGGGCAGGGACATTTGCCTGCTATAATCGGACATGGGTGTACTCCTAGCAGAGTGCCCGGAAGCACTTGGCTGTGACACACCTAATTCTACACCTTCATTCCTCTCAGAGCAGGTTTCAGAGAGGACTGAAGGTCTAGTGGGGTTGGAGATCCCAGCTGATGAGGAGCAAGGAGAGGTCCGCTTTGTACTTTGGTGTGGGTCTTGGAGGTACGCTTGCCCATGAGCTGCATGGCAGGTCAACATATGTCTGGTCAAGCATGTGGTGCCCAAGCGGCTGATGTTTTGGCCATGCGAGATACGCTTGAGACATATGTTGCAAATATCAGCGGTGCGATCTGATGCACTCGTCTCAAAAAAGGCCCACACCAAAGAACTTTTAGAATAACGCGCAGAGGCAGCGCCCTGCACAGGCGGAGCTCTGCGGTGTGATTCAGTCGGTGTGCTGCCCCTAAGCTGGCCCCCGGAGGGCATCCTGCCTCGATGGACATGTGCCGCCTCCTCCTCCTCCTCCTCTCTCTTACAGGGCACCCACGTGGAGTCAGTGCCCTCATCATCCGCTCCCTCTTCATCGCTGGAGAAAACCATAGCAGTATGCTGCAGCTTGTGGAACATGACTGCCAGATTGCTGTCCTTCTTGAGCATCCCCTCTCTCTACGCTACTGCCTTCCTCTAGCTGAGTATCATCATCAGAGCCTACAAAACACTGGGCATCCTCCTGGAGCATGTACCCAACACTGTGCTCAAAGAGTTCAGGAGACTCCTCAGGAGGACGTAGTGGGTCTAGGGAAGGAGTCACTGATGATGACATTGAGAGGAGGGAAGACGATGCGTTGGCAGCTGCTTTGCTAGTACCCTGAGCCTGGGTGAGAGAGGATGAGGAGGATGAAGAGAGCTTGGTCATCCACTCTACCAAGTCTTTGGCATGTTGCGGCTCAACATGTCCAGCTGCCGAAAAGAAGGACAAGCATGTCCCATGGCCACGTGCTGATGATGATGATGCACCGCGTCCACGACCAGCACTGTTGTCTCTAGACACAGAGCCTGCTTGCCCTCTTTTATCAGATCGCGCCTGTCTGCCTCTCCTTGTTGGCCTTCCAGACATGGTAATGGCCTGAAGAGAGATGGGAAAACCAGCAATTGGGTAGTGTATATTGTGCTGGAGGCACACACAGCACCCACTAACTCCTGTAGATGGCAGATGGCTCAATTAGAGAAGAGCTATGTAGGTGGATATAACGGTGTATACTGCGGTAAGGGCACGCAGACAGCACACACAATCTCCTACAACTGACTGCAAGCTCTATTAAAAAAGAGCAATATCGCTAGCTATATAGGTGGATATAACAGTGTATACTGCGGTCAGGGCACGCAGACAGCACGCACAATCTCCTACAACTGACTGCAAGCTCTATTTAAAAAGAGCAAGATAGCTAGCTATGTAGGTGGCTATAACGGTGTATGCTGCGGTCAGGGCACGCAGACAGCACGCACAATCTCCTACAACTGACTGCAAGCTCTATTAAAAAAGAGAAATATAGCTAGCTATATAGGTGGATATAATGGTGTATACTTCGGTCAGGGCACGCAGACAACAACCACTACAGAAGCGCAAGAACGCAAAATCGGCAGATAACGAACGGTGTATACTGTGTTGAAGGTATACAGAGAACACCCACTAACTCCTACAGACGCCAACACACTACACAAGGCTGCCGCGCTGGCGGCCTTATATAGTGTGGGGCGTGTACTACACAGCCTGAGCTATGATTGGCCACAGGCATCCTGCCTGTGGCCAATCATGGCTCTCCTCGCTGCCGGCGCTGTGATTGGCCAAGCATGCGGGGTCACAGTGCATGCTTGGCCAATCATGAGCCAGCAATGCACTGCGATGGCACAGTGCATTGTGGGCCGTGAGCGCCACACGAATTTGGCGCGAACGGCCCATAACGTTCAGTATTTGGACGAACAGCCGATGTTCGAGTCGAACGTATGTCGACTCGAACACGAAGCTTATCCCTAGTGGTGGGATGTAGACTCAGAAAGTGATACCACATCCCAAAGTTAGAGGGAGCAATTGGTACCTTCCAGACAGGACTTGCATGTTCCCCTGACCCACCAATTTGATCATGCTGTAAGGACAATGAACACTTTGGTCAGGTGTACTGTATGTGATGTACACCACAGCTCAGGAATTGTGGCATGGAGAGTGCAGCAGACAGAAATTATATATATATATACATATATATATATATATATATATATATATATACATACAGGCATACCCCACTTTTAAGTATGCAATGGGGTTTATTTACTAGAGCTGGAAAGTGCAAAATCAGGCTCACCTCTACATATAAACCAATGAGCTTCCAGGTTTTATTACAAAAGCTTAATTGAACAAGCTGTGGTTAGACGCTCATTGGTTTCTATGCAGAAGTGAGCCTGATTCTGCACTTTCCAGCTTTAGTAAATAAACTCCATTGTGTACTTAAAAGTGGAGTATGCCTGTATTTATATATATATATATATATATATATATATATATATATTCACTTTTGATTTAAACAGTCTTGTCTTCCAAAAATCCCAGCCAGGTGGCTCAGAAAAGTACTGGACCACTGCTCTCTCTACCTGTAAGTATGTTTTCTGACAGCATTTGACAGATATAAGATAGCCTTGACTAGCTCAGAACATTGGTTCTCCCCTCTGCTACTCTCCTAGAGTGTTACTGTGCAAGGGATTACAGGTGGCTAATATAAACAAAGAGCATGACCCAAGGTAATTAAATGTACAAAAGAAATACAACAATATATCCATGGAGTTCAGGTTTAAATGACAGGCTATTCATAATTGCATAGCGCTTTATGTGTAACAATAGTCACAGTAACTCCTAAAGTGATATTAAAGACAATTAAAAAAAAATACCAAACATGTTATACTTACCTACTCTGTGCAGTGGTTTTGCACACAGCAATCTGATCCTCCCCCTTCTGGAGTCCCCTGCCAGCGCTCCTGGTCCCTTCCTACTGCCAAGTGCCCCCAAAGCAAGCTGCTTGCAATGGAGGCTACCAAGCAGGTTCGCTCCCGATCCACTGCCCTGAGTATCCATTCACACACAGAGCCAAGGCTCTGCCCCACCCCCTCTCTCTCCTCTTTGGCTCACTTGCTGTAGCTCTCATTGCTGTCTCAGCCAATTAGGAGGGAAAGTATCTGGAGAGCCACGGCTCTCGTGCACATTGCTGTATTGTGATGGGCCTGAGGTAAGTATAAGCCCCTGTACACGCGGTCGGACATTCTGCCAACCAAATCCGTTGGATTTTGTCTGACGGATTGTGTCCGAAACTGTTGCATACACACGGTCGGACCAAGTTGTCGGTATTTGCGGTTGCCAAGAACGCAGTGACGTAAGCCGTGTACGGCGGGACTAGAAAAGGGAAGTTCAGCACCACGTCCGGCACCCTTTGGGCTCCTTCTGCTGATCTCGTGTTAGAAGAAGTTTGGGGAGTAGGGATGAGCCGAACACCCCCCTGTTCGGTTCGCACCAGAACCTGCGAACAGACCTAAACTTCGTGTGAACTTTAGAACCCTATTAAAGTCTATGGGACTCAAACGTTCACAATCTAAAGTGCTCATTTTAAAGGGTAATATGCAGGTTACTGTCCTAAAAAGTGTTTGGGGACCTGGGTCCTGCCCCAGGGGACATGGATCAATGCAAAAAAAAGTTTTAAAAACGGCCGTTTTTTCCGGAGCAGTGATTTTAATAATGATTAAAGTAAAACAATAAAAGTGTAATATTCCTTTAAATTTCGTAGCTGGGGGGTATCTATAGTATGCCTGTGAAGGGGTGCATGTTTCTGGTGCTTAGAACTGTCCCTGCACAAAGTGTCATTTGTGCAGGAAAAAAAGTCTTTTAAAATCACTTGCGGCTAAATTGTCGGGTCTCCGTAATACAGAGAACACTCAATGAGTGTTCTCTGTATTAGCCGACAATTCATTCATTCATTGATTTAAAAAAAATTAAAAAATAAAAAAGCGTGGGGGTTCCCCTAAATTCAATTACCAGGCCCTTCAGGTCTGACATGGATATTAAGGGGAACCCCATGTCAAATAAAAAAAAAATTGACGTGGGGGTCCCCCCCAAATATCCATACCAGACCCTTCAGGTCTGATATGGATATTAAGGGGAACCCCGCATCAAATTTTTAAAAAAAATTGACGTGGGGTCCCCCTAAAAATCCATATCAGACCCTTTATCCGAGCACGCAATCTGGCAGGCCGCAGGAAAAGAGGGGGGTGAGAGAGCGCCCCCCCTCCCTCCTGAACCGTACCAGGCCACATACCCTCAACATTGGGAGGATGCTTTGGGGGTCTGTGACCCCTCAAAGCACCTTGTCCCCATGTTGATAAGGACAAGGGCCTCATCCTCACAACCCTGGCCGTTGGTTGTGAGGGTCTGCGGGCGGGGGGCTTATCAGAATCTGGAAGCCCCCTTTAACAAGGGGACCCCCAGATCCCGCCTGCCCCCCCCCGTTTGAAATGGTAAGGGGGTAAAAAAGTACCCCTACCATTTCACAAAGAAAGTGTCAAAATGGTTAAATAAGACAAACACACTTTTGAAAAATTCCTTTATTAAAAATGAAAAAAATAAAAAAAAGATTCCAGCGGTGCTAATCCACTCTTGCTATCCAGCGACGGATCTCCGGGGTCCAGCGATGGATGATCATATCCAGCAACGGGGGATCTCTCAGTCCAGCGCTGTCCATACATCCTTCTTCTGTCTCCACTCCGGAGACACTGCAGAGAGCCAAGCGCTGACGTTTCTTATATTAGGAGGGCGGGGCCACCCGTCACCTGACCCCGCCCCTCTGACGCTGGAGAGGGAAGCCAGGGGCTCCCCAGTGACGTGTGGGTGACCCCGCCCCCTCTGATGTAACGCAGGTTTCCGTTACATCAGAGGGGGCGGGGTCACCCACACGTCACTGGGGAACCCCTGGCTCCCTTCACCAGCGTCAGAGGGGGCGGGGTCAGGTGACGGGTGGCCCCGCCCTCCTAATATAAGAAACGTCAGCGCTGGGCTCTCTGCAGTGTCTCCGGAGTGGAGACAGAAGAAGGATGTATGGACAGCGCTGGACTGAGAGATCCCCCGTCGCTGGATATGATCATCCATCGCTGGACCCCGGAGATCCGTCGCTGGATAGCAAGAGTGGATTAGCACCGCTGGAATCTTTTTTTTATTTTTTTCATTTTTAATAAAGGAATTTTTCAAAAGTGTGTTTGACTTATTTAACCATTTTGACACTTTCTTTGTGAAATGGTAGGGGTACTTTTGTACCCCCTTACCATTTCAAACAGGGGGGGCGGGATCTGGGGGTCCCCTTGTTAAAGGGGGCTTCCAGATTCTGATAAGCCCCCCGCCCGCAGACCCTCACAACCAACGGCCAGGGTTGTGAGGATGAGGCCCTTGTCCTTATCAACATGGGGACAAGGTGCTTTGAGGGGTCACAGACCCCCAAAGCATCCTCCCAATGTTGAGGGTATGTGGCCTGGTACGGTTCAGGAGGGAGGGGGGCCGCTCTCTCGTCCCCCCCTCTTTTCCTGCGGCCTGCCAGGTTGCGTGCTCGGATAAAGGGTCTGATATGGATTTTTAGGGGGACCCCCACGTCAATTTTTTTTTAATTTGATGCGGGGTTCCCCTTAATATCCATATCAGACCTGAAGGGTCTGGTATGGATATTTGGGGGGACCCCCACGTCAATTTTTTTTTTATTTGACACGGGGTTCCCCTTAATATCCATGTCAGACCTGAAGGGCCTGGTAATTGAATTTAGGGGAACCCCCATGCTTTTTTTTTTTTTTTTATCAATGAATGAATGAATTGTCGGCTAATACAGAGAACACTCATTGAGTGTTCTCTGTATTACGGAGACCCGACAATTTAGCCGCAAGTGATTTTAAAAGACTTTTTTTCCTGCACAAATGACACTTTGTGCAGGGACAGTTCTAAGCACCAGAAACATGCGCCCCTTCACAGGCATACTATAGATACCCCCCAGCTACGAAATTTAAAGGAATATTACACTTTTATTGTTTCACTTTAATCATTATTAAAATCACTGCTCCGGAAAAAACGGCCGTTTTTAAAACTTTTTTTTGCATTGATCCATGTCCCCTGGGGCAGGACCCAGGTCCCCAAACACTTTTTAGGACAGTAACCTGCATATTACCCTTTAAAATGAGCACTTTAGATTTCTCCCATAGACTTGTATAGGGTGTTCCGGCTTTTCGAATTTGCTGCGAACAGCCCAAATTGTTCACTGTTCGCTGAACAGGCGAACAGGCAATGTTCGAGTAGAACATGAGTTCGACTCGAACTCGAAGCTCATCCCTATTGGGGAGAGACGATTCGCGCTTTTCACATTAGTGATTCAGATTGCTACTGCTCTTCGGTTTCTGCTTGTCTTTGCGTATCTGATAATCAGTGCATGCAGTCATTAAATATTTGTTTCTCATTGTGGACTATATCTTGGTATAGTATGCTTTGAAAGGCATTTTTTATTGTCTGCTTGCTTCTGCTATTCAGGTCGTTCTTTCAGGCCTTGCTGTTTATCGGTGCTTTCTGGTGTCAGTTCTGACCAGCCAACTGTTTTCAAACCATGTTTCGTCTACGTACTCGTCATAGAGTTTGTGTTGTGCAGGGGCTTCGTGTTGGGGTTCTTACTTTGACACAAGCCCGGTCCATGAACGGGGAGGGAAGGCGTTTGTGGACCAAGAATTGGTTGTGCCAGTGTGACCAGTTCTCGCACATGCCTTTGCTCCGTGAGAACCGCGAGAATAATCCTGATGATTTCAGGAATTATCTCCGGATGACGGACCCCGTTTTTCACCGTCTGCTGGCTTTGCTGACCCCTTATATCAGCAGACAGGATACCTGCATGCGGCAAGCCATCACTCCGGAGCAGAGGCTCATCACCACGTTGCGCTACTTGGCGACAGGGAGAAGCCTTCAGGACCTCAAGTTCTCTACAGGCATCTGCCCCCAGGCTCTGGGGATCATTATTCCAGAGACCTGTTCTGCCATCATTCAGGTCCTGCAGAAGGACTATATGAAGCTAAGTTTTATCCTTAAACATCACATTCTATGTATTTCATGATTGCTAAAGTCTTGCATTTCTTTCCTCATTCCCTAATTACCATCATTGCAACATACTCTAATTCATATGCTCTGCCCCTTTGTCCTCAGGCATATTTGCCTAGCTAACTTCCCCACCATGCTCTTCTTGGCCCATAAAACTATAGTCTAGTCACTTACCAATGTCTTTTGTCAGCTCCATAGTATTGCTTTTCCCTAAACACCCCCTAAAATGTCAAAAAATGTGATGTGTGTGCTTCAATTCATGCAGAGTGACGTTTTTGAAATTTTTGGGGTTGTGCCAAACTCATTAGTAACCCCCCTCTCCCCAACTGCTAGCTCAGCTGATAGCAATCCTCTATCTGATGACTTTACCAAACCCAATACACACTATATCTACCTTTTTGATGATCACATTTATGGACGAGTTCACCTAAGCACGTAGTGTAAGGGCCTGCCTCAATACTTTCAAATGCTATTTTTTTTTTAACATATTAATTATCTTGATATTTAATAGCAGAATGTCAAAATGTGCTTCCATTTTGTTTTCTTTTTGTTATTATGACACTTCTTACCTGTCCGGTGGGCTGCCAATAGTGTAAGTAAGGAGGGGCTTCCCAAAGTATCACACATTATTTAGGCATTCAGCTCTCAATCAAGTGGAGAGGGTTACCTGTCCAAAACATCCCCCCTCATTTTTTAGCAAGGGCACATCAGATGGGGGGGTTGGGGGGGGTGATGACTCTCATAAGGGGACCTTATACTTTAGGCTTTAAATACTCAGTTCCCAAGATGTGGGTGTCTAACCTGCTTGCAATGTTGTTTTGTCAAATTACTAATTTTTGTTCTTGTTTCACTACACGGTGTCCTTCAATGCCACAGGAATGGTAGACTGTGGCCTCCCACTTTGCCAGTTTTTTTCAAGTTGTGCCTTTTTCACCAACAGTGCAAACCCAAGTTTAGAGCGAGATGAGGGGACAGTCTCTTCTTCAGATAATGTTATTATGTTGTGGGTCTGCTACACACACACCTTGTTTTTGTAACTAATGTATGTAGTGCATTACTGACCAAAATCGTGCTAATTTTCAGCACCATGGCAGGAAAATGGCATGATTGTCCAAATTTACACCTCACTGTGGGTGTTTTTTACTAAAGGCACATCCACTATTCACTACAAGTGCACTGCAAAAGTACACCTGAAACTGCACTTGAAGTGCAAAGTGGAGTTACCTTTAGTAAATCACACTCCTTCTCAGCATAAACTAAAATTTTACTAAAAATAATTTTTTTGCGCAATGAAAAAGGAAGCCACACATTGTTGATAATTAAACTTTTTTATACAAGCACATTCACATGTGCATTTAAAAAAGGTTTTTACAACAAACCAAGAAATTGTGTGTATCAAAAACAGAGTTTAATCATAATTTTGTTTATTTGTTGTTTTTGTGTAAACAGGCATGTATCAAACCGTAAAATACAGAACACAGGAAAAGTGAAGACAATATCAGACATGAGAATGTACAAACTGGGCTGATATTGCCTTCATCACATGGGGTGTGACCCCTGAAAAATCCAAATTTGGAAGATGCACACAGTGTGTCAACATGTGCTATCTCCCATCATGGGGGATCAATGTACATGCTTTGGGGCTGCAACCCTTTCATCTCAGACACTTTACACAAAACACGTACATTGATCCCCCATGATGGGAGATAGTGCATGTTTACACACTCTGTGCATCTTCCAAATTTGTAATTTCGATAAATACAAAATTTTTTGTTTCAAATAGCAAAAATAAAACCCTATCTAGTTTTTTGTGTTTCACACTCTCCCCAAAACATTAATGATGTTCTTAATTTTATTTTTAACATCATTGATGTTTTGCTGTATATTTTCCAAATCCCGATTGCACCCCATTATCTCCCCAATCAGGATCTGGGCATTTTCACTGGTAAAACGGGAATCTTCTTCCACATCACTTACAAAACAAAGCAAAAAAGCACACCATGTAATAAAAATATGGTGACATACATTGATGAGCTTACCGGAAGCTGTGTTCTCCGAAAACTCCTGTTGTGGTGACAATTTGCCCAACCTCCACGATCTCTCCTTCCTCCTCCTCCTCCTGCTCATCTGTTTCTGCTTTTGGAAGTTGGCCTTCTTTGGGAGGGGTGTGGTCCCTGGTGTCCTCATACTTGCCGAGTCTTCTCTCCCCTATGAGAATGTAAACAAAGAATAATTAGCACACAGTGGGCAGAAATAGGAATCTGAAACATTGCTTGGAAGTGTTGTACAATTGTGTTTTTTGGCCGAGTTCCAAGGTGAGAACATTATTGTGGACACTTTGTTAAGCTGGAATACTTCCCTGCAGAACGATGTTTCTTACGAACGAATGAATCCATGAACTTAAAATTGGCCATTTTAAAATGCACAACATGAAATCAAAGCACATGGAGCAGTATGCAAGCAAGAATAATGATATGAACACACGACAACTACTTACTTTTTTTAAGAACACGCTTGATCCTTAGGTACTGCTCGTGCTCCTTCAGTTTCAGGTCTGACCAGCATTTTCTCAGTTGATCCTTGGATCGGCGTACCCCAAAATTCTTATGAAGACTCTTCACAACTTTAGACATGATCTTGGCCTTTCTAATATTTGGGTTTGGGTAAGGTCCATACTTCCCATCATAGTCGGTCCTGTTCAATATGTCGACCATCTCCAACATCTCTCCAAAAGACATATTTGAGGCCTTAAATCTTCTCTTCCTGGATCGGGATGTTTCAGGCTCCAGGCTTTCCTCCCCCCTCCTCCTCGTTAGTGGAACTATTATTAGTGTGCACCTGCGTTCTCTCCGCCATTTCCTCTCCCCACTGCGCCGGAAGCGAAGGGTGCGGGGAATAGTCTAGAAAGAACGTCAGGGGCAGGCGTAGTTTCACGCATGCGCACTGTATATAAAACGCAACACGCGTGTATCGTCCGTACGATCTGGGAAGAGAGTGAGGCGCGGACGCAACGAACGTGCAAATTAAGGTTAAAATTTTTAACTTGGTGCTTCACTAGACTAGACTGCTTCTATATAGGTCGATGTTGGGACAAGATTAGGAGGGTTTTTAATGGCATTATTTGTATTTGAGGGTTTGTCTTGTGTTGTGTCTTGCAAACAATATGGATCCATTCAAAAACCCAAATTTTATGGGGCTATTCCTAGAATTCTACAAGGAGATGCCCTGCCTTTTATGCCGACATAACAAAGAGGAACGCAGCGCTGGAGAAACTGCTTTCTTTGGTGCGGATCATGGTCCCCACGGCAGACATGGCCTATCTGAATAGGAAAATTGGGGCCATGAGGATTACATATTTCAGGGAGAGAAAGAAGCACCTGGAGTCCTTGAGAGCAGGAGATACAGATGCCGTTTATTACCCCAGGATGGTTCACTTTGACAGGCTACATTTTCTGGTAGACCAGGGGGTACCCAGGCCACCACTCAGGCCACCACTCTCCAGTCTTCCTTCAAGGCATCCTTCACCCCCAGCTGAGGCTTTTGATGTCCAACCTGGGGCTTCCAGGCAGCAACATGTGATGGGGTCCAGCTTGAGACAGGTATTGCATTGTTGAACATATTTCTTGTGTTACATTTAATAATGTTAACTAGATGTTCTTATTGATCAGTAAGTTGTGATTTATCAAAGTGGTTTACATGTCAATAGACAGTAGTGACCAAAAATGATTGGGACGGGAAAGAAAAATGCTGGTCTCAGAATGATGGTCTGTTCTATTTGGTAACATTCAATTAGCAAAAGCCAGGAGTGATTGATGATCAAAAAACTAAAACTATGTCCCCTTTTCATACACAGGAACACCTCAGTCGGGGGGAGGCTGTGGCAAGTGGCAGCCAGGAGGTCGACCAACGCCCTCCTTCTCCTCCTCCTGCCCCAACTACAGGAGCACAGCCACAGCCTGGAAGTATGCCTGGAGGGAAGTGCCTAAGGAAGACGAGTGAGTGATGGCCTGGGTTCAGTCTGGTCTGCCAGAAGATGCAGCCTCTTGAAGATCCACATCCTGGGAACATAAATGGCATCTGCATTTCCTGTTCTCTAGGACTTCGGGACCAGACTTCTCTCCCTGAGATATGTACTCCTCAGGCCACCAATTTTTTATATTCTAATTTGTTCATGTCTGCCCTGGGGGCCAAAGGCTGCACCAAAGTAACAAGTTTCTCCAGCGCTGCGTTCCTCTTTTTATTTTATTGCAACCAAAATAAAGGTTTTTTTTGTTTGAGGAAATACTTGTGTATGTGTTTTCCTTCAAAAAGTACAGTTTATTTGTGAGCAGGCAGGTAAATTTTTAAAAAAAACTAAGTGAAATGAATAACAAGGGGTACCAACACTAAACAACCTCCTGTAGATTAAAAAATAAAAACAAAATATCAAAAATACAATAATGTTGTGGTAAGTTTACACACAAAAAACACCCCAAAAAAGGAGAAATTAGCAAACTGTCTTTAAAGGAGATTTTGAGGAATTAAAAAAAAAACATCCAAAAAAGAATAAACAAAATCTAAAATTGGGTAGATGTGACGCAAACTAAAATTGTATTGCTGAAATGGTGAAAAAAAGAATAATGAAATACGTTCGGGAGAAGTGTGTGTGACTAGGAGCATCAAAAGAAGTTCGTTCTTGCAGCATTGTAAAGAACAAGAGAATGCGCTTCATAAAATAATTTTTAACATTGCAGCGTGACGAATGTGCTATATCGCTTACGAGCAGTAGTTTTACCTGAACGAGCGCTTCCGTGTCGGAATTTGAATGTGAGCATGCGTGGCACCTTGTCCGTCGGAGTAGGCTACACATGATCGGAGTACGTCCGATCGGACCAGTTTGTCGGAAAATATTTCCAGCAAGTTGGAAGATTGGGTCCGACGGATATTCCGACGGAATCAGTCCGATGCATACCACGCACAGTCGGATTATCCGACAAAACGGTCCGATAGGACACATTCCGTTGGAATCTTCGACCGTGTGTACAAGGGCTAAGAGGGAGCTGCTGCACAGAGAAGGTTTTCTACCTTCATGGATAGAATACATAAAGGTAAAAAAAACCTTGAACCTCTGGAGCCACTTTGATTTTGAATATAATACAGCATGTTCCTATTAAAGACTAGTGAAAATACCTTTTCTTTCAGAATATTCTAATCCTGAATTGTCTTTTTTATAAAATATGAATAAAAAAAGTAAAAATTACAGTATATATCATCATGGATTACTAAGAATTTCTTTCTGCTTTTTGTAAAGGTGCTGAAATTGAATTGTATCCATTGAGCATGTGTGAGGACAATCATACCGAAGTATCTGTATTTTTCCTGGTTGGATTCCAAAATCTTAAAAGCTTCAAGATTTTAAGTGTCATTTTATTTGTATTGGTTTATATTATTATTATTTCAGCCAACCTTTTAATCGTTGTCCTTGTTTCAGTCAGTGAACACCTAAAAAACCCAATGTACTTTTTTCTAAAGCACCTTGCTCTAGCTGACATGCTTGTTGCTTCCAATATTGTTCCACAGTTGTTGTATGTCATTATGCAGGATGGATATTACTTATCTGCATCAGCATGTATTTTCCATTATTATGTGTTTAACTTACTGGGTATAGTCCAATCCTTTATCTTAACAATTATGTCCTATGATCGATATTTGGCTATCTGTAACCCATTACATTATTATTCTCTTATGACTGTGAAAAACTGTCACTACTTGGTTAGATTGACTTGGCTGTTGACTTTAATGCTTGATTCAACTGAAATAGGATTTATGTATCAGATGAAGTTTTGTGATTCAAATATCATTGACCATTTCTTTTGTGATATAACATCAATCCTTAACATCGCCACTTCTGATACAATAATAATTGCATGGCAGGATTTTGCTCTGTCCCTAATAACTATTTTTTTTCCATTTTTGTTCATCACTGTATCGTATGCCTATATCTTCATTACCATCATCAAGATGCCATCATTTGCAGGGAGGAAGAAAGCATTCTCCACTTGCAGTTCTCATCTTAGCATTGTTTGCATTTACTATGGGACTTTAATTGCTTTATATGTGTTCCCTTCTGGAAACAATTTCCAAAATGAAAATAAAATAAAATCTCTAATAAATGTTCTATTAACCCCGCTTATTAACCCTCTTATATACAGCCTCAGGAATAAAGAAATAATAAGATTCATTAATAAATTAATACATTTAAATACTATGGGAAAATAATAAGGTGGCCTTTAAAAAACAAAAGTGAAAGTGTTTTTTTCATAGGATTTTATTATTTTCCAGCTAATGCTATTTACAAAAGACCCAATATTTACCCCTCAGGTATTCTCACACTTCTCAGCTTAGATAAACATTGGCTCAATTTCTAGTTAAAGCATGAGTAAACTCGCTGACATTTTATTTTTATTTTTTTTAAGACCTGCATATATTTCAACCTACAAAGTCAATCATAGATAAGAAGCTGCATCATGTTTCAGATTGTTCATAAATTGGCCCCCAAAGACCTATTTATAAACTGATCAGCCATAACTTTATGGCCACCCACCTAATATCGTCCCCCTTTTGCCATCAAAAAAGGTCTGACCCATCAAGGTATTGACGCCACTAGACTTCTGAAGGCATGCTATGGTATCTGGCAGTATTCAGCCAGTAGCAGATCATTTAAGTCCTGTAAGTTTGTGAAGTGCGGCCATCATTGACCAGACTTGTTTTTTCAGCACATCCTACAGATGGATACAGTGGATTGAGATCTGGATAATTTGCAGGCCAAGTCAACATCTTGAATTTGTTGTTGTGTTCCTCAAACCATACTTGAACCATTTCTGTAGTGTGATAAGATGCATTACCCTGTAGAAAGAGGCCACCGCCATGAGGGAATACAGTTTCCATGAATGGGTGTAGTTGGTCATTAACAATGTTTAGGTGGATGGTAAGTGTCAAAGAAACATCCACATGGATGGCAGGATTAAGGACTCCTAGCAGAACATTGTCAAAAGCATCACACTGCCTCCGCTGACTTGCCTTCTTCCCATAATGCATCCTGGTGCCTTCTCTTCCTCAGGTAAGCAAGGTACATATACCTGGCCATCCACATGATATAAGAGAAAACATGATTTATTGGACCAGGCTAGCTTCTTCCATTGCTCCATAATCCAGTTCTGATGCTCAGTTGCCCAGTGTTGGGGCTTTTTACGATGGACACAGGTTATCATGGGCACCTTGACCAGTCTACAGCTATGCAGCCGCATACGTAACAATTTGTGATGCCCATTTTATCTGCTTTCAACAAATCAACTTCATGGACAGCCTGTTTATGTGCTTAACCTGTCAGTGGTCATAAAGTTATGGCTAATCGGTGTATGTTGCAGTAATCTTGTGTTAAAATGGACCTTCCATGTGGTATACTGCATTAAAAAAAGTAATGTTGTGTGGTGTACAGCTAGCCTATTCAAAATGCAGCATGCTTTTAAGTGAACCTTCAATGAAAATAAGGAACATGTGCCTTACCCCTCCCCACGCCCTTCTCCCCAGACAGAATCAGCTTGAAAAAAATGTAAAATAAGCCTTTAGCCGCGTACACACGTGGCGGACTGTCTGGCCAACTTAGTCCGTCAGACAATCCGTCATACTTTCGAATGAACGGACTTGCCCACACACGGCACTTTTTGAGCGGACTAATACGGCGGACTAAGTCCGCCATACTATCCGCCCTACTTTTGAAATGAACGGACTCGCCCACACACGCGGAGGAAAGTCCGCTCATTTCGAGCGCGTCTCCAGGTAGGCGGGGCCCGCGAAGGAGACGTCGCTGACCCCGCCGCCTGGTATGGACTTAAAGGGGAACCCCAACGCCGAAAAAAATCGGCGTGGGGGTCCCCCCAAGTCCACAACAGACCCTTGTCCGAGCACGCTACCCGGCCGGCCAGGAAAGGGGGGCGAACGAGCGCCCCCCCTCCTGAGCCGTACCAGGCCGCGTGCCCTCAACAGGGGGGGGGGGTGCCTTGGGGAAGGGGGGGCCGCGCGGCCCCCCCACCCCAAAGCACCTTGTCCCCATGTTGATGAGGACAAGGGCCTCTTCCCGACAACCCTGGCCTTTGGTTGTCGGGGTCTGCGGGTGGGGGGCTTATCGGAATCCGGGAGCCCCCTTTAATAAGGGGGCCCCCGGATACCGGCCCCCCACCCTATGTGAATGAGTATGGGGTACAATGTACCCCTACCCATTCACCTGTGAAAAAAAGTAAAAAAAAAACACGACACAGGGTTAAAATATTTTATTGCACAGCTCCGGGGGTCTTCCGTCTTCGGGGGTCTTCTCGCCGGACTCCTCCGCTATCTTCTTGTAGCTCTTTTGCTAGCGGAGGAGTCCGGCTTTCTTCCTCGCCGCCGGCCTCTTCTCCCGACTTCGGGGGTCTTGTCTCCCTCTTCGGTTCTTCTGCCGGGCCACCGCGCCTTCTTATAGCTCTTTTACAGGCGGTGGCCCGGTCTTCTGTCGCCGCCGTCGCCGCCGCCTTCCGTTCTTCTTCTTCTTCTTCTTCTTCTTCTTCTCCAGGAGATGTTGCCTCAACGCTCTCTCCGGCCGGAATGCCAGGGACGCGCTCCGCTGCCACTTATATAGGGACAATGGGGCGGTGTCACATGGCTTTATGTCACATGGGTTGGTCACATGGGTTGATGTCACATGGGGACTATGACATCGTAAGGGGGCGGGGTCACCATGTGACCAACCCATGTGACATAAAGCCATGTGACACCGCCCCATTGTCCCTATATAAGTGGCAGCGGAGCGCGTCCCTGGCATTCCGGCCGGAGAGAGCGTCGAGGCAACATCTCCTGGAGAAGAAGAAGAAGAACGGAAGACGGCGGCAACAGAAGACCGGGCCACCGCCTGTAAAAGAGCTATAAGAAGGCGCGGTGGCCCAGCAGAAGAACCGAAGAGGGGGACAAGACCCCCGAAGTCGGGAGAAGAGGCCGGCGGCGAGGAAGAAAGCCGGACTCCTCCGCTAGCAAAAGAGCTACAAGAAGATAGCGGAGGAGTCCGGCGAGAAGACCCCCGAAGACGGAAGACCCCCGGAGCTGTGCAATAAAATATTTTAACCCTGTGTTGTGTTTTTTTTGGTACTTTTATTTCACAGGTGAATGGGTAGGGGTACATTGTACCCCATACTCATTCACATAGGGTGGGGGGCCGGTATCCGGGGGCCCCCTTATTAAAGGGGGCTCCCAGATTCCGATAAGCCCCCCACCCGTAGACCCCGACAACCAACGGCCAGGGTTGTCGGGAAGAGGCCCTTGTCCTCATCAACATGGGGACAAGGTGCTTTGGGGTGGGGGGCCGCGCGGCCCCCCTTCCCCAAGGCACCCCCCCATGTTGAGGGCACGCGGCCTGGTACGGCTCAGGAGGGGGGGCGCTCGTTCGCCCCCCTTTCCTGGCCGGCCGGTAGCGTGCTCGGACAAGGGTCTGTTGTGGACTTGGGGGGGACCCCCACGCCGATTTTTTTCAGCGTTGGGGTTCCCCTTTAAGTTCATACCAGGCGGCTGGGCCAGCGACGTCTCCATCGTGGGCCCTGCCTACCTGGATACCCGCTCGAAATGAGCGGACTTTTCTCCGGGCGGGAAAAGTCCGCTCATTTCAAAAGTACGGCGGACTGGCACACACACGGGCGGATTGTCCGCCGAAATGCGAGTCCAGCGGACAGTATTTCCAACATTCCGAAATACTTAGTCCGCCAGACTGCACGCTGAAAAAGTCCGCTGAAGCCCACACACGAGCGGACTGTCCGCTGAAATGTGTTTCGGCGGACTAAGTAGGCCAGACAGTCCGCCCGTGTGTACGCGGCTTTTGACAAAAAAAATACTTTGGCCCCTGTAGGGCACTCCAGTCCTTTGAGTGTGTTCTCATAAGATTGCAAATGCCTAGATTGCCCATGGAAGCTTTAGAAGCCAGGGCACAGGTATTTTTTTTATTGTTTTTTTTGTCAAAGACTTATTTATGAGAGTTTTTGTTAAAGTGCTAAAACACCAACTCCCCTCCCCTTCCCCAAACCAGTACTTGTAGAGGTCAGAACACCTATTAGGTTCCCATAAAACAGTGAGAGCAGGCCCCTAATGTTCTGTTCTGCATAGCTACTGTTTCAAATTACTGTATAACGCTATTTGGCTTAATTAAACCTTCCTAACACTTCACACTCTGGCATTTGTGTGTGAGAGAGAGACTTTTAAAAGAATTTAGATATAAATATTTTGAGAATTACACTAAGGTAAATGCTCTTATATGGTGAACAGCTTGGCCCAGTAGCACCTTAAATACTGAAACAAACAAATTATATTGTTATCATTGTGTTAATAATGTGCAACCTAGTGGGTCCATTTGATGACAATGCAAAGAGAGATAATGGATGATTTACTAAAGGCAAATATACTGTGCACTGCAAGTGCATTTGCATGCTAGGAAAATAAAAAACAGCATTTTTGCTTGTACATGATTGGATGACAGAAATCAGCCAAGCATCCCCTCATTTCAGAGCTTCCCCTCAGATCTAGTGCAAATGAACTTGAAGTACACTTGTAACGCGCAGTATATTTGTCTTTAGTAAATCAACCCCATGTGTTGTAACCAATAGCAATCAATAGCAACTCCCCTTTATGCCTCATGCACGCGATCGGATTTTCCGATGGGAAATGTGTGATGTGTGTCATAGAATGCATTAAGGTGAAAAACCTTGAGACTTTACAACTCCTTTAACCTCTTGCCGACCGCCGCACGACGATGTACGTCGACAGAATGGCACGGGCAGGCATATGGGCGTACCTGTACGTCCCTGCCTTCCCGCGGGTGGGGGGCCCGATCGGGCCCCCCCCCCCGGTGCCTGCAGCGGTTGGTATTTGTTCGGGAGCGATCCGGGATGAGGGGGCGGCCATTCATTCATGGCCACCCCCTCGCGATCGCTCCCGACGAATGAAAATGCTCCGTGACATCACTTCCTCTCCTGTAATGTAAACACAGGAGAGGAAGTGATGTAATCTCTCCTCCGTGTCGGTATTTTTCGTTCCGACACCGAGGAGAGAGGATCGGTGAGTTGCACCAACACGACACTACACAGTAGAACATGCCAGGCACACTCACACCCCCCCGATCACCCCCCCAATTACCCCTGCCCCCCAGTCACAGTGACACCAATGTCATTTTTTTATTTTTTTTGCATTGGTGTCATTTTTGACTGTAATAACTGTTAGGGCAGTTAGGGTTAGCCCCCTTTAGTTCTAATGTACCCCCCTAACCCCCCCAATAAAGGTTTAACCCCGTGATCACCCCCCGTCGCCAGTGTCACTAAGGCTGGGTTCACATTGCAGCGGTTTATGAGAACGAATGTGATTCGCACCGCACTGCAGTGCAAATCACATCCGATCTCTGTGCGATTCGAGTTCAGCCATACAGATAGTATGGCTGAATTCGCGCCGCACCTGCCGCAAATTCGCACGAGACCCTTTTTTTGGTCCGCAGCAGAATCGGATCGCATGGGTGTTCACACCATGCGATCCGAGTTTGCAGATCGCACTGCGATATGTGAACTGATCTGGGGGTGTCATTAACATTTCACTGACACTCCCAGCAGTTCGCATAGGGCAGTGTGAACTGCCGCCGGGAGGCATGCGATGCGGGAACCCGCCGCGGATTCGTGCCGTTCCCGCATCGCTCCAGTGTGAACCCAGCCTAATAAGCGATCATTTTTCTGATCGCTGTATTAGTGTCACAGGTGACGCTAGTTAGGCAGGTAGGTATTTAGGTTCGCCGCAGCTTTTTATAGCGCCAGGGACCCCCATATACTACCGCATAAAGCCCCCTGATTGCCCCCTAGTTAACCCTTTCACCAGTGATCACCATATAGCTGTTACAGGTGACGCTGGTTGGTTAGTTATTTTTTTTATAGTTTCAGGGCACCCGCCATTTATTACCTAATAAAGGTTTAACCCCCTGATCACCCGGCGGGTGTCATTTGTGACTGTAATAACTGTTAGGGCAGTTAGGGTTAGCCCCCTTTAGTTCTAAGGTACCCCCCTAACCCCCCCAATAAAGGTTTAACCCCGTGATCACCCCCCCGTCGCCAGTGTCACTAAGGCTGGGTTCACATTGCAGCGGTTTATGAGAACGGATGTGATTCGCACCGCTCTGCAGTGCAAATCACATCCGATCTCTGTGCGATTCGAGTTCAGCCATACAGATAGTATGGCTGAATTCGACCGCACCCGCCGCAAATTCGCACGGGACCCTTTTTTTGGTCCACAGCAGAATCGGATCGCATGGGTGTTCACACCATGCGATCCGAGTTTGCAGATCGCACTGCGATATGTGAACTGATCTGGGGGTGTCATTAACATTTCACTGACACTCCCAGCAGTTCGCATAGGGCAGTGTGAACTGCCGCCGGGAGGCATGCGATGCGGGAACCCGCCGTGGATTTGTGGCGTTCCCGCATCGCTCCAGTGTGAACCCAGCCTAATAAGCGATCGTTTTTCTGATCGCTGTATTAGTGTCACAGGTGACGCTAGTTAGGCAGGTAGGTATTTAGGTTCGCCGCAGCTTTTTATAGCGCCAGGGACCCCCATATACTACCGCATAAAGCCTCCTGATTGCCCCCTAGTTAACCCTTTCACCAGTGATCACCATATAACTGTTACAGGTGACGCTGGTTGGTTAGTTATTTTTTTATAGTTTCAGGGTACCCGCCATTTATTACCTAGTCTCACTAGTGTACCCCTAAATTTAGGGGTGTCTACTTTCCAAAATGGGGTCATTTGGGGGGGGGGTTTGTGCCATCTTGGCATTTTATGGCCTTCAAAACTGTAACGCCCTTAGAAAGCCTGAAGGCGGTGCTTGGATTTCGGGGCCCCGTACGCGGCTAGGCTCCCAAAAAGTCCCACATATGTGGTATCCCCGTACGCAGGAGAAGCAGCAGAATTTATTTTGGGGTGTCATTTCACATATGCCCATGGCATGCGTGAGCAATATATCATTTAGTGACAACTTTGTGAAAAAAAAAAAAAAAAAAAAAAGTTTGTAATTTTCCCGCAACTTGTGGCAAAATATAAAATATTCCATGGACTCAACATGCCTCTCAGCAAATAGCTTGGGGTGTCTACTTTCTAAAATGGGGTCATTTGTGGGGGTTTTGTGCCATCTTGGTATTTTATGGCCTTCAAAACTGTAATAGGTAGTGAGGAGTGAAGTCAAATATTTACGCCCTTAGAAAACCTGAAGGCGGTTCTTGGCTTTCGGGGCCCCGTACGCGGCTAGGCTCCCAAAAAATCCCACACATGTGGTATCCCCGTACTCAGGAGAAGCAGCAGAATTTATTTTGGGGTGTCATTTCACATATGCCCATGGCATGTGTGAGCAATATATCATTTAGTGACAACTTTGTGCAAAAAAAAAAAAAAAAATGTAATATTCCTGCAACTCGTGGCAAAATATAAAATATTTCATGGACTCAACATGCCTCTCAGCAAATATCTTGGGGTGTCTACTTTCTAAAATGGGGTAATTTGTGGGGGTTTTGTGCCATCTTGGCATTTTATGGCCTTCAAAACTGTAATAGGTAGTGAGAAGTGAAATCAAAAATTTACGCTCTTAGAAAGCCTGAAGGCGGTGCTTGGTTTTCGGGGCCCCGTACGCGGCTAGGCTCCCAAAAAGTCCCACATATGTGGTATCCCCGTACACAGGAGAAGCAGCAGAATTTATTTTGGGGTGTCATTTCACATATGCCCATAGCATGTGTGAGCAATATATCATTTAGTGACAACTTTGTGTAAAAAAAAAATAAAAAAAATTTTTTGTCATTATTCAATCGCTTGAGGCAAAAAAATAAAATATTCAATGGGCTCAACATGCCACTTATCAATTTCCTTAGGGGGTCTACTTTCCAAAATGGGGTCATTTGGGGGGGTTTTGTACTGCCCTGCCATTTTAGCACCTCAAGAAATGAGATAGGCAGTCGTAAACTAAAAGCTGCGTAAATTCCAGAAAACGTACCTTAGTTTGTAGATGTGACAACTTTTGCGCAAACCAATAAATATACAGTTATTGACTTTTTTTTTACCAAAGACATGTGGCTGAATACATTTTGGCCTAAATGTATGACTAAAATTGAGTTTATTGGATTTTTCTAATAACAAAAAGTAGAAAATATCATTTTTTTTCAAAATTTGCGGTATTTTTACGTTTATATCGCAAAAAATAAAAATCGCAGAGGCAATCAAATACCATCAAAAGAAAGCTCTATTTGTGGGAAGAAAAGGACGCAAATTTTGTTTGGGTACAACATTGCATGACCGCGCAATTACCAGTTAAAGCAGCACAGTGCCAAATTGTAAAAAGACCTCTGGTCATTGACCAGCAAAATGGTCCGGTCTGAAAGTGGTTAAGCAGCTTAGAATGAAAGTTGCTTAACTACAGTAGTTGACAGTTATGCTGACCCTCTGACTTCCATACTGTCATGTATCAGATAAGACCAGAACTGTGTGGACTGCAACAGAGGAAACCCAAACGTGTATAAGTGAAATATAACGATTTATTAAGGTAAGTGAATAATATAAATACACCTATACAGTGCAATAAATCAAACAACAGAGACCCTCAAATAAAAACAGACAGATATGTATAATAAATGGGAAATACCAAGATCATAAACAATAGCCAGGCCAGGGTCAGGCACAGAGGATCAGTAGATAAACAAAGGGCAGTCCAGAATCAGAGACACAAGCCAGGCCAAGGTCATACATGGGGAGATCAGCAGATGGGGTAGGAACACAGGACAGGGAGAGGATGGACGGATCAGACTGCAGGGCAGGGATGATGGTACCAGGTGGGACAGGGTAGGGACCAGGACAGGGAAACAAGATCAGAAACACGGGTCACAGGTTCAGGGCACAGGAACAGGTTCAGAATCAGGCTCAGGATCACAAGCAGCAGGTCAGGGCACAAGGACAATACCAAGGCAAACATGTGAGTGCTCTCCAGCTATTTAAAGTCCTGTGATTGGCCTCAAGTGACACCTGATTTCAGGTGTTGTCTGCTCCACACTGCCAGGATCCATCCGCTGGTAGATGCCAGTACTGCAGCCCAAAGATGACATAACAACAGCAGGGAAAAGCTCTGACAGTTCCAAACTGCCAGGAGACACCTGTGGGTGGACCTCAGTACTGCATGCCAAAAGACAGGTATTATTAGCGGATGGAACATTTCCTGACACATACTGTCTCAGTCAATGACCTAGAACAAATATGAAAAACCTTTTGTACTTGTTCTGGGCCACTGAATCAAAGTCATGCAAAAAGAGGGTAATTATGACTTTCCAGGAATAGTTCAGGAGAAATGCTTGGCAATGGCAGCCTGCCACAGTTTTTTTCACAGTCAATTTCCAACAAATCTAGGTTTCCTGTTGTTTCTATTTTACTGTTAATTTTCTTTTCATAATAAAATAATTTTCTTTTCCTAATTATACAGCGGTGATCTTATAAACATTATTGTACTTTATTTATGTCCAGTTTTTTTTTTTAGTGCATATTTTTCATGCATCATGAGTTAGCCTTCTGTGTTTTATATCTATTTTATTCTGCATTACAATATATAAAGTTCTGGAATATTTTGCACATTTTGTTGGATGTGTATGTGCAACTTTCTATATCCAGATAGCAATCAATAAATAAGGAGAGATAAAAAAAAAAGGTGACATAACAGCCAAACTGAAAATCATTGTGGCAATTATTACAGTCTGATGAACTATCCCATATTAAAAATTGAATCTTTCAAGATGGTAGCTATTCAAAGAAAGCCTGTCAAGAGAGAAATATGGAGGCCGTCAATGCTGAATGCTAGTTTCCTGGTTGTTATTCTGATCCACCAGCTTCAAAACTTTCTAAATAACTGGCTCAGGAGGATAATTAAGCACATCAAGAGTCAGAGTCAGAGAAAATTATTCATCTGTATACTTTTTGGTTCAGTAAATCAAAGGGCCTGATTGACTTAAATGAAATGCACAGAAGCTGTGAGAAATTGCTATAAAGACTATAGTCATGCACATTTTGTGGATTCATATGAGTTTGTGTATGTTTATACACTCAGGGAACATGGTAACTGACCTGGTAAAATGTAGACCTGGAAGCCATTTGTATTGCAGTAAATAAATAAATAAGTTTTTCTGTTGCATCTTGTACATCTAGTCTAATAAATAACATTACCATTTTTTGTGAATGCTTTTTTTTTTTTTAAATAGATGTTTATTGATGTGAATGCTTTTTTGAAGAACCCACAATGTGGAGGGAAGTATTTCGACATATAACAAACATAGGTAGTATACTAAAGTATCAGTTAAATAAAGCCATATAATCCAAAGTTTTGTGAGAGGCTGTGATTAAATGTATTTACCCTGAGAATAGAATTAGTATGTCGGGTGTCACAGGTTCGGGCTAGTAGCGAAAAGCCAAAGGTCCACTACTGCCTTTTGATAGCTTCTCCAACTAAACAGCAGAACAATCCATTTGAGGTGGTGCATAGGATCGATCTTTAGTCATGACCCAGTGCTTAATTAGGCCGCGTACACACGCGCGGACTGTTTGCCCAACCTTGTTCGTCAAACAGTTTCGGCAAACAGTCCGCTCAAAATTTGCATGAGCGGACTTGCCCACACACGAGCGGACTGTTTCAGCGAACTGTTTGCCAAACAGTTCGCTCAACTTTTGAAATGAACGGACTCGCCCACGTAAGGAGGAGGCAAATCCGCCCATTTCGAGCGCGTGTACAGGTAGGCGGGGCCCGCGAAGGAGACGTCGCGGGCTCCGCCGCCTGGAATAGGCTTAAAGGGGAACCCCAACGCCGAAAAAAATCGGCGTGGGGGTTCCCCCAAAGTCCACACCAGACCCTTGTCCGAGCACGCTACCCGGCCGGCCAGGAAAGGGGGGCGAGCGAGCGCGCCCCCCCTCCTGAGCCGTACCAGGCCGCGTGCCCTCAACATGGGGGGTGCCTTGGGGAAGGGGGGGCCGCGCGGCCCCCCCACCCCAAAGCACCTTGTCCCCATGTTGATGAGGACAAGGGCCTCTTCCCGACAACCCTGGCCGTTGGTTGTCGGGGTCTGCGGGCGGGGGGCTTATCGGAATCCGGGAGCCCCCTTTAAGAAGGGAGCCCCCGGATACCGGCCCCCCACCCTATGTGAATGAGTATGGGGTACAATGTACCCCTACCCATTCACCTGTGAAATAAAGTACAAAAAAAAACACAACACAGGGAAAAAATATTTTATTGCACAGCTCCGGGGGTCTTCCGTCTTCGGGGGTCTTCTCGCCGGACTCCTCCGCTATCTGTGTGTAGCTCTTTTGCTAGCGGAGGAGTCCGGCTTTCTTCCTCCCCGCCGCCGGCCTCTTCTCCCGACTTCGGGGGTCTTGTCCCCCTCTTCGGTTCTTCTGCCGGGCCACCGCGCCTTCTTGTAGCTCTTTTGCAGGCGGTGGCCCGGTCTTCTGTCGCCGCTGCCTTCCGTTCTTCTGTCGCCGCCTTCGGTTCTTCTGCCGGGCCACCGCGCCTTCTTGTAGCTCTTTTACAGGCGGTGGCCCGGTCTTCTGTCGCCGCTGTCGTCGTCGCCGCCGCCGCCGCCGCCGCCTTCCGTTCTTGTTCTTCTTCTTGTTGTTCTTCTTCTTCTCCTGGAGATGTTGACTCGACGAGCTCTCCGGCCGGAATGCCAGGGACACGCTCCGCTGCCACTTATATAGTGACAATGGGGCGGTGTCACATGGTATATGTCACATGGGTTGGTCACATGGTGACCCCGCCCCCTTACGATGTCATAGTCCCCATGTGACATCAACCCATGTGACCAACCCATGTGACATATACCATGTGACACCGCCCCATTGCCACTATATAAGTGACCGCACAGCGCGGCTCTGGCATTCCGGCCGGAGAGCTCGTCGAGTCAACATCTCCAGGAGAAGAAGAAGAACAACAAGAAGAAGAACAAGAACGGAAGGCGGCGGCGGCGGCGACGACGACAGCGGCGACAGAAGACCGGGCCACCGCCTGTAAAAGAGCTACAAGAAGGCACGGTGGCCCGGCAGAAGAACCGAAGGCGGCGACAGAAGAACGGAAGGCAGCGGCGACAGAAGACCGGGCCACCGCCTGCAAAAGAGCTACAAGAAGGCGCGGTGGCCCGGCAGAAGAACCGAAGAGGGGGACAAGACCCCCGAAGTCGGGAGAAGAGGCCGGCGGCGGGGAGGAAGAAAGCCGGACTCCTCCGCTAGCAAAAGAGCTACACACAGATAGCGGAGGAGTCCGGCGAGAAGACCCCCGAAGACGGAAGACCCCCGGAGCTGTGCAATAAAATATTTTTTCCCTGTGTTGTGTTTTTTTTTGTACTTTATTTCACAGGTGAATGGGTAGGGGTACATTGTACCCCATACTCATTCACATAGGGTGGGGGGCCGGTATCCGGGGGCCCCCTTCTTAAAGGGGGCTCCCGGATTCCGATAAGCCCCCCGCCCGCAGACCCCGACAACCAACGGCCAGGGTTGTCGGGAAGAGGCCCTTGTCCTCATCAACATGGGGACAAGGTGCTTTGGGGTGGGGGGGCCGCGCGGCCCCCCCTTCCCCAAGGCACCCCCCATGTTGAGGGCACGCGGCCTGGTACGGCTCAGGAGGGGGGGCGCGCGCGCTCGCCCCCCTTTCCTGGCCGGCCGGGTAGCGTGCTCGGACAAGGGTCTGGTGTGGACTTTGGGGGAACCCCCACGCCGATTTTTTTCGGCGTTGGGGTTCCCCTTTAAGCCCATTCCAGGCGGCGGAGCCTGCGACGTCTCCTTCGCGGGCCCCGCCTACCTGTACACGCGCTCGAAATGGGCGGACTTTCCGAGCGGGAACAGTTTGCTCATTTCGAAAGTAGCCTACACACGGGCGGACTGTTCGCTCAAACACAGTTTCAGCGGACAGTTTTTCGGAATTTCCGAAAGACTTTGTCCGTCCAACTGTCCGCTGAAACTGTCCGCTGAAAGCCCACACACGGGCGGACTGTCCGCCCAAACACTGTTCAGCGGACAAGGTTGGGCGAACAGTCCGCCCGTGTGTACGCGGCCTTAGTCCTATAAATAGGTGAATCTGTCTGATATTTCTCTTATTTCTAATGCCCCGTACACACGAGCGGACTTAAATCCGAAGGAGTTTCCGCCGGAGTTCCGCCGCAACGGACTTGCCTACACACGATCCCACTAAAGTCCGCCCGTCTGGTCCGCGGTGACGTACACCAGGTCCGACGAGACTATAAAACGGAAGTTCAATACCAAGTGCGCCACCCTTTGGGCTCCTTCTGCTAATTTCGTGTTTATCTCGTGTTAGTAGAAGTTTGGTGAGAGACGATTCGCGGTTTTCAGACTCGTATTTTTCAGAACGTTTTTCACTGCTTTTCAGTTTGTGCTTGTGAGGTTTGTATCTGTTTTTTAGTGCGTGTAGTCAGTTCGTGTCTGTATTTTGCAGTGCGATCTAACTGCGCTCGCTGACTTTCAGCTCGCTCTTCACAGGCCTTGCTGTTCTTCAGTGACGTCTGTTAAGTTCGCTCTGACAATCCGACCGTTTTGAAGCCATGTTGCGTGTACGTACTCGTCGTCGAGTTCGTGCTTTGCTTGCGCTTGGTGTTGTAGTTCATTCTGCAACCCAAGAACAGTCCGTGGACGGGGTGTTGAGGAGTTCATGGACGAAGAATTGGTTGCTCCAGCGTGACCAGTTCTCGCACATGCCTTTGCTTCGTGAGATCCGGGAGAATAATCCTGATGATTTCAGGAATTATCTCCGGATGACGGACCCCATTTTTCACCGTCTGCTGGCTTTGCTGACCCCTTATATCAGCAGGCAGGATACCTGCATGCGGCAAGCCATCACTCCGGAGCAGAGGCTCGTCGCCACGTTGCGCTACTTGGCGACAGGGAGAAGCCTTCAGGACCTGAAGTTCTCGACAGGCATCTCCCCCCAGGCTCTGGGGATCATTATCCCAGAGACCTGTTCTGCCATTATACAGGTCCTGCAGGAGGACTATATTAAGGTAAGATTTAGCATTTAACATCACATTTTATTGTCTTTAATGTTTGCTAATGCCTTGTATTTCTTTCCTCAATCTCTAATTACCATGAGTGCAATATGCTGTGGATGTCCCCTTTGTCCTCATGCATGCTGCAATCTTTTAATGCTCCTTTTTTGTTTTTCATGCATATTTGCCTTCATTAAACCTCACCAACATGCTATGGTAGGCCCATATCCACCTAGTCTAGTCACTTAAAATGTCTTTTGTCAGCTCCATTCTATTGCTTTATCCTAAAACCAAACATTTTAAAGATTATTCCAAATGGTCTGTGTCCCCTTAACTGAATCCCCCCCCCCCTTAATAGTATCCCAAATGGTCTGTGTGTCCTTTAACTGGATCCCCCCCCCCCACACTTAATATAATTCCAACGAGTCTGTGTGTCCTTAAATTAATGTTGAATTATATATTGTATTTTTAACACACTTCAACCCTGGAATGATTTTCCCCCCTTCCTGACCTTCATCACTTTTTTGGGTGATTTGGCAGTGCGTTGTTTGAATTGACAATTGTGCGTCCTTGTAACATGGCTCCTCCTAGTAAATTATCTTCATTTTATTAGCACAAAGAGATTTTGTATTTGGTTGTCTTTGATCACCTCTGCTTTTTTAGTTTTGGTGATTAACCACCAACAAACCCAAAATGCATTTTTCTAAATATGCATTTTTTTCTCTCTTTTCGCTCTAAAGAAAGATAGGCACAAAAATATATCACCATGATTTTTTTGGACATCATTTGATGCTGATACGTAGTCTTTTAGTAAACAAAAATGTGTTAAAATGAATCACAATTTAAGCGTTTCTTGATTGTTTTGGTTAAAAGTTCAATCGTTTCGTAAATATGGTCTATTTTGCTGGCATTTGTAAAATCTTGCCATTTTTGAAAATAGTAATGGCGTTGCTAACCGTTTTTTTTTTTTTTTTTGTTTTTCTGGTGACTGCCACATTATGGCGGACACATTGGCCAATTTCCATACATTTTTGTGACCATTGTCATTAATACAGTGATCAATGCTGTCAAAAATTGTCTTGATTACTGTAAAAATGTCACATGCAGTGAAGGTGTTTTATTAAGCACAAGGGGGCCAAGGAATGGTTTAAAGTGTGTTCTGGGTGAGTGTTTTTCTTAACTGTCTGGGGGATGGGCTAGCAGTGACATGACCCTGATCACTGCTCCCAATGACAGGGAGCAGACGATCGGTGTCATGTGACTAGGCAGAAGCGTGAAATAAAGTTTGTGTTGTAATGTACAATGTTTAATGTGCAAAAGTACTTATTTTGTTTTTTTTCTGCTTTTTGCCTCCCCAGTTTCCTTCATCGCCACAGGAATGGCAGACTGTGGCATCCCATTTTGCCACCCGTTGGGACTTTCCTAACTGCGGTGGTGCGATAGATGGGAAGCACGTCCACATTGTGCCACCACCCCATTCGGGGTCATACTTTTTTAATTACAAGGGGTTTCACAGTATTGTGTTAATGGCGGTGGTGTCGGCACAGTATGAATTTATATATGTGGACGTGGGGAAGAATGGCCGGATGTCGGATGGAGGAGTCTTCGCCCAGACGGAGTTCTACCGCCGTCTACAGACAGGTGGCCTGGGCTTGCCACCTGATTCGGAGAATGTGGAGGAACTACCCTTCGTATTCATCGCTGATGAGGCTTTTGCTCTTGACGACCACATCATGAGGCCATTCCCCCAAAGAGCCCTCACCCCGGAGAGGAGGGTTTTCAACTACCGGCTGGCCAGAGCGAGAAGAGTTGTGGAAAATGCATTTGGAATAATGGCCAGCCGGTTCCGTGTATTTCTGACTGCTCTAAACCTAGCGGAATACAAACTGAACTATGTCATACTTACGTGCTGCATTTTGCACAATTTTTTACACAAATACTCAAATACTTATTTATCCGGAATAATGCCGGAGGCTGGAGTTGGTCCAGAATCCATGACAGGCCTGGATACTGGCCGTACTGGCTTGGCCCCCCAAAGTGCACGTGAAGTTCGCGAAAGATATGTGACTTATTTTAACGGTAGGGGGGCCATTGCAATGCCACCCAATCTTTAATTTTTAAAAAGAGGAAAATAATAAAAGAACCTCAAATCTGAAATGTGTTTTCTTGCTTGCTTTTGGTTTGTGCTGTCTCCTATGTTATCCTAGTGCACTTGTAGTGCCAAGTGTATTTTCATTAAATTCAATAAGGCCCATTGTCACTGGATACACAAAATCCCTTTTCCCAAACTGGTATTAAGCATTGAAAGAATACGCCACACATTCTTGATTATTCAAAATTTTAATTTGGCCACATTCACATGTGCCATTGAATATTTAGTGATGTAAATTTTTTTTGGGGTTTATTTAACTTTCTTTGCCAAACATTTTTTTGTTTCCTTTTTTTTTAAATTTTTAAAAACATTTTTTTTTTTTTTTGTGGTTTTTTTTTTTCTATAAAAAATATGAAAAATGTATAACAACAATCAGCCACAATCATAAAAATTGGTGAAGTAACAATCTTTGAACTAAAACAAGGGAAATAAAGAACATGATCGATATTATGGAGAAACGGATTATATTCTCCCCAAAATATCGATCATGTTCTTCATTTCCAGCTGCATATTGTCAATCTGAGTCTTCATGAGATCCAGGCTAGTTCGCATGTCATCTAGTTCCCCATTCCAGCCCATTATCTGGCCAATCAGCCTTTGTGCGCTGTCACTGGAAAATGGGGCCCTTTCCACAAACAGAACATCACCTACAATAGATGGGAAACATTTGGTCAAAAATTATGCAGTCATACATGGATTTCAACAAGCTGGGGTGTCAGACACTCACCTGGTGGGGTGCCCATCTCCCCTACTTCCTCCACCTCTCCTTCCTCAACCTCTCCTTCCTCGACATCCTCGGGGGGGGCACTGGTGCTTGGAAATGTGTCGCTTTCCACAACCACAACATCACCTAAAATAGATGTAAAAACATGTGTTTGGAAATATGCAGGTATACATCGATTACCTGAAGCTGTGGTGTCAGACACTCACCTGGTGGGGTGCCCATCTCCTCTCCTTCTTCCACCTCTCCTTCCTCCACATGCACATCCACGGGGGGGATGGGGCTAACCTCACATTCCTGCTGGCAAGGGTGGCGGTCCCTGGGATCCTGCTTTGTGAGGCTTTTCTGCCCTATGAGAAATTAACAAACAAAAAGGTATACTTTAGCACACAGATATTTAAGGCCAGAACTAGGAAGATGAAACCTTGATTAGAAGTGTTGTACAATTGTCGGTTTATGAAGAGATGCAAAATGTGAAGACATGATAAATCAATTCACTTTGCCCAAAAATCAAATAATTTGCTTTTTGTGCCAAGGTTCACACATGCCCAACCCCCCCCCCCCCCAAGTATACCAGGGAACCCCGTGTGGCGTGTGGTTTACCCTAATAAATGTTCTCTGGTGTCCCACACCTTTGCTCATGAGTGCAGATGTGTTTTTACCCAGCTGCCAAGTGTCCTCTCCTTCAATTACACTGAATGTTCTTTTCTAGTCATTGTATTTTGAAACACATCTAAACCACAATGTCCTAATCATTTGTTGTGTCCTAAAAATTACACAGCCAAAAAATGCTGTTCAAACCCTGTATCATAAACGAGGTTTGCCACGAACAATTTACGAGGGTTTGTTAAAACGATACGATTCTTTTACTGTATACAACATGAAAGCAGCAATTTTTTACATTGTACAAAGGTAAAGCATATGGATCTGTATGCAATAATCATAAAATAGGAACACACGACAAGTACTTACTTTTTTTCAGAACTTTCTTGATCCTTCTGTATTGATCCGGCTCCCTCAATTTCAGGTCGGACCACCGTTTCCTCAATTGGTCTTTTGACCGTCGTACCCCAAAACGATTATGCAGGGTCTTAACTACTTTGGCCATGATTCTGGCCTTGCGCAAGTTCGGATGGGTGTATGGTCCATACTTGCCATCATAATCCTTACTTCGCAAGATTGCCACCATCTCCACCATCTCTTGAAATGCCATATTTGAGGCCTTAAATCTCCTCTTTCCGGATCGGGACGTTTGTGGCTCCGGGGATTCGTGACTACTGGAGTCGTTAAGATCAAGCACCTGTTGTGTTTCCGCCATGTCTCTCCTACTGCGCACCGTAGAGAAAAGGGGGCGGGAAATATTCTTGTAAAAGAACGTCATGGGCGGGCAAAGCAGGCGTAGTTCTACGCGTACGCACTGGATCTTACGACAAAATCACACGTCGTACGTACGGTAAGTGCGCAGAAAGGGCGGGAAAACAAGAACTTGACTAAAAGAACGTCAGGGGCGGGCAACGCAGGCGTAGTTCTACGCGTACGCACTGTATATAACGACAAAAATCACATGTCGTACGTACGGTAAGTGCGCAGAAAGGGCGGGAAAACAAGAACTTGACTAAAAGAACGTCAGGGGCGGGCAACGCAGGCGTAGTTCTACGCGTACGCACTGGATCTTACGACAAAATCACACGTCGTACGTAAGGTAAGTGCGCAGAAAGGGCGGGAAAACAAGAACTTGACTAAAAGAACGTCAGGGGCGGCCAACGCAGGCGTAGTTCTACGCGTACGCACTGTATATAACGACAAAAATCACATGTCGTACGTACGGTAAGTGCGCAGAAAGGGCGGGAAAACAAGAACTTGACTAAAAGAACGTCAGGGGCGGGCAACGCAGGCGTAGTTCTACGCGTACGCACTGTATATAACGACAAAAATCACATGTCGTACGTACGGTAAGTGCGCAGAAAGGGCGGGAAAACAAGAACTTGACTAAAAGAACGTCAGGGGCGGGCAACGCAGGCGTAGTTCTACGCGTACGCACTGGATCTTACGACAAAATCACACGTCGTACGTACGGTAAGTGCGCAGAAAGGGCGGGAAAACAATAACTTGACTAAAAGAACGTCAGGGGCGGGCAACGCAGGCGTAGTTCTACGCGTACGCACTGTATATAACGACAAAAATCACATGTCGTACGTACGGTAAGTGCGCAGAAAGGGCGGGAAAACAAGAACTTGACTAAAAGAACGTCAGGGGCGGGCAACGCAGGCGTAGTTCTACGCGTACGCACTGGATCTTACGACAAAATCACACGTCGTACGTAAGGTAAGTGCGCAGAAAGGGCGGGAAAACAAGAACTTGACTAAAAGAACGTCAGGGGCGGCCAACGCAGGCGTAGTTCTACGCGTACGCACTGTATATAACGACAAAAATCACATGTCGTACGTACGGTAAGTGCGCAGAAAGGGCGGGAAAACAAGAACTTGACTAAAAGAACGTCAGGGGCGGGCAACGCAGGCGTAGTTCTACGCGTACGCACTGTATATAACGACAAAAATCACATGTCGTATGTTCGTTTGCGAAAATAGGAACAGAAGTTGGGAGCAAGCAAAACGAAGGTAAGTTTAAACCATTTCCCCAAATAAGTGGCAGATCCTGGAGTCTATCTTGGGCTAAGATTAGGAGAGTCTGAGCTAACATTATGTTTTTTGGCTTGTGTATTGTCTTTCAGAAAAATGAATCAAAAATTCAGGGATCCGGAATTTTTAAGTCTGTTTATCGACAAATATAAGGAGATGTCAAATCTGTGGCATGCCAAGCACAAGGATTATTTTAATAAACCAGTAAGGAGGGCAACACTGGAGAGATTTTTGACATTTGTGCAGACTTGGATCCCAGATGCAGACGTGGACTTTGTGGAGAAGAAAATTCAAATATTGCAAAACATGTACCGAAAGGAAAAGAGGAAAATCGAACAATCCAAAACATCAGGAGCAGCACCAGGTGATGTGTATGTACCCAGGTTGTGGTACTTTGAAAAGCTACGGTTCCTGGACGACCGGTGTAAACCCAGGGAGTCGCTTTCTACTCTTCCCTCCACCCTTCCCTCCACCCTTCCCTGCAGCATTCCCTCCACCTCAGCAGAGGCTGATGAGCCTTCCATCCTGGAAGAAGCGGATGCACCCAGCTGGAGCCAGGTATTTTTTGAGCAAAAATAGTGATATTCATAATATTAATGATGTTAACTAGATGTTATTCGAATTTGTACGCTATTATTGATGTTAAAAAATAGTTAAAATTTGGACATATCAATTTACAGTAGTGGCCACAAATGTTTGTCACCAGCAGAAACAAGAAATAGTGGTGTCATAATGATACTCTTTTATATGTATTAACAGAATTTTGAAGTCAGGAGCTGAAAAATGTTTAGGATTGATGAACAAAAAACTAAAACAATGTCCCTTTTTTATACACAGGAGGAGCTCAGCCAGGAGGAAGGTGGGGAAAGTGGCAGGCAGGAGGAGGCCGTGCCCTCTGTCAGCCAGGAGGTGGCCGGGCCTAGTAGAAGCATGACAACATCACAAGTGCCTCCCCTCCGTCTTCCATCAAAAAGAGCAAAAAAAAATACGCTAGCACAGGAGGAATCCCTGCGCCTAATTAGAGAGGCTACTAATGTCTTAAACAGCCCCCCTGACGCAGAAGAGGCCTATGGCTGCTACATCGCCAGCCGTCTCCACCAATTAGAGATGGGCCAACGTCTCCACTGTGAAAGGCTCATTTTCTTGGCGTTACAGAAGGGGCTGAGTGGAGAATTATCGGCCAACAGCAATATTGTGGAGCAAGTTCCTCCTGTTCCTCCTCCTCCTCCTCCTCCTCCTGCCACGAGTACACCACCGGAGACACAGCCTCCCAGGAAGGCTACAGGGAAGTCTGCAGGGAAGGGTGCAGTGAAGGGTGGAGCGAAGAGAAGAAGGTGATGACCTGGCTTCACTCTGGTCCGACCAAAAAGACACAGCCTGTTGTACCACAGCCTGGGGACATATATACCATCTGATGCTGCTCTTGATGTCTGGGATTCTGGGACCATATTGGATTTCGTAATATTTGAATTTTCTTTTACACAGAGTTTCACGTTTGCCCTGGGGCCAAAACGCTACACAAATGTCACAATTTTCTCCAGTGTTGCCTTCATTTTTTTGTTTGTTGAACCAGAATAAATGGATATTTTTTTTTGAAAATATAATTGCCTATGTGTTTTTTGGTCAAATACCTTTCTATAAAAGACAATGTGAAATTAACAAGGGACACTAACCTCCTTGAGGTTATAAACAAAATAAAAATGTTATTGTGGTAACTTGTCACCAGAATAAAAATAAAAAGGTTATTGTGGTAATGAAAAAAAAATAAAAAAAGTTTTTGGTGTTAACTTGACGGAACAATTAAATATGGAGATCACAATAAAACAAAAATGGTAAAGAATTCTACCAAAAATATGTTTGAAAAAAATTAGTCAACACCATTTTTTATTTATTTATTTATTTATTTTTTGGAGTAATTTTTTCATCAAGATTTTTTTGGGAATTCTTGAACATTTTTTTTCTTGTGATCTCCATATTTAATTATTCGGTCAAGTTACCAACTTTTTTTTTTTTTTTTTTTTACTTGACAGAATAATTAAATATGGAGATCACAATAAAAAAAATGGTAAAGAATTCTACCAAAAATATGGAGGCCAAAAATTAGTCAACACCATTTTTTATTTTTTTATTTTTTTGGAGTAAATTTTTCATCAAGATTTTTTTGGGAATTCTTGAACATTTTTTTTCTTGTGATCTCCATATTTAATTATTCGGTCAAGTTACCAATTTTTTTTTTTTACTTGACAGAATAATTAAATATGGAGATCACAATAAAAAAAATGGTAAAGAATTCTACCAAAAATATGGAGGAAAAAAAGTAATCAAAAATAAAAACAAAAAAAAAAAAAATATATTGAGATGGGGCTTTAAAATAAAAACAAGATCATCCATGAGATGAGGAGAAATAAAACAGAAATGTGTTTGGTGAGAACTCTGTGAGTGAATATGAGCAGCAAAGCAACTTCGTTCTTCTAGCATTATAAATAAAGACTTCGTTCTTCTAGCATTATAAAGAAGATGCGCTATACATTTAAACGAGCACAGAATTTGCAGCATGACGAATGTGCTACTTCCAATACGAACTGGAGTTTTACAAGACCGAGCACTTACGTCTCGTACTTGCTTCAGAGCATGCGTCGTTTTAGGACTGTCGGAACAGCATACAGACGAGCGGACTTCTACATCAGAACTGGGTCCGGCGGAGTTCCGTCGGGAAAATTTGAAGCATGCTTCATTTCTAAAGTCCGTCAGACTTTGGCGAATCAAAAGTCCGTTGCAGCCCACACACGATCGGATAGTCTGACGGACTCGGTCCGTCGGAGTTTGGATGTCGAAAAGTCCGCTCGTGTGTACGGGGCATAAGTGTTGTTCCTTTTTTAAAGGTATTCACAGCTCAAGATGCATCACGATTTATGGCTCATTGTAAAAGTAGATTTTCAGCCGCACACTCCAGAGCAGGTGCATACATACCAGCAGGAGAACACGTTTCCTATTTATGCACAAATACTCATTTATAATGGATTTTATTTAAAAAAAGATCTGTACCAGTCAGAATCATAGCACAGTGTTCTGTAGAAGTAAGGAAGATTTCTATTCCTCACAACTTGCATTTTTTGCATAATTCTTATAATACATTGTGTATCCTCCCCGAAAATAGTCTGTGTCATGCACAGAGAAAAAGCCAGCTCTTACAAAAAAAAAGCATACTTTAAGTTTTGTTATTAGATTAAAGGATTTGGGGGTTTTCTCAAACTTTTTTCAGTCAAGACACCCTTTTTAAAGTCTGGCCATTTTCAAGGTACCCCATTCACAAATGTAATAAAACAAAATCACTACTTTTATATAATTCAGCGGCTTCTAGGACACCCATTAGAGGTGAATCATTTTTACAAAGCAATATGCCTTTGCACACTGGTACTGACTAGTATTCCAGAGTTTCTCTTCTCCCTCAGTCAGCTAATATGACCCTAGCACTGATGGCAGGACCTTCTTAATGCATAGGCATTGCCCAGGGGCCCCAGGTGCATGGGGGCTCTATGATAATTTTGCAATAATATCTGTCACTAGAGGCTGACAAGAGATGTGACAGCATTACTCACTACTCCTGTCAGCAGGGAGGATAAGCACAGCAGCACCATCTAGTCTTGAATAGCGTGGCCAGGCAGGGGAAGGCAGACTATTTTTTTTTATAGTATTCTAGTACAGTCTTGACAGCTGTCTTTAAACACTGAACTGCAGAGCTGGAGCATGCAGCAATGGGCACAGTTGTGCACAGGAAAAGTTGCTTCATAAATCCTGACCTGCCATGCCTTCCTTTCCATGCTGTACTGTGTACAGAGCCATCCAAACGATTAGCCAGGTACAGTAAGCTGTGGTTTTTCCAAAGGCTATGTATATATATATATATATATATATATGTGTGTGTGTGTGTGTGTGTGAGTGTGTATCTATGTGTGTGAGTTTATGTACGATGCCCTGTCCACACGACACAACTCTGAAGGTTTTTCCGACGGAGTTTGAATGTAATTCCACGGAAACTGTCTCACGTACACACGATCACACAATAGTCCGACCGTCAAGAATGCGGTGATGTACAACACCTACAACAGGACTAGAAAAAGGAAGTTCAATAGCCAGTAACTTCCATCTCGTACTTGCTTCAGAGCATGTGTCGTTTTTGGTCTGTCGGAACAGCATACAGACGAGTGGTTTTCCTGATAGGAATTGTTTCTATCGGAAATATTTAGAACATGTTCTATTTCTAGGCCCATCAGAATTTTCAACATAAAAAGTCTGATGGGGCATACACATGATTGGAATATATGATCTGATTTTTTCTGTCAGACATTCTGCTCGTGTGTACACGGCATGAGTGTACATATCTGTGCGTAGAAATTGTTTAAAGAAGGTGCTAGTTATCACAACAAAGAGCTGCACTGACTCACATCCCTAGAATACATAATTGAAAGACAGGTTTCCTCTAAATGGGACTTTCAAACAGGACAGATAGCAGCTAAAGTATCACACGAGTATTGAAAAAATAGGATTTTTTGTACTCATTGTAAAATCCTTTTCTATGTAGTTCACCGACTGACACAGCTCCTTTCTTAGACCATTGGGTTGTTACGCCGCCTTCAGGAGAGGACTAGGCAGAACATGTTAACATGTACAACCAAACCAGAAATTTCTAGTTCTGCCCAAGGGGCGGTCCCTTAGGTAAAAACCCCCTAGCCTGCCTCCTGTAGCCTCAGTACGTCAACAAACAGTATAACATAGAAAAAATAGGAGGGGAGGGTGCTGTGTCAGTCGGTGAACTACAGAGAAAAGGATTTTACGGTGAGTACAAAAAATCCTATTTTCTCTTATGTTCACAGACTGACACAGCTCCTTTCTTAGACCATCGGGATGTCCCCAAGCAGTGCCAAAACGAGGGGTGGGAAACAGCATAAAAACTTCACCCACAATGGCATGTGAGAAACAGTATAAAAACTTCACCCGCAAAAAACAGAGTGTGGGCACAGCATAGAACTTTTACCCACAAAAAAAACAGAGTGCTCCTCAATCTGGGAGTCATTACTGTACAAACCGCCTCAAAAACTAGCAGTAACAAATGCAACAGTGCATTTACTTAAAGTAACTGTGTTTTTGTAAGGAAAAAAAAAGAAAAAAATTAAGTGCAATTGCAATTACACGGCCGCCTGCAAAACTTTGCGACCAAAACAGGCATCAGCCGATACACTGACATCTACCTTGTACAATTTTGTAAAGGTGTGAGCAGATGACCAAGTCGGCGCTTTACACACTTGAGCAACAGACGCTTGATGTCGTAAGGCCCAAGACGTTCCAATTGCCCTGGTGGAATGGGCCGTGACCGGAAAGGGGGGCACCTGCCCCTTCAAGGCGTAGGCCTGAACCACAATCTGTCTGATCCACCTGGAAAGGGTGGCGGAGACCGCCATGCCTTTTTTCAGACCAGCCACCAAAACAAACAAGGAGTCTGACTTCCGAAAGGGAGCCATAGCAGACAAATACACCCTCAGAGCCCGGACCATGTCCAGGGAATGGAAGAACACCTCCTTAGTATGTGTTGGTTTAGGACACAGAGATGGTAACATATAGTCTTCATTAATGTGGGATGCCAAAACCATCTTTGGCAGAAAGGAAGGTTGCGAACGCAACACCACCTTATCCTTGTGGATAACCAGATAGGGTGACTTGTAAGACAAGGCCGCCAATTCCGAAACCCTCCTGGCCGATGTAATGGCCACTAGGAAAACCACTTTCTGGGAAAGAGTCAACAGAGGGATCTCTCTTATATTCTCAAATGGTGGTTTCTGAAGTGCTGATAACACCAGGTTCAGATCCCACGGGGGTAACGGTGAACGCACTGGAGGAACTACATGTCGGAACCCTTGAACAAAAGTGCAAACCTAGAGTGAGATGTCAGGGGTCGCTGAAAAAAGACAGCTAAGGCTGATATTTGTGCTTTAATGGTGTTTAAGGCCAGTTTCTGGTCTACTCCTCGCTGTAAAAACAGCAGGATCCTGGATATAGAAAAGGAGCATGGACGACATCCTTTCTCCTCACACATGGAGATGTAGGCCTTCCAGGTACGATGATATATCTTCAGAGAAGATGATTTCCCTGCTCTCAACATAGTTGGATTCACCAAGTCCAAAAGGCCCGGTTCCTCAACACCTGGCTCTCAATAGCCATCCTGTTAAAACCAGCGATGGTAAAGCAGGATGGAGAATCAGACCTAGAGAAAGAAGGTCCTCTCGTAACGGCAGTCGCCAGTGGGCATCCGCCACCAGGCGCACTAGGTCTGCATACCAGGACGCTGGGGCCAATCTGGGGAAATCAGTATTACTGGAATCCCCTTGCCCTACACTCTGCGGAGCAGGCGTGGTAGTAGCTTTAGTGGAGGAAAGGCATAGATCAGCTGGTACTGACCCCAAGGGAGCCACCAGTGCATCTGACGCATCTGCCCAAGGATCTCTTGTCCTGGACACAAATCTCGGCACCTTCCAATTGAGATGGGAGGTCAGAAGATCCATGTCTGGAGTGCCCCATCACAGGCACAGTAGCCTGAACACCTCCGGATGCAATGCCCATTCTCCTGGGTCCAGCATTTGGCAACTTAGGTACTCCGCCTGTCAGTTCTCCACTCCCAGGATGTAAATGGCCGATAGGGCCAGTACCTGTCTCTCTGCCCACTGAAGGATGTCAGCGACCTCCCGTCCAGTGGCCAAGCTTCTTGTTCTTTCTTGATGATTGACATAGGCCACCGTTGGATGACTGGATCCTGATCTGACGCCCTTGAAGTCTTATCGACCATGTGGAGAGGCATAGCCTGATCGCTTGCAGCTCAAGCACATTGATGGGCAACTTGGATTCCTCCTCTGACCAGAAGCCCTGGGTCGACTGAACTCCCATTACTTCACCCCAGCCGGTTAGGCTGGCGTCCGTTGTGATCACTGTCCAATTCAGAGGTAGGAACGACTTCCCGGACCGAAGTGCCGGGGATCTCAGCGACCAGAGAAGGGAGTCCCTGACTGACTGGCTCATCTGAATCTGCCGATCCAGGGATAATGGAGATTTGTCTCATTTTGTCAAGATCTCCTTCTGCAAGACTCTGGTGTGAAACTGGGCATATGGTACTGCCTTGAAAGAGGCCACCATGAGTCCCAGGACTCGCATGCAGACGCGTAACGTCAACCACCTGTGGTTCATCAACAGTTTTACCGCGGCTCTGAGAGTCTGCAGCTTGTCTGAAGGGAGAAACACTCTCGCTTCCATAGAGTCCAGCAGTAAGCCTAGGTACTCCAAGCACTGAGTTGGTACGATCACTGACTTTTTTAGGTTCAGCCGCCACCCAAATTCCTGTAGGGTCTGCGTGGTGATCGCCACATCCTCCTCTAATTCTGAGGCGGAAGATGCTCTCAGGAGGAGATCGTCTAGGTAACCTACGATCGCGATCCCGCGTTGTTGCAGCAACGCCAAAACAGGAGCCAATACCTTGGTAAAGACTCGGGGGCTGATAACAGGCCAAAAGGGAGAGCCACAAACTGGTAGTGGGCTTCTCCAACTGCAAATTGCAGAAACTCCTGATGCTGAAGGCATATGGGTATGTGCAGGTACGCATCCTGGATGTCCAAAGACACCAGGGAGTCCCCTTGATGGAATGCAGTGACTACTGAGCGAACTGATTCCATTCTGAACCTCTGTACTTTTACAAAGTAATTGAGGGCTTTCAGGTCCAAGATTGGACGTACCCCTTCCTTTTTGGGGACTACAAGCAGATTGGAGTAGAACCCCTGGAACCTTACCAGCTCCAGAAAAGGTACTATCACCCCGCGACTCAGCAGGTCCCTTACCGCCCCCATTAGAATCTGTTTGGTGGCCAAGAGAGAAACTATCTTGTAGCCAGAGGAAATCAGATCGCAGACTCATTGGTTGGACAGTTGAGAGGCCAACCGGGCTGCAAACTCCGAAAGGCGACCCCCCACCCGTATTGCGGGTGGGGGTAAACTTTCATGAGGTAGCACTTTTGCTCACAGGCTCGTTAGGCTTGCGGCTCAAGGGAAGCTTTTGTCCTTCAGAGGCCATCCTGTTGGGCTGGGAATGTTTAGCCGAAGCCCTGGGCGAACGATAAAGTCGTCTGTGAGCAGAAAATTAGGGCCCTTGCCTACGGCGTGGCTCCTTTCTGGTCTGTGGCCGTAAACAAGGAATGAGCCACTGCCTCGGCCTTCCTGTCCGTGTGATCCTTAAAGGCAGGAGTCCCCTCTACCGGGATTGTGGTTACTTTGTTTTACTTTGTGGATACTGCGGGGCCAGAGGAGCCAACCATTTTTTGAGAAGGCTCTCCTCAAAGGGGTAATGCACCGCCATGTATTTGGGGACCGAAAAGGTCAGTTGCGGTCGACCCCATTCCTTGTATATGAACCTATTGAAATAAGTCAGATACGGAAATACCTTAGGTGTAGGGGCTGGCTTACGGGACCCAAAAGGGACCACTACATCAGCAGAGGGATCTGCTGTAACCTGAATTTTTAGGGTATCATGCACAGCTGTGGTAAGTGCTCCAACAAGTGCTTTATTGCGCACGGACCCGGAAGGGGACTCATCCTCACTGTCCGATTGGTCCTGGTCAGCGTCATCTGAAATGACAGAGCAGGAGTCACCAGCCTCAGCGTGGACCAAGTCTGCGTCCGAGCTCTCCCCGGAGGATGGGGGGCCAGGGCCGCTTTTTACCACCTTTGCGCCAACGCACCATCTCCATCTTGGCAACGAACGTGTTAAGGACCACCGACAAAGCGTCCAGAGGCACTGCACTGTCTGCAGACGAACCGGTTTCTGAAGCCATGCTGACCCTACCCTGTCTGCCACCTGTTGGGGACTTAGGACAGTAATGGTCCCACCCTCCTAACTGCTGCAGGCTGAGGGGCCCCCACCACAGCACTCACCACCCTGACCAAGTTCTGCACTGTCCAGCTAGGTGGGCCTGTGTCCTGTGTCAGCTCCCAGATGCCAGTGAGAGAAAAACGCGCTGTGCTGAGCATGAAAAACGTGTTCAGGCTTCAACAAAATGGCCACCGATCATCCATTATAAAGGACATAATCGCAAGGAAAATGGCCGCCGGACTACAGTAACATGGAGTCAGACCATGCTTCTCCCTGGTCACACCAAAAATGGCCGCCGAGCACTGTATGTAATGAGGGACAGTGAAAACAGGCAGAGGAAATGGCGGCAAACAGTGCTACAGCGATCAGCAGACACAGCCTCCAGACTCCCAGGGGAGAGACCCACATTCATCCAGGGCACAGCTACCCAGCGCAGCCCCCACCCCAGGTGAGAGCCCCCCCAGGGAGCCCCTGTCTATGGCACACACACCACTCAGCAGCCCATGCAGCATCCCCCACGGGGGGGAGATAGGGACAGGGAGAGAAGAGAGGGAGGTGAGGGATCCCAGAATCGACCTCCCAGGGAATGCCCAGCTGCTCAGCCCCACTGAGGCAGGGAGAGCTGTACTTACCAGTCCTGATGAGCTGGGGAACATTCCATCACAGACCCACTCTCCGATCAGTACGGGGTGGCTGCTGGCCTGGCAAACTGTGATGCAGACATCAGTAGCCCGGTCATATATGTGCCCCGGAGCATTACGCTCACTGGCCGCCCCTGGAGCTGGGGGGCATGTCGTGGCCGACCCAGCGTGGAGCTCTGGTCTGCACACGCTCGCTGGCCAGGCTGGGGAGACTACAAGGATAAGGGTATCTAGCCGGCTGTTGACAGCAGATCACAGGATCTTAATCTTGTGCAAAAGGCAAACTTCTGCAGAAAAAATCCATAGACTGATGGGTCCACAAGGTTCCTAGGTCCTTCTCCACTAGGCAGAGGTTGCAGGAGGTAGGCTGGATGGTTGTCACCTAAGGGAGCGCCCCTTGGGCGGAACTAGAAAATTCTGGTTTTGTTACGTTAACATGTTCTGCCTAGTCCTCTTCTGAAGGTGGCGTAACAACCCGATGGTCTAAGAAAGAAGCTGTGTCAGTCGGTGAACATAAGAGAAAATATATAAATCTTTTAATAGTTTGAATTAAAAGGATAGACACATGAGTATACAGGACATAAGATGCTAATACACACAAAATACAGTTTGGTTTCACAAACAGTAACCACATTGGATCTGTTGAAATGCAAGTAGATACAACAGAATTACCCGATGCATTTCAACTGTAATGAATACTTTCTCTTCTTTAGGGGTGTATGTGATTATGGCAGGATATATAAACATCTGCAATTGATTAAAAATATATATTGGTAAGTACGCAGTGGATATAATACAGCATCATAACAAACGTCCATATTATCACACCATTTATTATTCAATATCATAATTTATGAACACACTGACCGTGCAAACTCTGTGACTATTTAGAGTGTCTTGCATCCAATTAAAAAAAATTATTAAAAATATGCTGTGGTTGTTGACCCATTCACCTCCATTTGGGCAAGATGAAAAGACTGTCCAGAGTCCATATGGGCCCAGAAAGGGTGGAAATGGCCCCTCAGAAAGGACACCCTGGCATAGCGCACTGGAGAATTCCCCTCTATGTTTCAGTGAAAAAAGGAGGATAGTTATTAATCTGATATGTGAACCAAACTTCTATATGACAGACAAGAAAAACGCAAAAAAGTAGAACTTGTATAAAGGAATAATTGAGGGAAATAGCAGGGATATGTATACTATGGTGAATATAACAGATAAACTAACATGGGCATATGTGACATATATATATATATCCTCCTTTTTTTGCTTTTAGTGACTACAGTCACTTAGGGAAACATAGAGGGGAATTCTCCAGTGGGCTATGCCAGGGGGTCCTTTGTGAGGGACCATTTTTCCCCTTTCTGGGCCCATATGCACTCTAGACGGTGTTTTCATCTTGCCGAACCGGAGATGAACGGGTCAACAGCCACAGCATGTTTTTAATAATATTTTCATTTGGATGCAAGATACTCTGAAAATTATGATATTGAATAAGAAATGGTGTGATAATATGGACGTTTATTATGATGCTTTATTATATACACTGCGTACTTACTGTTTTGCTTGCGTCTATCTAGCAAGGTTACTCTGTGGTATAAACAAGGAAGCTGAGACTTCTGCAGTGTGTAAATGTGCTTTTACTATACAAAGATGCTGTACATACAAATCTATTACAATCTTAGGAATTAGGGCTGCGATAATTCCTTGATTAATCGTAAAAAATTTTTGTTCGAAAATTCTTTTGAACGGTGGTGCCCGTAAAAATAATGCCCGTGAGCTGACCATTCAACTCCGCATGCGCCGATCCGGCTGATCTGATCATATGCGCTCGGCCGGGCGGCACATGCATAGTGACATAATTGCGCCACCCGGCACCATTTTTGAATAGATTGAGAGAGACCACGGCACCGGCAGCCGGAGACTCCTGTCCTGCAGTGCACTGTTCGGCGTAGGAGCCCAGCAGAGGTGACACTGACGCCTGACGTGAGGAGGAGAGTGAAACTGGGGGGATACCATTGTAAAAGGGGGACAGAGAGAAGAGGACATTACTGGGAGCTGGAGGCTAAAGCCATGCAGGGGACAGAGATTGATGTGCTCTGTGACTGTCCACCACCATATTACTTCTCTAGTCCACATAATCAGTGTGCTGTGTCCTCCTCCTGTGCCCCTTTCACGTCTCCACAGGTCAGGGAAGCACTGTACTGCCCTGACCTGTGGAGAGCTGAAAGGGGCACAGGAGAAGGACACAGCACACTGATGATGTGGAGAAGTAATATGATGGTGGGCAGAGGAGGAGGCTACCGTGAGGGGGTGAGGAGGACACCATCATGTCCACAGCCTTTTTCCACCTCCTGCAGTTTGTCTGCAGCCTCTGTCCACCTCCTGCAGTATGTCCGCAGCCTCTGTCCCCCCCCCCCCTGTAGTATGTCTGCAGCCTCTGTCCACCTCCTGCAGTATGTCCGCAGCCTCTGTTCCCCCCCCTGTAGTATGTCTGCAACCTCTGTCCACCTCCTGCAGAATGTCCGCAACCTCTGTCCACCTCCTGCAATATGTCCGCAGCCTCTGTCCACATCCTGAAGTATGACCGCAACCTCCGTCCACCTCCTGCAGTATGTCTGCAACCTCTGTCCACCTCCTGCAGTATGTCCGCAGCCTCTGCTGTCCACCTCCTGTAGTATGTCTGCAGCCTCTGTCCACCTCCTGCAGTATGTCCACAACCTCTGTCCACCTCCTGCAGTATGTCTGCAGCCTCTGTTCACCTCCTGCAATATGTCTGCAGCCTCTGTCCACCTCCTGTAGTATGTCTTCAGCCTCTGTCCACCCCCTGTAGTATGTCTGCAGCCTCTGTCCACCTCCTGCAGTATGTCCGCAGCCTCTGTCCCCCTCCTGTAGTATGTCTGCAGCCTCTGTCCACCTCCTGTAGTATGTCTGCAGCCTCTGTCCACCTCTGTCAGTGCTACAGTTTGAATTTAAAACGTATTTGTGTGAACTGTGAAGTTAAGTCATGGATTTAGGAAACAAACTAGTGTCGGGTGATTGTATATAGTGCATTCCACATTTATCACTGACTAATGCAGAGTTGCAATGCAAGGAAATCAGCTAAAAGTAGTTGGATCTGTATGTGCATTATAAATAATCAAAATTAGTCGATTAATTGATTATAAAAAACGATTAATCATACACGAATTTTTTTTAATCATTAACAGCCCTATTAGGAATACAAGACTGACAGATATCTATAACAAGCAAAAGGCCTAGCAAATGCAGCCTATGGTCTATAACAGTACAAATACACTTAAAGGTTACTTATCTTCTGTTACTGTATGTTCATGATCTCCATTGGCAACGATGCTTCTTGGACACCAGGCACTTTTCTTGAATCATGAGTGGCTTCTGATCTTCAAAACATGATGTGTGTGTGTCCCAGTCTCTACTCACCCCTTTTTATTGGTACAAATTTGTTGACAAAAGTTAATGGTGTAATGGAAATTTTTAAGTTCTGTATATAATTGTATTCTATTTTATATGTATTGCACAATGCCCTCACTGTGCACACGGCACTAATAATGTTGTCAGTACATGTTTTGCATTCTTTCGAGTCCGGATTAGAATTAGCCTGCCTATGTAACGCCCCTTGTTACCATAAACATACAATTGTAATATTAACGTGATACCTACGTAATCATGTGTATAAAAACCTTCAAATGTGTCATAATAAAGGAGAACAGTTATTTGGAAAGATGGCGAGTGTATCTTTTGTGTCTGTTCCCTACTGCAGTAGTTATGATTAATTTGGAACCACTAATCAATATGAGGATAGGAGTTGCCTATCTCCAAAATATCTATTTCAGGTGGTAAGCTTTGCCGAGGAGGGGTTCCCAGGTGACCCTGAGTATCCGAAACGAGGAGCTTGAGACGATCCGATAATTTCTGATAATTAGCCAGCTGAGGTAAGCCGTTTGCTTACAATTGCGTTATCAGACTTCCTTGATCGGTAAGGCATTTTCAGGACAAAGGGTACCTATTTTACTCCCCTTAATCGAACTGTATTGATTAGTGGTTATCTGTTATGTTGTCACTGTCTACTGTCCATCGGAGTGTTATAGATAAGAAAGGGAAGAATAGTGCTGGTCACAGGTATATGTAGTACATCTGCTAGATAAAGTAGCTTAGAGACAAGAGGGTATAGGCACGCATAGAGAAGACCGGCCAGTCATTATTGGCATTAGATTAAATAAGGGAATGAAGGGTAAGAAACCCTCAAAAATGGCCAGTGCAAGAGGAGTGCTATATATGAACTGAAGGTGCGGTTCCGCCTATACTGAGCGCCTAGATTAATGGTTAGAGTGGACACAGGATCCACAATGGGTAACTGGGTTACCACCAAAGTCCACAGGGACTAAGAATCATGCAGAGTAAACAGCTAGAGAAACAGCTATCTATGTAAACAGGACGGATCAAGGGTGACAAATAACACTAGACAGTAAGGGACATTTTGATGTTAAGTTGAGGGATGAATTTGGGGTCAGGCACTACAACTAGTAAAGTAAAAAAAACAGAAATGAGAGTTAAAACAGAATACCTTATATGTTGTCAGAGCGGGAAGATTGGGTGAGCACTCTGCCTGATCATAGAAGGTACAGTATGTGAAGTATGGTATTACAATACATTGGATGCAAACAATATCAGAGCAAAATAAAGAAAGCAGAAGCTTAAGGAAGTATTAAAAAGCCTTAAAAGAAAGCGAGAGAGATATTGGTGTATGCGTGTGAATGCTGGAACCTTTAGTTCTATTGCTTGTGTGTGTCATGTATGCAGATGGGGACCCCCTCCTTTGTGCTCTCCTGAAAGAATGTGGCTGGGATGAGAGGTCACGATAAGCTGGAAGGACACCATGCCAATTTCAGTTTTTTAGACAAAACATTTATAACAAAATGTGCCGGATTAACGAATCTAATGATTAACGATGTGATCACAATTATTTTTGCATCTGTTTTCCAAACATGATAAAATGAAGGTTAGATTTAACCGTGTCTTACACAAATTGAATATCCTGTGATAGTGGAAACAGTGCATTTAAAAAAAAAAGAGAAATTTTGTAAAATTAAGTATTATGTTCCCCTTTAAGGACATTTATCTGTGCATATGTATTAGTGTGTGATATTGAAATTATCATATGTGTATTAATTTCTAATATGAGTTTAACAATGTTATTAATAAATATAGATATATTGAAACTGGTTTAGACAACCTTTGGTTGGAAATGAAACCCAGGTTAATGGGGAAATTGGTAAAAATGGGATTCATTTAGATTAAGATAACAATTTTGTAATTTTACATTTATTGAGTGGAAAGAAAAAAAAAAAGATTAAGATGAAGTTGTTAATTGGAATACAGCTGTCATAATGTTTAACAAATCCAAGATGGATGGGATGCATAAGAAATGTTTCTACAAAAATGAAATCTTAAAGCGGAGGTCCACCCTAAAGTGGACCTTCCGCTCATTGGAACCCTCCCCCCCGGCGCCACAATTGGCACCTTTCAGGGGGGGAGGGGGTGCAGGTACCTGTACAGTACAGGTATCTGCACCCACGTCCGGCGTAGATTCTGCAGAAGGTACGCCCCTTTCCGCAGAATCTACGCCCCTTTCCGAAGGTCCCCCGCTGCCTGCTGGGAAACACACGGATCCCAGAGACAGCGACCATCCTTATTGCGCAGCGCGACTCGCGCATGCGCAGTAGGACCGGGAAATGAAGCCGAAAGGCTCCACTTCCTGATTCCCATACCCAAGATGGCGGCGGCAGCACCCGAGAGACGATCGAGAGATCGGCTTCGGGTGCCGACATCGCGGGCGCGCTGGGTGGGTAAGTGTCATTATTTTAAAAGTCAGCAGCTGCAGTATTTGTAGCTGCTGGCTTTTAAAAAAAAAAAAAAAAAACGGTGGACTCCCGGCGGACTCCCGCTTTAACCACTTGCTTACTGGGCACTTAAACCCCCCTCAGTCCCAGACCAATTTTCAGCTTTCAGCGCTGATGCACTTTGAAAGACAATTGCGCGGTCATACAACACTGTACCCAAATGAAATTTTTATCATTTTTTTCCCACAAATAGAGCTTTCTTTTGGTGGTATTTAGTTACAGCTCGGAGTTTTATTTTTTGCTAAACAAACAAAAAAAGATGCAAAAAAAAAAAAATCATGTTTTAATAGTTTGTTATAAAATTTTGCAAACGGGTCATTTTTCTCCTTCATTGAAGTGCGCTGATTAGGCGGCACTGATAGGCTGCATTGGTGGGCACTGATGGGCTGCATTGGTGGGCACTGATAGGCTGCAATGGTGGGCACTGATAGGCTGCACTGGTGGGCACTGATAGGCATAGTTAAGGCGGCACTAATAGGCACAGATAAGGCGGCACCGATGGGCACAGATAAGGCGGCACTGATGGGCAAAGATGGGCACAGATAAGATGGCACGGATAAGTGGCACGGATGGGCACTGATAGGTACCACTGATAGATGGGACTGATGGGCACTGATAGGTGGCACTGATAGGTGGCTCTGATCGGTGGCACTGCTGGGCACTGATGGGCGGCACTGCTGGGCACTGATGGGCGGCACTGGGGTGCAGCACCTTTGAGGCAGATTGTGGGCACTGTGGGTGGCACTGCTGGGTGGCACTGCTGGGTGGCACTGTGGGTGGCACTGTGGGTGGCACTGTGGGCACTATGGGCACTGCTGGGTGGCACTTACTTTTATTCAGGATGGCACTGCAGGGGGCAGGTGGGCACTGGCAGGGGGCAGGTGGTCGCTTGTATTGCTGGCCGTGATCGGGACTGATGTCCCGATCACGGCCGCCGGTGATCGGCTTTTTTTTTTCTCCTCGCGCCGTCAGCGCGAGGAGGAATAATAGCCGATTACCGGCTCCGTTCTATCACATGATCAGCTGTCATTGGCTGACAGCTGATCACGTGATAAGGAGTCGGGATCGACCCCTTGCACGGATCGGTGATCAGGCGAGTCTCATGGACTCGCCGATCACAGAGCGCGCCGTGCGCGCCCCTCAGGGGGCGCGAAGGCCGCTCGTGCACGGGACGACGTCAATAGACGTAGTCCCGGAAAAGTAGGTCCGCGCTAATGCCGTCATTTGGCAATAGCGCGGATCCCAAGTGGTTAAAGTCTGATAATAACTTGATGTGCAGTCCATGATGTGAGAGTAATAATAAATAAAATTTAAATATAACAGACCCATCATATCAAGTCCACACACCCTGTTAGGATAGATTCTGCCCGCAGCCAGTTGCTTTATAATTTTTGATGGCCAAGTGCTTTTTGATCCATCATACATATTGTTGGTCCTTTTGTTATTTTTATTTTTATTTTTGAAATCCAAAGCAGAATGTGTGGATTGTGAAATGATGTGCCCCTTTTCCTTTTAAGTGCCATGATATAAGCAGAAGAATATTTTGAATTTATGGACATCTCTGCATGACCGCAGGGTATTGTTATCGTTTATTATAATATTGCCAGGAAAATGTTATCTTTTTGTAACATGAACCTGGAGTTCTTACACAAACAGCGTGATAGAAAACAAGCCATTGTTATATTTATGTAAGCTGGACCCAGTAGAAGGGTTCACCCCAATATATCAGAGCTGTAGCTTTATGCAAAGGTGCTATTAGACAAAGTTACAGACATTATTTTAGTCAAATATTTAATTTTTGATGGTCCAACATTCTGCACAGCAAATATATAGCTAACTAAATGTTTGTCTAATGAAAGGTTTAAAATATGAGTTTGTTTATGTACAAATCTAACAATGAAAAATGCGTACATTTGAATCCAGCCACCTTATTGCATCTATTGGAGGATGCTAGAGACAAAGGAAACCACATGTGTTAAATTGATGACATAGGAATCAGCTGCTGTGAGCCCAGTGCAGGACACACTCCCTGAAGACCCACATTTTTTGTAGTGCCATTCCCGGTTTTATACTGAGGATGCATCTATCACCCAGAAGGATACTGTATTCAGAGACATTTGATACTTTTTTCCCTAGGTCAATAAGCAGAGCTCCATGTTTTAGCAAAACCTGTGAGTATATATTTATATAGATAGTCAAGCTTTTGGTTCCATTTGAAGGGCCAGAAGTTTGTTTTTACTTTGGCAGGTAAACCAATCAAGCATGCTAAGTTAATTTGATTGGCTGTTTTCAGCCTTCCAGGTTCTTGCTGAGGTAGCCATACTAACATTAAAACTTGCATATGGAAGCAGACCAGGTGACTAAGGATGCTGCATTTAAAGCCCCATACACTTGCTGGGTCTGCGCAACTCACAGATTCCACCCTAGTTCTGGCCCAGTATAGCTGGGATTAATATTGCAACTTTAAGGACCCCAGAACGAGAAGAACAAGTGGTCCACGGGGGACAACTTCTCACGAAACAAGACTTTGGAAAACTTGATCATTTATTTATATTTGATCAACACTCAATGAGTGTTCTCTGTATTAGCCGACAATTCATTCATTCATTGATAAAAAAAAAAAAAAAAAATTTTTAAAAAAAAAGCGGGTTCCCCTAAATTCAATTACCAAGCCCTTCAGGTCTGACATGGATATTAAGGGGAACCCCGTGTCAAATTTAAAAAAAAAATTGACGTGGGGTCCCCCTAAATATCCATACCAGACCCTTCAGGTCTGATATGGATATTAAGGGGAACCCCGCATCAAATTTAAAAAAAAAATTGACGTGGGGTCCCCCTAAAAATCCCTATCAGACCCTTTATCCGAACACGCAACCTGGCAGGCCACAGGAAAAGAGGGGGGACGAGAGAGCAGCCCCCCCTCCCTCCTGAACCGTACCAGGCCACATACCCTCAACATTGGGAGGATACTTTGGGGGTCTGTGACCCCTCAAAGCACCTTGTCCCCATGTTGATGACGACAAGGGCCTCATCCTCACAACCCTGGCCGGTGGTTGTGAGGGTCTGCGGGCGGGGGGATTATCAGAATCTGGAAGCCCCCTTTAACAAGGGGACCCCCAGATCCCGCCCCCCCCTGTTTGAAATGGTAAGGGGGTACAAAAGTACCCCTACCATTTCACAAAGAAAGTGTAAAAATGGTTAAATAAGACAAACACACTTTTCAGTCCAGCGCTGTCCATACATCCGTCTTCTGTCTCCAGTGTGGAGACACTGCGGAGATCCCAACGCTGACGTTTCTTATATTAGGAGGGCGGGGCTACCCGTCACCTGACTCCGCCCCCTCTGATGCTGGTGAAGGGAGCCAGGGGTTCCCCAGTGACGTATGGGTGACCCCGCCCCCTCTGATGTAACGGAAACCTGCGTTACATCAGAGGGGGCGGGGTCACCCACACGTCACTGGGGAACCCCTGGCTTCCCTCTCCAGTGTCAGAGGGGCGGGGTCAGGTGACGGGTGGCCCGCCCTCCTAATATAAGAAACGTCAGCGCTGGGATCTCCGCAGTGTCTCCGCACTGGAGACAGAAGACTGATGTATGGACAGCGCTGGACTGAGAGATCCCCCGTCGCTGGATATGATCATCCATCGCTGGACCCCGGAGATCCGTCGCTGGATAGCAAGAGTGGATTAGCACCGCTGGAATCTTTTTTTTATTTTTTTATTTCTAATAAAGGAATTTTTCAAAAGTGTGTTTGTCTTATTTAACCATTTTTACACTTTCTTTGTGAAATGGTAGGGGTACTTTTGTACCCCCTTACCATTTCAAACAGGGGGGGCCGGATCTGGGGGTCCCCTTGTTAAAGGGGGCTTCCAGATTCTGATAAGCCCCCCACCCGCAGACCCTCACAACCACCGGCCAGGGTTGTGAGGATGAGGCCCTTGTCCTCGTCAACATGGGAACAAGGTGCTTTGAGGGGTCACAGACCCCCAAAGCATCCTCCCAATGTTGAGGGTATGTGGCCTGGTACGGTTCAGGAGGGAGGGGGGCCGCTCTCTCATCCCCCCTCTTTTCCTGCGGCCTGCCAGGTTGCATGCTTGGATAAAGGGTCTGGTATGGATTTTTAGGGGGACCCCACGTCAATTTTTTTTTTATTTGATGCGGGGTTCCCCTTAATATCCATATCAGACCTGAAGGGTCTGGTATGGATATTTAGGGGGACCCCCACGTCAATTTGTTTTTTAAATTTGGCACGGGGTTCCCCTTAATATCCATGTCAGACCTGAAGGATCTGGTAATTGAATTTAGGGGAACCCCCACGCTTTTTTTTATTTTTATTTTTTATCAATGAATCAATGAATTGTCGGCTAATACAGAGAACACTCATTGAGTGTTCTCTGTATTACGGGGAGCCGGCAATTTAGCCGCAAGTGATTTTAAAATACTTTTTTTCCTGCACAAATTACACTTTGTGCAGGGACAGTTCTAAGCACCAGAAACATGCGCCCCTTCACAGGCATACTATAGATACCCCCCAGCTATGAAATTTAAAGGAATATTACACTTTTATTGTTTCACTTTAATCATTATTAAAATCACTGCTCCTGAAAAAACGGCCGTTTTTAAAACTTTTTTTTGCATTGATCCATGTCCCCTGGGGCAGGACCCAGGTCCCCAAACACTTTTTAGGACAGTAACTTGCATATTACCCTTTAAAATTAGCACTTTAGATTGTGAACGTTCGAGTCCCATAGACTTTAATAGGGTTCTAAAGTTCACACGACGTTTAGGTCTGTTCGCAGGTTCTGGTGCGAACCGAACAGGGGGGTGTTCGGCTCATCCCTAGTTAAGAGACATTTATATATAGGAAATGTTTGGAGACTCAATACAGCATCTATTTCATGTATAGTTTTACAAAACTGGAAGGAAAAGTCACCTGGATCCACACCAGACACTGCAAAAAAATGATTAAATTAAAGAAATCTCTGTGTTTGATTTGTTTTCCTCTTGCAATAACAGTCTTGGGTACTTAATGATTCAATTACTTTAATTGTAAGGGATATATATATATTTGAAAAGTAGTTTAGCCATGTGGAAGTCATATTTGTCTTTTGTACCTCAATAATAATTAAGCTAGAAGGCCATTCTGGCCACAGGAGTGTACAGCCAGTACTCTGTAAATATGTCTTATCATTGTTTTTCACAATGAAAAGTAATTTTGTAATGAAAAAGCTGCTCAGCTATTATTTTCTCCACAATGGAGTTTTTGCCTCTTTGACCAGGACTACCTCCAACTAAGCGTGTGGAGGTTCCAGGTTAAAGGTGATAGCAGGTATGGTTAGTGATCAAAATATTGATCAAAAGAGAGGAGACTGTAATGGAAATTTGTAAGTTCTGTATATAATTGTATTCTATTTAATATGTATTGCACAATGCCCTCACTGTGCACACGGCACTAATAATGTTTTCAGTACGTTTTGCATTCTTTCGAGTCCTGATTAGAATTAGCCTGCCTATGTAACGCCCCTTGTTACCATAAACATACAATTGTAATATTAATGTGATACCTACGTAATCATGTGTATAAAAACCTTCAAATGCGTCATAATAAAGGAGAACAGTTATTTGGAAAGTTTCTGATCATATCTTTTGTGTCTGTTCCCTACTGCAGTAGTTATTCTTAATTTGGAACCACTAATCAATATGAGGATAGGAGTTGCCTATCTCCAAAATATCTATTTCAATGGTTACAAACTTGTTTCCATAACAACCGACTAACAGTCATTCTTTCAGTTTAAGAGACTCTCTCTTACTTGTTTACTGTAGCTGTAGAGACAATAGCCTATTCAAACTGTCAATTGAATACAATGGTATCTAACCCCATTGTATGAAACAGCATTTGTTTGAAAAATCTACTCAAGCCAAAAAACTGACAGTAATCTGACCAACTCACTATTGTAATATTGTCCCATGTATCTTATGTCTGATTAATATTAAAAAAATCTTATTTTTAACAAACACATTCAGCCCTAGATTTTTTTTTCTTTCAGACTCCATACAGAAAATCACTTCATTACTAATAAAACTCATTCTAAACATTCATTTTATTTGAATGCAACACCTCCCATATTTCTGTAATTGAGAATGTGTTTTTCAGTCTTCAACTAAAAAGTTCATTAGAAAGACCATTCTAAAGTTCTTTAGAAACAAGTCCAGGCTTGTAATACATCAAATGCCTTGCTCTCCACAGTTCGTGCGATCTTCTGTCATTCTCTCCATCATGTCCTATGGATCAAATCGGAGACAGTCTGTGGAGTAGAAAACAAAGCGGATTATCTGTTCCTTCTAATAATACATAAACAGTAGATCCAAGCCCTTCAGCTACAATCTCTTCTCTAAATGGCTACTTGCCTGGATATCTGACTAACACTTTGCCCCTCCCAAAGAACATCAATAGGGAGGATAGGAAATATACTGATATTTCCCAGAAGATCACTGCTGTTTATTTTGGAAGGTTTGATTTTATGTAGCCTCACTCTTGCTGAGAAGTATCCACTAACCAGAGTCCCAGCCACTGTCTTCAAGCTCATCTGCCAATGAAAATATAGCTTCAAACCACCCTGCCAGATTCCCTCTCATTCCTAGATAGGCTTCAGCTTCAGATACGTCACTCTTGGTTTCTATGTCATGGAAAGCAGTAACATGGCGTTTGTTAAGCCCTGTTCTTTCAAGAACCTTACATAAATACTGAACTCTGCACTCTAGCTGTGGAATCTGTGCCACAGCCCCTATCATCCTCTCATATGGTGTGCTTTTGGCTATTGGCCTAGAATTTAACAACATGACTGCCTGTGTGAGGACCCGATCCCACCCCCTTAGTGTACGTGTGGGTGTAAGTTTGCATATCTGTTCCTCCAATAGCTCGTTGTATCTTTCAATCAAACCAGCTGCCTGTGGATGTTGATCTGCATGTTTGCAAAGATGAACAAGCACAAGTCCTGAATAGGTGTCCACTGCAGTGCAACAATATCTCAGTCCATTGTTTCTCCTGGGCAGGGGCCTGATGATGTCAATCTGCCAGATCTCTGCAGGCCTCTCACCCCTCTCAATCAACCTGGTGGAGTCGTTTTGTAATGGCCATTGTCCCACTTCTCCACACCCTGTAAAGTTCCCTATTACAGTCTTTATCATGTCCATGGATATAGGCAATCCTCTCTGCTGTGAGGTAGAGAAAATAGATATGGCGCTATACCTTTTGGAACTCACTTAATGTAAATGTCATAGAAATGTACAGATTTTTCAGCTTGCTGGCTAATGGTTTTAAACTCTAAAAACTCCTGAATGAACCAAGATATACTAAAATGATAAACCCAATAAATAATATATCAGTCAATATTAAGTTGTGAATACAAAAATGAATATAAATTTTCCAGTGTGCTGGTTAATAAATTAAAAAAATATGGGTGAAAATAGAAATAGGAATAAAAAATATATATAAATGTTATTTACACAATAAATGAATTAGATGCCTAAAATAAATGATGCTATGTATACTAAACTCAATCTATAATCAACAGTGAAACTTTAAAAAATATATACTAAAAAATACTCAATGTGCCTGTGACTGTGGTGATGGCGTAACCAAGAGCTTTGGTATACAAATTCAATCAAATAACCTTAAAACAAAAACCAAAAAATTCAAATTTGTACAATTGTGAAACACAAGTGAAAAAATGAAATATGAAAAGTGCAACAAATATATACACACTGTGTTAATTTTCGAAAAAATTCCCAATTGTAGATATGAAAATTGGGAAAAAATACAAGAAAAAAATAGAGATTTAGTCCATAATATAAAAAATATAAAAAATATAAGAAATAGAGATTTAGTTCATAATAAAGAATATAAAAAATATAAATGAATAATGTGAAAAAATCTTGCAGCGACAAATCAGATGTGAAAGTCTAATAGGGTAAAAATTGAAAAATGAAAAAATACAAAAATTGGAGATTAGATAGTGAAAAAAGAGAGAGATTTTCTATGTATAGAAGAGGAATGGAGGGAGTAACTTCGCTTATCCGTTCGTGTTTATGAATTTTGCTCTCACCAGAAATACGACCCCGTTTTTTCACTATCTAATCTCCAATTTTTGTATTTTTTCATTTTTCAATTTTTACCCTATTAGACTTTCACATCTGATTTGTCGCTGCAAGATTTTTTCACATTATTCATTTATATTTTTTATATTCTTTATTATGAACTAAATCTCTATTTCTTATATTTTTTATATTTTTTATATTATGGACTAAATCTCTATTTTTTCTTGTATTTTTTCCCAATTTTCATATCTACAATTGGGAATTTTTTCGAAAATTAACACAGTGTGTATATATTTGTTGCACTTTTCATATTTCATTTTTTCACTTGTGTTTCACAATTGTACAAATTTGAATTTTTTGGTTTTTGTTTTAAGGTTATTTGATTGAATTTGTATACCAAAGCTCTTGGTTACGCCATCACCACAGTCACAGGCACATTGAGTATTTTTTAGTATATATTTTTTAAAGTTTCACTGTTGATTATAGATTGAGTTTAGTATACATAGCATCATTTATTTTAGGCATCTAATTCATTTATTGTGTAAATCACATTTATATATATTTTTTATTCCTATTTCTATTTTCACCCATATTTTTTTAATTTATTAACCAGCACGCTGGAAAATTTATATTCATTTTTGTATTCACAACTTAATATTGACTGATATATTATTTATTGGGTTTATCATTTTAGTATATCTTGGTTCATTCAGGAGTTTTTAGAGTTTAAAACCATTAGCCAGCAAGCTGAAAAATCTGTACATTTCTATGACATTTACATTAAGTGAGTTCCAAAAGGTATAGCGCCATATCCATTTTCTCTACCTCACTTTTCTTACTGTTCCATCCATTAGGACGGAAACAAAATAGAGGCTGCTCTTACCTCTATTACATTTTATTATATATACTCTCTGTTTAACAAATTCCATAGCGCGCCCTATCCTTTCATTTTTATTTAATCCTCTCTGCTGTGCCCATTCATATGTTGCATTCTGCCCCAAATGTCCAGATTGCTTGTGAGCCAAGTTGGCCAAGCTCATCAAGACAGGATCAATTGGCGCAACTGCCTTCACTTTGGCAATTTAATCTGCAACTCTGTTAAAGTTCTCAAAGTCTGGGACTAGGAGCAGATGTGCATCAACATGCCCTACTTTTATGGTGCAGGAGTGAGCTTCCTTCCACATGTAGTCCCATACTTCCTTGCCTCACCACAGCACCTTTCCATGAATCATCCATTCAATGGACTTCCACATGAGCATCCAAGTTGTCAGTCCTTTAAAAACTGCCCAGCTGTCAGTGCAGATAGTGACATGGGAAGAAGGATCCTCCTGAAGAGTCATCACTACAGCTTTCAACTCTGCATACTGACTGGACCCTCCAATTCCAGTCTCCTGCAGGACTGTGTCGGTACTTGGGTTGTAGGCTGCTGCTGTCCATTTATGCACAGATGAGTCGATTATGGCTGAACCATCAGTGAACCACGCTGACTCCGTCATGTCTTCTGACAGAGACTCAAAGGATGGAGCCTCTTGAATGGGGGATGACTGCAGTACAGGAATTCCTTCTTCTGGCTGGGTGCTTCTAAAAGTAACAAGCCCTGCCAACTGTTTTGAAATGTCTCTAACATCCCCAGCTGCAATACCCCCTTTTTCTTGAAGGTACCACTTCCATTTCATCAGTGTCTGGCTCTGGGTTACAGCTGCCCTAGTGGTCAGTCCATTGTCTCTCACCCATCCTGCTATTGGCAATGCAGTATGGATGGTGACTGTGTCCTTTCCTGTAATGGTCTCTACATGTTGAAGTGCTGTGTAGGCCCCAAACATGTACTTCTCTAGGGGCGTGTATCTCTTCTGTGCTCCTGTCAGTTGTTTGAAACAAAATTCAATGGGTATTGCTCTCAGCCCTTTCTTTTCATACCATTCTGCTCCACTACATCCAGCTGAAATGTTACTCCTTGTCCTGGTCCTAATCCCTGATGCTGCAAAATAGCTTCTATAGCAGCCAGGAATGCAGTCCACTGCTCTGAACCCCATGAGAATTTTTTTTTTCTGGTGACGTTATATATAGGCCTCAGAATCAGTCTAAGATGTGGAAAGAACGATCTCCAGAACCCCACAACTCCAATTAACTTCTATGCCTCCTCTTTGGTAGTAGGGGGTGACAGAGCCTGGATGGATTGCACAACTGTCTTTGCAATTTTCCTCTGTGGCCCAGTCCACATCATTCCCAGGAATTTCACTTATCTGGCAGGTCCTTGGACTTTGTCTTTGTCAATAGCCCACCCTCTGTTCTCCATGTGATGTATCAGCAAGTGCAGTGCTTCAGTTACATCTTCTTTTGTTCCAGAGATCATGATGTCATCAATGTAGTGGAACACAGTGACTTTCAAACTCAGGATACTTAAATCTCGGGCAATCAGTCCATGACAAATTGTTGGAGATTGAACATAGTCTTCTGGAAGCACGGTGAAAGTGTACTGGCGGCCGTCCCACGCCATAACAAACTGGTCTCGACACTCTGGGTCTATCAAAATTGAAAAGAAAGCATTGAAATAATATCTGGTATAGCTGACTTCAATGGAGGTGCCACTTTGAATAATCCACATTCATTCTATATGTTCCATCATGTTTCTTTACTGGGAACACCGGAGATGAGAAAGGACTTACAGCAGGTCTAAGGATCCCTACTCTCAACAGTTCTTGAAAGGTCTCCCCAATTTCTTTGTGGCCATCAGGAAGTCTGTACTGCTTGAGACAGACTGGCTTCTCTGGTGGAGGAATGTAGACAGGGGTCAATTTCGCATGACCTCTGATGACAGCCTTCACCGCCCTTACCAGATACGCTTTATCAGGATACCCAAATGTGAATGTACCTCTTTCAGTCTGAATTGACTGACCTGACCATGAAGCACATCCATCTCAAGAGTATTTTTGGGTAACTCTGATACCAAAACATTTGTCATAAATCCTGATCCCTTGCCAATAGCCAATTTCAACCGTATCCTAACTGCTGGTGTAGTTTGCCCTCCCAAACCTTCTACATAAATCAATTCTCCTTTGTGATGGGAAGGATTGCCTTGCAAAAGTGTGACCTCAGCTTTGCTATCAACCAAAGCCATTATATGTGTAGGAGAAGATGACTTTGCCAACCATACAGTGACAGGTGCATATGGGCGTCAGTCACCTGCTGTCACTGCCCTCAGGGCTATGACAGGAGACTCACCCTCCCTTAATAAAGGATAAGGAACCTCCCCATCCCCTTTTCTGAGTCTCTCTAATGCCTCCCCAGGATAAAGGGATTTGGGTTTGGGTTCATGTTCAGTTTTGGGAATTGGTTTTGGGCTAACAGGAGGGGTCTGTTATGTTTCCTCTATGTCTAGGCTAATGTTATCTTCACTAGGAGTAGTGTTTCTAACCCTGACAGTTTTCCCTACTAAATGTTTCCACCTCTTTAGCATTTCTGCAGTAGAAATGCCATCTATCTCATCTTTAGGTACTCCTGCCTTTAACAGGTCCACCCACATTTCTTTCCTAGAAATAGCACACCTGGTTTTCTCTTTACCTCTGTCTTCTCTACCCCATTCTTTTTCTTCTCTGTTTTTTTTCTGCTTGTATTCTTCCTGTCTGGCCTTGACCTTATCTACTGCCCTGACAGGTTTTGTTTTAGTCTCCTCTAGCTTCCCCAACTGGCTTAAAAGGGTTGTGGCTTCATGAATCTTGCTGTTTAATCCCAGGCCTCCCAACAAGGACAATAATGGAGCCCTGAGATTAAATGGTGCAGACTTCATCAGCTTAGAGTGCAGAGCAGACGTAAAGGAAACTTATTTAATCCAGCTATACAACCCATCTCACGTAACCTGGAAATACCTTCCCCTATTGATCTCCAAGAGTAGATATTTTCCAGGTTAGTAGGACTAGCGTATACTCGGACTATTCCATCTCTCACGAGGTCTAACAGTGAAAAATTTACGCTAAACTCTCGGGCTTTTCGCATTGCCTGACATAATTGTGGATCATGGGTAACACTCCCATAGTCACTGCTACCTTACCTGACAAAACAACACTGTCCACCCCTTCATCTCAAAAGCATAGGAGCCAACTCACTAGGGGTTCCCCAGACCTTTGTTTGTATTGTTTTCCGGCTCATGGAGTTCAGTTTGTGTAAACTTCCATACTTCTACAAATTCAACATGTCTGGGGTTGTGATAATGCACCTCCCCATCTGCTATATCCTCACTATCTTGTTGCCATTTCCTATACTTAGTAATGAGTAATGAGAGGTCTGGCATACTTTTTCTTTCTCACTAGCAGATCATCATGCAAAATATCAAACTCTATCTCATCATACTCACTATCATTTGAGGATAGCACATCCTCACAATCCAAATTTTGGGATGTGACAATGGCAAGTACCCTGGCTTTACTAACAGATTTACGCTCCTTCCTTTTCCTTAAGGCATTAATTGATTTGGTCATGAGGGCTGCATACCGCTCTTGCAAATCATCAGCCCGACTAGCAGTTGAACGTATACACTCTGAAGCAACTGCTAGCTGCTCTTTAAATACCTTAACTTATGCCTCTGCCTTCTCCCTTCTATGCAATTCGGTATAAACAGCATGAAGAAAATACCAGCTCACTGTGGACACTGTCATCTTCAGTTTTTTTACTTAAATCCAACCCCCTAAGGCTAAAAAATACAAAATGATCTGAGACTTTATCACCCCAAGTCAGGTTCAAGGGAGAAGCATACTTCACAAATTCTTTAGCAAGAGGCTCCCACTCATTGTCTCTGGCCCAGATAGGTAAGCTGCACACTTCATTCTGGCCACCAGAACGCTCTGCAGCCTTGCTTTTCCTAAACAGCTTATGCAGAATTTCACCTACGCAACACACTACAGAAAAACAGGTCTGCTTCAATTGAATTATAGTACTGATCACGGCACAAGACTCCAAATGTTTGGCTTGCGTCTATCTAGCAAGGTGGTATAAGCAAGGAATCAGACTTCTGCAGTGTGTAAATGTGCTTTTACTATGCAAAGATGCTAACAGTCATTCTTTCAGTTTAAGAGACCCTCTCTTGTTTACTGTAGCTATAGAGACAATAGCCTATTCAAACTGTCAATTTAATACAACAATGGTATTTAACCCCATTGTATGAAACAGCATTTGTTTGAGAAATCTACTCAAGCCAAAAAACTGACAGTAATCTGACTAACTCACTATTGTAATATTGTCCCATGTATCTTATGTCTGATTAATATAAAAAAAAAAATCTTATTTTTAACAAACGCAACACACTTACCTACATATATATATTTTTTACCAGTTGCAGACATTTATACGTCCTGCCGTAATCGCATACCCCCCGAAGAAGAGAAAGTATTCATTACAGTTGAAATGTGGCGGGTACTTCTGTTGTATCTACTTGCATTTCAACAGATCCAGTGTGGTTACTGTTTGTGATACCAAACTGTATTTTGTGTGTATTAGCATGCAGGTTTTTTCTAATGTCCTAAAAGGATGTACCTATCCTTTTAATTCAAACTAATAAAAGATTGATATATTTTTTCAATACTTGTGTCATAACTTATCTGCTATCTGTCCTGTTTGAAAGTCCCATTTACAGGAAAACTGTCTTTCAATTATGTCTGTGTGTATGTACGTAAGTATAGCACTAACCCCCGAAGGAGCTGCTAGTATTTGATTGGGCCTGCACTCTGCTATTACACCCCTATTAACTTTGCTCAATCCCCTTGACATAGCTGTGGTGCAATGTTCGTGTGAAGCTAATAGTAAAGGATAACCCCACAATGTGCAATATAACAACAAAATACCTTTATTACCTGGGTATCCGATGTTCCACCTGCTGGAAAAGGAACAATACTCCACACCAATTGTACTTAACCAGGAATGTATGTTTACTGGAACTGGTATAAAATAATAATTACAGTATTTGCACTGTCACACAAACATAATGCAACAGCACAATAGGTATATTCACAACAGTTTAAACATTTAAAGTTGTCTTAGATGATCCCTGAGAATGCGTCTCCAATTGGGACTAGTGACAACCCCTTAACTCTGGGCACCTTCCCACTTTCAGCACACTCTGGTGAACAAATAAATGCAAAGTTATTCAATAAAATACAACACAATTACTAGGGAGCTCCCCTTACTTTATAAAAAGTCCCTTTTAGCATTAATGCAAGGCCTTGCAATGAATGATGCAGTCGTTGGTCTTCTGTCTTCTGCTAGCTATTTGTGTTGTAGAAATTGTATTCCAACAGTTGAACAAACAATAGTTAAAGTAAAGTGAATGCTAGAACTGTTCTTGTAGTGTAGTAGTACAACTGTAACTGCCTCCGATGCAATTGGCTTTGAACAACACAATGTAAGTAGTACAGTGAGGGATAGGCTTGAGGCCAGTTTAAACCCTCTCACCAAACTGGGTCCAAACAGAGGGATGTCTCTGCTCCTCAAGATCTTGGTCTATTTGCTGCGGCGACGCCGTCACACTGTTTCGCTTCACAAGTCCTCAGTTAACTCCGTCAGGGTGCCTCTGGATCCTTCCTGATCCAACCACACTGCTGCTCCAGCATGTTGTAGTGTGAAGTCCTCCTCTGGATTCAAAATGTTGCTCCACATCGAGCAGGCCGCAGTGCTGTGGGACACACCCACCCACAGCTCCTTGCAGGCAGGCAACACGTCCAGAAGAGAAAGAAATTGGCCACGCAGGCCCTTTTTATCCTACCCAGCATGCAATTCAGTACTGAGTGTTCATGGGTAGGTAACTTGGCATTCTGGGTAGATAGGTCATTGTATAATGTAAACAGTCACTTCCTGTAATATTTCTCCATGTTCATGAAAAGAAAAATAATTGAAGTCAATTTCCAGTGTAGGCCACTAGATGGCGTCAAATACTAAATTATAACACTGCTCATAGATTAACGTTGTATTACATTAGCAGGCAAAAATACCAGTGCTACATAAGTATACACAGTATGTATGTATTTGTGTGTATACGTATATTTATATGCATGTGTGTGTATATATATATATATATATATATATATATATATATATATATATATATATATATATATATAGCGATACCCTCACTTAAGAGGGCCGCAAGTTTGGTTTGGGTCCTGAGCACAGCTCTGCCAACCCCCCGGCAATCTGCACTACCCACTCTGGCACAGTTAGTATCTAGCAATACACATTAAATCACTTATACTCTAAATATGTGTGTGTGCGTGGGTGGATAACTCAAGCTCATAGACAATCTTTGAAAGTATATAACTGACTTTACTTGTTGTTTTTATAAAAGGAATAACATGAATCAAACATTTGGATTGCAACACATAAGCAGGTCCCTGCAGTAACTAGTAATAAAGATAAACAGAGTAATCAGCATAAGAAAGTATTGCTATGCAACTCTAACGCTGCCCTTTTTCAGCTACTTCCCGCATGGGTAAACTAACACCCAGCACTATCTACCTATGCAGTCAGGCCTGACTGATCTAGATGGAAGTCCAGTGAAACAATATTCGCTAGCAATCTTTCGGTGGTGCACTTGAAGAACAACTTTGTAATCCAAACGAATAAAAAGATAAAGTGTCTGTCTTTAAACAGCTCTCACCACCCGGACAAGTCCAAGTCCGATTCGTCTAGGAACAGGAATCCACCGACCTCCGAGTCTTCAATCCTTCTGGTGTACTGCAGCAAGGATGAGAAGATGTCTCTCAGGTACAGCTAGGCTGGCGGAGGGCTCTTTGGAAAAGAGCACAAGGCACAGGCTTCAGGCCTTGTGCCTCCAGCAGTCCAGCACAGACCTCCTCTTGCTAGGAGAAAGGGGGGTGTCCAAAGAGGAAGAACTAGGCCTCTCCCCCTCCTTATATATCCTCCCCCATGAGTCTCTGAGGCATAACTCCAAACATCCTGGGAACCAGCGGGGTTCTGGGAACAGTAGTTTTATAGTCCTTAAAGAGACCCCGCTACACACTCCCCCCACTTAAACTCTTTGGTCCCCAAAGATAAACTTTTAACACATATCCTGTACCAATTTTGAAAGTGCTGGGTATGATGTTGGTACAGGGAATTTCCACCAGAACTCAAAGGTGGGATTCCCTGTCCCACAGGTCACACTGGCATGAGTGGCCTGCCTAACTGTGCCAGAGAGTGAGCTGGGGTTGCCCTCCACCAAATGGTCAGTGGAGGGATTAGAGCGTTCAGCACTTCTTCTAGCAGTCACAACAGAGTCCTCAGAGCTCTCCCCCATTTAAGAGTAGGTTAGCTTCTTGGGGGGTCTCACAACTCGGCGAGCTCTCTGTTCTCTTGGGACTTCAGGCTCTGGTGCCACAGGCTCTACTTCAGGAACACATTCCGACAGCATCACTGGTTCTGGAACATCGGTCCTTTCCTCTTCTGAATAAATGCTAGGGATATCTTCCCAGCCTTCAGGCACACCACTAGATGGAATGAACTCTGTAGCTTCTGGGTTCAGTGTCCCATCCTGTGTATCCTCAGTAGGTGGGAGATCTATGGCAGAATTTCCTGGAGTTGATGAAGGCCACAGCCACTCAAGCTCTCCTCTTCCACCTTCACCTCGTTGGGAATCTTGTCCATCTCTAACCCGGGAGGTCTGAGACCGAGTGCTGGGTCCCGGGGTATCCAGAATGGAAACAGATTCAGGTGGATTTCTCACTGGAGGTATTCTGACTGCTTCAGTAAGCGGGAGCAAACGATTTCTGTGCCAAGTCTTCAAGGGCCCCACTTTCCCCTCTGGTTTTAGCTTATACACAGGCAATCCAGGTAGCTTTCTGCAAATGACATAGGGCTCCGATCTCCATCTATCAGCAAGCTTGTGCTTCCCAGGGATCCCCAGATTGCGTAGCAGTACACGGTCCCCAGGCTGCAGGTCTTGCACTCGAACCTTCAGATCGAAGTTCCTCTTGTTGCGGGCTCCCCTTTGGTCCGAGGCCGCCTGAGCTCGTTCATGGGCCATTTTCAAATTGTGTCTAAGTCGGTCCACATATCCCTTGTGGGAGGTAGCAGAGGCATGGTCTAGGGAAATGCCAAAGGCCAGATCCACCGGCAATCTTGCTTCTCTCCCAAACATGAGCCGGTAGGGGGAGTAACCCGTCACATCACTTGTGGTGCAGTTGTAAGCGTGCACCAAAGCTGATATGTGTTGGCTCCAGTGTTGCTTCTTCTCTGTCTCTAGAGTTCCAAGCATGTTTAGTAAGGTCCGATTAAACCTCTCAGGTTGGGCATCTCCTTGTGGATGATAAGGTGTAGTCCTGGTCTTCTCTACTCCCAAGGAGTCCAGTAGGTTCCGGATCAGACGACTCTCAAAGTCCCTTCCTTGGTCTGAGTGGATTCTCTGTGGTAATCCATAGTGGACAAAGTATTTTTCCATGAGCACCTTGGCCACAGTGGAGGCCTTTTGGTCTTTGGTGGGGAAAGCCTGGGCATAACGGGTGAAATGATCGGTTACCACCAGAACATTTCCCAATCCACTCAAATCGGGTTCGAGGCAGAGAAAGTCAATACACACCAGATCCATTGGACCCTGACTCTGTAGGTGGCCCATTGGGGCAGCTTGATGGGGTAGAGTCTTCCTCTGGATGCATCGTGCACAAGAATGGCAATATTCCTCCACTTCTGCCCTCATACAGGGCCAATAGAACCGGCTTCTGACAAGCTGGAAAGTTCTCTCCGCCCCTAGATGGCCATGCTGGTCATGTAAGGCAATTAGTACCGTCTCTCGGTGCTTCTCTGGGAGAAACAACTGCCACTTATCTTCTGAGTTATCAGAGGGGCACCTTCGGTAGACCACTCCCTGATGTACTTGTAGCTTATCCAACTCTTTCCTCAGCAGGCGAGCCTCCTTGGAAGGGTGATGTCGAAGTCCCTCTGGATTCTCATTCTCCAAAGCTTCAAGGACCAATCTCCCCATGGGGTCTTCCAATTGATCATAGCTCAGATCCTTTCTGGACAGCTTTGGCAGGAGTTCCTCTGCTAGTTGAGTTACCCCACAGTAGGGTTGAGGGACTCCCACTGCGGTGACTCCTATCTCCTCTGCTCTGGGGCCCCATCTTGCTTGAAACTCAGCACCCTGACAGAGTGCTCGCACTCCTTCCGGTGCTACCTGGGTCCAGTCTTCCCAGTCATTGACCATGACATGAGATCTTCGGGACAGGGCATCTGCATCCCTATTTCCAGCCCCTGGTCTGTACTTTAGACTGAAGTTGAATCCGGATAATGCAGCCAACCATCTGTGTCCGGTTGCATCTAACTTTGCAGTAGTGAAGAGGTAGGTCAGAGGATTGTTATCTGTCTTTACGGTAAACTCCGCCCCATAGAGATAGTCCTTCAGTTTGTCTACTACTGCCCATTTGAGGGCCAAGAACTCCAATTTATGAGTGGGGTAGTTCTTCTCCGAGGGAGTCAGGCTCCGGCTCACATAGGCCACTGGTCGTAGCTGCTATTCATACTCTTGATAGAGCACTCCGCCTAGGCCCTCATGACTGGCATCGACATGTAGCTCATATGGTCTGGTGGGGTCGGCATAGGCCAGGACTGGGGCCGTGGTAAGGCTCCTCTTCAAGGTTCGGAAAGCCTCTTCACACCTTGGGTTCCACTGATCTTGAACCGACTCACCGGCCCTCCTAGGTCCCAAGCCATCCTCTTCTCCTTCAGTCTTGAGCAATTCGTTTAGTGGCTTGGCAATCCGGGCAAACCCAACCACAAATCTTCTATAATAGGAGCAGAACCCCAAGAAAGATCTGAGCTCTGTGACTGTTGTCGGTCTTGGCCAAGAGGTAACTGCCTCCAACTTCTCAGGGTCTGTAGCCACTCCCTTTTCAGACACTATGTGTCCCAGATAGTTCACAGAGGATTGGTAAAACCGGCACTTCTCGGGAGAAAGCTTGAGTCCCTCTTCGCTGAGTCTTCTCAACACCTTCTCCAACCTGGCCTCATGTTCTTCCAAAGTCTTCCCGAAGACAATGACATCGTCCAAGTACACAAGGACTTCTATGAGGTTCATATCTCCAACGGTCTTCTCCATGAGGCGTTGAAAGGTAGCAGGGGCTCCAGACAGGCCCTGAGGCATTCTGTTGAATTCGAAGAATCCCACTGGGGTTATGAAAGCTGTCTTCTCTCGGTCTTCCTGGTGCATGGGGATTTGGTAGTACCCACTCTTGAGGTCCATTACACTGAACCACTTGGCACCAGCCAAACTCTGTAGGGCATCCTCTATTCTCGGTGTGGTATACTGGTCAGGGATGGTCCTCCTGTTGAGAGTCCTGTAGTCAATACAAAGCCTCAACGACCCATTCTTTTTCCTGACCACCACTATGGGGGAGGCATAGGGACTTCTAGACTCCCGAATCACACCAGTCTTCTTCAACTCCGCAAGCTGCTCCCTCAGATCCTCCAGGTCAGCTAGAGGGACCCGCCTAACCCTTTCCCTGAAGGGTTTGTCTTCTTGGAGGCGGATTCGGTGGGTGGCACTCCTGGCACATCCCACATCAAACTCATCCTTTGAGAAAATCCTCTCCCATCTAGTCAGCTGGGCCCTGGCTCTCTCCTTCCAGGCTCCAGGTAGGTCCGGGTTCTCCATGGAAAGTTTCTCCCAAACATCTCCTCCTTCACCCGTTCCTTTTACTTCTGACCAGCTGACTGGGGCCGCAGGACTCACCTGCCCCAACAGCATCCTGGCAGGGATCTCTATGGGTCTCTCCGTAGGGTTTCTCACACTCACTGGGACTCTTCCTCGAGCCTTCTTCAGGGCCTTGATTGAAATCACTTCCGGTATCACTTCCAGGCCTGAGTGGTCCTCCCTTGGATCGGATTCCAGCATGACAAAGGGGCCAGACTGCTCCCAGGTAAGCTTCACCGTGGCCCTGAGGCAGGCTACCTCTCCGGGTTGCAGCACCACTCCCTCTCTCCCAAGTCTCCACACCTTCCCTATCCCCTCTCCTGGGGTCTTCTGCTCTAGGACCAACCGTTGGTAGGTTGTCTTCAGCATGGGATGGATATTGGGATCTTGATGGTTTCTCGTCTCCACTAGAGGGGTCAGAAGTCTTCGCACCAGATCCGTATTGGTCCCTATGATGAGGGACATCTTGCTGGCCCCGGGCGGTCTAGGACACACAACTGCCAGGGTGTCAAACACCTCTGTTTTCCCCGCCACAGAGGGATCGAAGGTCAGCTTTATAGGCAGGTAACCATCGTAGGGGAAACTCTGAGCTCCCAGGCCTCATATCTCCAGCTCTTCTATCTTCTGTATAGGCAAATGGCTCAAGTGCCTATCATAGAAGTCTCTGTACAACAAAGTCACTTGAGCTCCAGTGTCCAGGAGGGCCTTCGTGTAGACTCCTTCCACCTGGATGGAGACAGTGGGGGACGGGCCGACCAATTCTTCTGGGTAGGGCCGGGTTGAGGCCACCCTCTTCTGGGGACCCGTCTTCATCCAGTTAGTTTTAGACTTTATTCTTTTTCGAGCCTGGTATGCATTGACCCTCCCCACAGTAATGGGAGTACAAACCCGCTGAGGGATGTTATTGTCTTTTATTTGTAGACATTCCTTCTGAGGGGTCTGGTTTTCTCCCTCTCTCTTCCTTCTATTCAGTTTGGAGTTCACTGAAAGGCATGGGCACCCGGTTGACTCCCTCACCGGGGCCCTCTGAAGTTTCCCGCCGGCTGGCGGTTATCCATCTTCTTCTTCTTGGGACTGGAACATCTACTGGCGAAGTGGCCACTGCCCCCGCAGTTGTAGCATAGCATCTCTTCTCGGTCTCGAGTGGGGCTTGGTGTTGGTGTATCTGGAAACAACTCCCTCCTAGGACTTGATTTCTCGGCTCCCCCTTGACCTTTCGCCATCATAGCAGTCAACATCTCCATCACCTGGGACATCTGTAACTTCAAAGTGTCCACCTCCTTATCTCTAGCGGGAGTCATGGCCGGTGTAACTATTGCTACCGGTTGTTTGACGGGCTCGGTGAGATGTTCTTCCCTTTTTTCTTCCAGTAGGGCCTCTTCCTCTCTGATCATTCGGATGAGGTCAGTGTACTCCAGATTCTTCCCATCCAGTCGGGCACGCAGTGTCCATGCAATAGGATCCATGGGTTGAGCTCCCCTCAGTACCTGTTGAGCACGGGCCTCATCTACTTTTCCTGGGCTGATCCCCTTCTTTAGGATCATCCTATGCAGGATTTTATCTAAACGTCATGTAGTCTGATAGTTTTTCACCTTTCTTCTGGTAGCAATGCTCTAACTGATAAGCAAGCTCAGAGATTTTCTCTGTCCCACCAAACACATTCTGTAATACATCTAGGTACTCCTGCGCATTACAGTCTGTCCTGCTCATCTTCAGGTTGCGTACACCCTCTAGAGCAGGCCCCTTTAGACTTTCCACAATCCTCTGCTTCTTTCTGCACTCTGGAACTTCCCATTCCTCTAGTGCCTGTGTTGCGCTATCTAACCACTCTTCAAATCCCTCTTCTTCCGAAGGTACAGGTTTCCTCCCTGAAAACATCCGGAGTTTTCTGTACCCCGACATCGGGTAATCTGTGGGATCCTTCTTGCACTGGGCCACAATCTCCCCCAGGACAGCACACAGTTCTGCGCTAAGGGTGGCCGGTGCTGGTCTGAGACTCTCGGGTGAGGTACGGGCCGCAGCCTGCGGTGATCCCGTTGGCGATGGCTCCTCCTTTATTGCGTGTGCCAACCTAAAGGATCTGTTGTCTTGTGTCCGTACACGGTTTCGCTTGCAAGCCTCCGGCATCCCATCCCAGTATTCCACTAGCGCGTACTGATATGAGATGTCTGGGTCTGATTTTATCTCCATCACCCATGGTTCATGGTCTGGGGACACTGACTTCATTAACTCCTCTACGGTCTCAGTCGACCATTTCTCCCCTGGGAGGCTAATGACCACTGACTGACTTGGGTCGGCCTTAGCCGCTTCACACCACGCTCTGACTCCCTGTGGGTCCATGCTGGTACCTCTGGCGTGTTCACCGCTGTCTCAGAAATCCCGGATTTACGAGCCCCCACGTATAGCGATACCCTCACTTAAGAGGGCCGCAAGTTTGGTTTGGGTCCTGAGCACAGCTCCGCCAACCCCCCGGCAATCTGCACTACCCACTCTGGCACAGTTAGTATCTAGCAATACACATTAAATCACTTATACTCTAAATATGTGTGTGTGCGTGGGTGGATAACTCAAGCTCATAGACAATCTTTGAAAGTATATAACTGACTTTACTTGTTGTTTTTATAAAAGGAATAACATGAATCAAACATTTGGATTGCAACACATAAGCAGGTCCCTGCAGAGTAATCAGCATAAGAAAGTATTGCTATGCAACTCTAACGCTGCCCTTTTTCAGCTACTTCCCCGCATGGGTAAACTAACACCCAGCACTATCTACCTATGCAGTCAGGCCTGACTGATCTAGATGGAAGTCCAGTGAAACAATATTCGCTAGCAATCTTAGGTGGTGCACTTGAAGAACAACTTTGTAATCCAAACGAATAATAAAGATAAAGTGTCTGTCTTTAAACAGCTCTCACCACCCGGACAAGTCCAAGTCCGATTCGTCTAGGAACAGGAATCCACCGACCTCCGAGTCTTCAATCCTTCTGGTGTACTGCAGCAAGGATGAGAAGATGTCTCAGGTACAGCTAGGCTGGCGGAGGGCTCTTTGGAAAAGAGCACAAGGCCCAGGCATCAGGCCTTGTGCCTTCAGCAGTCCAGCACAGACCTCCTCTTGCTAGGAGAAAGGGGGGTGTCCAAAGAGGAAGAACTAGGCCTCTCCCCCTCCATATATATATATGTATATATATATAAATATATATATATATATATATATATATATATATATACACAATATGTCTGCACGTTACTGTTAGGCCTTGTTCATATGGGCATACTTAAGCATACACCTGTGCTAGGGCTGTGCTTGCCCTGCACAGGCATGGGATGCACAGGTATTGCATGCATCTCTGTTCAGGCAGTCCTATTCATGTCAATCGGGACATAGCGTTTGCAAGGACAGGGCTACTACTCTCAATTTTACATCCATGTGAGTGTGGGTCCCCAAACATAGACATTGTGGATTCGGGGACCCGTCCCCACATGGATGTCAGATTTGGAACAGCAGATGTGTTTGTGCAGCTGCTACATGCTAACCGACATTAATAGGACTACCAGTATTAAGATGTACTGAACACCTGTGCATCCCATGCATTTGTGGACAAATACAACTCCCTTAAGTATGTTCGGGTGAAAAAGGCCTAACAGTAATGTTACTGTTAGGCCTTTTTCACCTGGGCATACTTAAGCGTACATCAGTGTGTGTGTGTGTGTAGGGGGGGGGGGGGGGGGGGTTCCCCACACAGACATGGGATGTGCAGGTCGCTGACAGGCTGGGAGAGACATTGATGACAGGGAGGCAGTGTGTACAGGGAGGGGGATAGTGCAAAAAATCAGTGGGAACAGTGGGCTTGACATACTAATACTGGAGTGCAAAATCTGGTGCAGCTGTGCATGGTTGCCAATCAGCTTTTAACTTGTTCAATTACGCTTTTCAATTCAAGGTTGTTCAATTACGCTTTTAACAAAAAAACAAAACAAAAAAATACTAGAAGCGGATTGGTTTCTGCACTAGTTTTGCACTCTCCAGTTTTAGTAAATCAACCCCAGTGTGTGCAGGGGAAAAGGGGGTCAGTGTATACAGGGGGCAGTGTGAAGAGAGGGTGGGGCAGTGTGTACAGAAAATCCACTTAATTAAAGTTGTAAAGGTAAATATTTTTTCACCTTAATGCATTCTATCCATTAAGGTGAAAAAACATCTGACAGTGCCAGCCCCCCCAGCGCCCCAGTTTTACTTACCTGACCCCTCGAAAGTCCCGCGCTCGCCCCTGACCTCCTCTTTTCCGCTCAGCCTGGCCGCTGATTGACTAGAGTGCATGGATTGAAAGCAGCGCAGCCATTGGCTTTGGATTTTTCCTGGGTATTCCCCAGACATTGTTGTTACCTGTTTATAGCCTTCCAATGCCGCTTACTGCGATAGCCAGCTATAGATGAGGGCGGTGGCAAGTTTTTGTTATCACAGATCGGCCCCGAACCTGGTCTTCTGGGGTCCCTCAGCGGTTGTCTCTGCTTCCCCCACGCAAGCTCCCTCGCATGGTGAGTAGCACTTGCGGGCGCGCTCCCGTGATACAGCCGGTGGCTATAGCCGCTCACTGTATCACTCGGCCCCGCCCCTGGCGCGCTGCGTCATTGGATGTGATTGACAGCAGCGCGCGGGGGGCGGGGCCGAGGTATACAGTGAGCGGCTATAGCCACCGGCTGTATCACGGGAGCGCGCCCGTAAGTGCTTCTCACCATGCGAGGGAGCTTGCATGAACGTGAGAAGTACTTGCGTGGGGGAAGCAGAGACAACCGCTGAGGGACCCCAGAAGACCAGGTTCGGGGCTGATCTGTGATAACAAAAACTTGCCACCTCCCTCATCTATAGCTGGCTATCGCAGTAAGCGGCATTGGAAGGCTAAAAACAGGTAACAACAATGTCTGGGGAATGCCCAGGAAAAATCCAAAGCCTACTTACCACCAGCTCGCAGACAACCAATCTAACAGTATGCGTTAAAAATAGGGGTTTAGTCCACACGCATTTGCAAACGCATGTGTGAGCCACAGAGCCACGTCAAGTCACCCTGGTATCTGTGGTCCTAACACTAAAATATAAGTGTCCCCGCAGTGGAGGCACATGCATTCTGATGGATAGATGAGAGCAGGTGGACTGAAGGGGAGCCACCCCTCCTTAAAGGTACAGGAGCACACCCAACACCCAGCGAGAGCAAAATGGCAGCAAAGGTGTTGGTGCACTGCTGGACCAATACAAACACACACGTGATAACAAAAACTTGCCACCGCCCTCATCTACAGCTGGCTATCGCAGTAAGCGGCATTGGAAGGCTAAAAACAGGTAGCAACAATGTCAGGTAAAAACCTGTGCAAAAACGACCTGCACAGTGGAGGTAAGTATAACATGTTTATTAGTTAAAAAAAAAATAATAACTTTACAATATATAACTTTAAGGATAATTCCCCTGTTGTGTGTATGTGTTGTTTCTAATGAGACTAAAAAGCATTGTCCAATATTTAGCTTAATTTGGGCAAACCCATCTATTGCCATCTCCCTGGTAGGGGGTCCAGCACCTTACTTTTCCCAGGGGCCCATGATGTTATTAGGAAAGCCCTGGCTGATGGAGAGGGACAGGGGAGGGGCAAATAAGGATGTCTTTGGGCATCCAATGTGCTCCTTATCACCCTCTAACATCATCATTGTTAGGAATGCCAGAAGTTGTCTGGCTTATTGATAATTTTTTGGGCCATTTTTTGGTATTTTGCAAGGACCTTCTAAAATCCCTGAGACATAGCAGACACCCTTGTTGAAACGGGCTGTTCTAGAGCACTAGGCTGACTTCATCGAGGTAAAAACTATATACAGTATTTATCGGCGTATAACACACTTTTTTCCCATGAAAATAGGTGACAAATCACGGGTGTGTGTTATACGTCGATAGTGTACCTCGGAGGGGAAGGAGGGGGATGAGCGCTGCCGAAATTCGCTGAGCCATTATCTCCTGTTTACTCTCTCACTCTAACTCTCGTTCTAACGTCACAAACACAGTCTTGCCTCTGCCACCTGCATTGGAGCAGTGTTCTCTCTATCACAGGAGCTGGTCCAATGCCAATGGTGGAGGCTGGACTGTGTGTGTGTGTGTGAGAGCCGAGTGAGAGCCAAGTAAACAGGAGATGACGACTGTGATTTTCTGCACGATTCAGGCTGCTTTGATGAGAGATAATGAGGCTGCAGATGAGCATTGAGGCTGAAAAACGGCATTAATCAGGCTCCATTAATGGGAGATGGGCTGCAGATCGACATTGATTAGGCTGCATTGAGGCTGCAGATGGGCATTGATCAGGCTGCAGATGGGTATTTATCAGGCTGCATTGATGAACACTGACCCTTAGTTTGCTTCAAGTTTATTTAAAAAAAATAAAAATCCCGAAACTTCCCTCTTAAAATGAAGGTGCGTGTTATGCGTCGATAAATACGGTACTTAAGATGGTTTGCACCTAAATGGAAGGGGTCTGTTGTACTAGGGGAAAGGTCTATGGGAAAATTGGAGGATTACTTAAACCAAGATGTATGGGAAGGGGGCATGCTAGAAATTAATAGGAAGGAAAAAAGAGTGGGTTGCGCTAGAATAAAAAATATATAAAATATGAGCAAAGTTACACCAATGTGGATAACTGAATAAATAATTTTGTCAATCCTGTGCAAAAAGAAATTAAATTGCGTAGGAATGGACTGTAATGTATCAATGAAGATAACAAGTGTAGATCCCTATTGCTAATACAAACAACATAGATAGTAGTTGATTAATCTAATAACCAAAAACCAGCCAATCAAACTGTGTAGGTAATAAAAAAATTTAATAAAAAAAGAGAATTTTTTCCAAAAATGCAATTTGCTTAATACATTAGTGAAACATAATTATAAACAGTGAGAAAAGTATATTATAATGTCCATAAAGTCTTTAGAGAAAAAATATGTTTGCAATAACTCCACGGTGATACAGTGACAGCAAACCATCCAAAATTGATGTGAATAGTGCACGACCTCCACCACAGATATTACTGCCGCTTACCAAAGGTATATGGTTCCTTGTTACAGAGAACCATACAGCGCAAATGACTGACTCCCCCAGTCCAGGGTATTCACAGGTGGATAAGGAAGATACAGGAACCCGTTATTTCTCCCAGCCTCCAAACAAACTTCCTCTCATCGGTTTTCATAAAGGAGATAAAACTCGCAATAGTGTAAAACCCCAAAAATTTAATAAAGTAAAAATACAGATTGCGCACTTACAGAGTGTCACTTAAACAAGTCGCGTAACAGATTCGAGCCGGCCTAATTTTACAATTAATTGCCCTCTGAACGATAACTCTTTGTACAACTAGTCATGGTCTGTCCTCTAGCTATTTTATAGGGTCTCTAGACCAGTGGGCTTAGGCCTTCATTCTTTTTGATACTACCAGTTTATTAGTTTGGTGTGCGGAGGATGGAGCGGGCCTCTAACGCACCCCCCCGCACTTAGACTGGCAACCCGTGTGGTCGTGCCTCTCCTGGTATGGCTTTTGACCCCTTAGTGGGGTACACCATGATTATTTCCTTAGGTGGGGTGATTCTGATTTAACCTCAGCCTCAGGACAACTCTCTCTCTGTCCCTCTAACTTTCCTCTCTCTTTTCCTACTATTCTTAATCTCTACTTTCTTTTTTGCAGCTTATGAGGTGGTCTCTCTCATCCGTGGTAATGATCGGGATACTGGGCTGCTCCCGCGTTCAACCCCTATTAGACAGTGGACTTCTAGCATGAAGGTAAGTGATTATGGGTCGTATGCCTTCTTTCCCGCTCTGCTCCATGGCTAACGCAACCTCCCAAAGACAATACCTCTGCATAGCTTCCCATAACGTACAGGGCCTTAATTCTCCAATAAAACGGAAAAAAATATTTCAACACTATCATGCTCAAAAAATAGACATCTTATTTTTACAGGAAACTCACTTTCCTAAATCGTATCAACCCTCTTTCATTCATGCAAAGTTCCCCAGATTTTATTTGGCCAACTCTGAAAACAAAACTAACAGCCCGTTCACACCTGAACGTTTTGTAGCCCTACGCCTGAAGCTACAAAACGCTGGAGGAGAAAAAATCCATTATTCTCAATGGAGATGGTTCACATCTCCACTCCATGTCGCCTGAAGCCCTACGCCTGAAGCTCAAACAAGTTCCGGACCCTTTTTTGTCGCGCGAATTGGGCTGATTTGGGCGTTTTCATTCCCATGGAAACGCTCGATTCGAGCGTTTAGCGCGACAACGAGCGTTTCTATGGGCGTTTTGACGCTGTATCTGCTCAAGAAAAAATAAGCAGATGAAAAACGGAAAATTCCTATCAAAATGCTTACCGTAATTTTCCTTTCCTGATGGACTCCATGGCAGCAACGTGTGGGTTAAGTCCCGCCTCCACTACCCTATAGGACACTACTCCCATAAATCTTTGCTCCCTGCCCAAGGCCGTGTTCGATAACTAGCCTACTCCAGCCATTTTGGGAGGGAACTCCTTCTGCCATGGAGTCCATCAGGAAAGGAAAATTACGGTAAGCATTTTGATAGGAATTTTCCGTTTTCCTGACAGACTCCATGGCAGCAACGTGTGGGAAATAACTCGCCAAACACACTCGGGTGGGCAAAAAATGCTGAACAAAAAATTTATTTAACACTGTCCACCGACAGCACCTTTAAGCCAAAATCAACAGAAGATAGACTGGCAGGTTCAACACAATAATGAGCCATAAATGTATGAATGGATGACCAAGAGGCAGCCCTGCAGATAACCTCAGGAGCCACATGACGTGAAGCTGCCCAAGAAGTAGAGAGACTTCTCGTGGAATGCGCCGTAACCGCCTCAGGAGGAGCCAAGCCCTTCTCATTATAAGCCCACTGGATCGCCTGAACCACCCATGTGGAGATGGATCTGACCGAAGCCCTAAGGCCTTTGCTTTTACCATGAAAAAGAACAAAAAGATAATCTGATTGCCGGAAAGAAGCTGTCGCCTCCAGGTATCGTTTCAAGATAACTCCCATGTCGAGAGGATGAAGATCCTGATTCCCAGCCGAATGAAAGGTAGGAAGGGTAATGTCCTGATTTTCGTGAAAGACTGAGGTAACCTTTGGGTTCAAACCCAGCATTGGCACTAGGACCACTCTGTCAGGGAAGAATGTGAGGAAAGGTTCCTTTGACCCTAAAGACTGAATCTCAGAGACTCTTTTTGCTGAGGATATGGCCACCAAAAAAGATGTCATTAGGGACAATTCTTTGACTGAAAGTGTTCTGTCCAGATGAGAGAAGAAGTCGAGAACTAGCGGTAAATCCCACTTGGGGAACCTAGGTTTCCTCTGTGGTCTAAGTCTAATCGCTCCTTTAAAAAATTGCTGAACCAATGGATGTTTAGCCCAGGATACTCCAGAAAAGGCCGAGATTGCCGAGACTTGCACACGAAGAGCGCTGACAGATAGGGGAATGTCCAGTCCGGACTGTAAGAAACCGAGAACATCCTGAACCGTCAAATTACCACTGGAGCAAGACCTGGAAGACAAGTGACTTGTGAATCTAGACCAAATCCTCTCATATACCTGGTTGGTACTTTTCCTCCTTGCACTCATGAGAGTAGGAATGGCCTCCTTTGGGCAACCCAGAGCCTCTAACCTTCCCCTCTCAAAAACCAGACCCTCAGACATAGGTGGGCTGGACAGGGATGGAGCTTCGAGCCCTGGGATAGAAGATCGGGTCTGAGAGGTAAGGGAATCGGATCTCTGACACTGAGGAGCATTAGAAGCGGAAACCATGGCCTGTTGGGCCAATAAGGTATTACAGCTATCACCTCTACTGCTTCTGTTTTGAGTCTCCGCAGGAACTGCAGAATAATAGGAGTTGGAGGAAAGGCGTAAGCTTTGTTGAACCACCATCGATCCGTCAGCGCATCCACTCCGTAGGCCTGAGGATCCCGAAACCTGGAATAATACCTCACCAGTTTCTTGTTGCAAGGGGAAGCAAATAGGTCGACCTCTGGGGAGAACCACAACGTTAGAATCCACCTGAACACTTCTTCGTGAAGGGACCATTCGTTGTTGTCCAGATTGACCCGAGACAGAAAATCCGCTTGGACGTTCTGCGTTCCTGGAACATAAGTTGCTGTAATGTTGACCAGGTTCTTCTGAGCCCAAGACATGATTGGCTCTACCTCCTGAAGAAGGGACAGACTCCGAGTACCTCCTTGTCTCCTTATATATGCCACTGCTGTAGTGTTGTCTAGTCTGAGTAGGACCGAGGTTCCTAAGACCAGATGCCGAAAGGCTAGGAGCGCCTGGAAGGCTGCCCTCAATTCTAGAATATTCGATACCATCCTCCTGGAAGGAAAGTCCCAGGTGCCCTGTGCTACTTCCGTCAAACAGTGGGCGCCCCAGCCCCTGTTGCTGGCATCCGAAGTTATTGTCACCCATGAGATGGGGAGAATGGAATGGCAATTGAATAGGTTCTCCTTCCGAAGCCACCAGAGCAGAGAGATTCTCATTGAAGATGTGATCCGGATAGGTTGCATCTTGTTGCCCAGCCATTGGTGAAGAAACCCCTTTTGGAACGGTCTCATCTTCCATTGGGCCCACTTCACCATTGGAATCGTGGCCACCATGGTGCCAATAATCCTCAGGCACTGAAGAGCCGGAAGATGGGAGGCTGAGAGGGCCGGACGAATTCTGTCTCGAATTACCACTACTTTCTCTTCGGGTAAAGAGATGGTACCCCTCACTGTGTTGAAGAGTGCGCCTAGGAACACAAGAGACTGGGAGGGAATTAACTGACTCTTTTCTAGATTCAGGATCCAACCGAACTCTTGAAGAGTGGAGATAACCTGACCCTTGTGCAGTAACAGACGGTCTCTGTCCTGGGCTAGCAGCAGAAGATTGTCCAAATAGTGGTAAAGACGAATTCCCTTGGTTCTCAATAGAGCCACTACGGCCAACAACACCTTTGAGAACACTCGGGGGGACGTTGAAAGTCCGAACGGGAGACACACGAACTGGAGATGTAGTTTTCCTACTGAAAATCGCAGAAACTGCTGAAAATCTTCTGCCACAGGGACATGAAAGTAAGCGTCCTTTAGGTCTATTGAAATCATCCAGTCTCCTGACTGGACTGACTGTTGTATTGTAGACAAGGTTTCCATCTTGAACCTTTCCTTCTTGATAAAACGATTCAGATGTGTAAGGTCTATAACTGGTCTCCAAGAACCGTTTTTCTTCTGGACCATAAAAAGAGGGGAATAAATTCCTCTCCCTCGTTGATCGTCTGGCACGGGTACGGCAGCGCCTTGAGCCAATAAAGATTTCACGTAGGCCAACAAGATCTGCCTTTTTTCTTCTGTGGCTGGAAATGAAGTGGGAACATACTTTAGTCTTGGGGACCTGCAGAAGGTCCAAGAATGGCCTGAAGAGACCGTTCTGACGGTCCAGAGGTCCCGGATTGAGGCCGCCCAGACATGCCGAAAATGTAGAAGACGAGCCCCCACCTGGCCTATCTGAGCGGGCCCAATCTCAAAAAGATTTGGTTGGTTCCCTCTCTCCTGACGCACTGCTCTTGGCGGATTTCTTAAAGGATGACTGCCTTGATTTCCATGATCTGGAATATTCCCGACCCGGTTTATAGCTACGGGCCTCCCTGGCCTGCTCTTGATACTGCTTTTTAGGAAAAAATCTCCTCTGGCTTTTTAAGCGTCTATCCTGGGGAAGAAACCCCGACTTACCACCAGTGGCCCGGGTTATGGCATGACCTGGGACACTAGGCGGATGATGTCAATCGAAGCCTCCCCCAGAAAAGCCGAAGCAAGCCGCAACTCCTGGATAGGAGAGTTTTTAGCGACTTCATCCGAAATGTTTCTGAGAGTATCATCCACACCGTCCGTCCAGACTTCCATGGCTTTGGACATAGCCGCTAAAGCCAATGCTGGCTTGCATGCCATACCAGCAGTGAGGTAGACTCTCTTTAAATCGGAATCAATCCGCCTATCTAAGGCATCCTTGAATGAAACTGTATCCTCCAATGGAAGGGTCACATGTTTTACTAATCTCATCACCGCTGCATCCACGAGTGGAGCGGATTCCAGATACTTGACCTCATCCTCCTTAAAGGGATATAACCTTAGGACTTTTGAGAGCATACTATTCTTTTTCTCAACTTTACTCCATTCATCCGTGATGACCTCACCAAGTTCAGACAGGAATGGAAAGTTAAGACGCTCCCTTTTAAGTTGCTTGAAATACTTCCTTTGTTTGGAGGGATTAGCCACCTCATCTTCCCAGTTCAAAGCCTCTCTGATGGCCTTCACCAAGGGAGAAAGTAAGGCAAAGTCAAACCCCACACAGGGGCTATCTTCCTCAGATTCACTGTCTGAAGCAGCAGCTGAATGGTGGCTTGTTAAAGAGGACTCCCAAAGCTCTTGAGCATGCGCATCCCTGACTGGTGACTGAGGTGATTCTGACTGAGGCACAGGGGTCTGATTGGCCCCGATCCCCTTGAGGGATTCTTTCACCACTTTTTCCACAAGGGATCTTAGTTGCTGGTCCGTACCCCCTCTCTCACTAGAGGCTTTGGAAAAGCAGAGGTCACACAGGGATTTCCCAATAGGAACTTGCGATCTGCATCCCCAGCAAGTATTAATAACAGAGTGGCTGGAATGAGCCCTGGAGGAGCGAGATCGATCCTCGCTACGGCGCCCAGATCTTGAGGGTGAGCCGTGATGTTTAGACTTAGAATATGAGTGCCGGTGGTAAGACTTAGAAGAATCGCTTCCTCTGTGCGTTGAGCTGCGTTGCTGTGCTGATCTAGATGGGCTAAGACAGAGATAGAAGAGACATACAGATAAGGAAAGATAACACACTGACTAATACCGGACCACTCCCCCCCCCCCTTACTTCCTCCCCAGACAGTACCTATTAAGAGAGGGCTGGCCACATACAGGCGGAGGTGAGTCCATATCTCTAGGGGTTTCCATAAATGCTGCAAAGACATATAAGTAAGGCTGAGGGCATCAAACACACACACGCCCACCCCCTTCTTCCCAGAAGGCCACCTACCTCCACAGCAGAAAACCTGGACAAGGGGAAGTCACGAAACAACCTGCAAGCATTCCCAAAGCCTGCAGGCTATTTTCTAAGTTTAAATAAGGCGCCTTAATGACGTCATCACCGCGTCCTGTGTACCGCTACTGCGCATGCGAGAATAGCGTCATTCCCGCCGCCACCGCGCACGCGCGAACCAAGCCTCGAACCTGTGCCGTACGCGCGCATGCGCAGAACGAACGTACCGACGAAGACCCGGAAGTGAGCACCGGCGGAACGCAGGCTAATCCGACCGTCACGCCTATACCCACATACACAGACACAGAAAACGAACGGAAAATGAAGGAGAAACGACAAGAAAATAAACACAAACTGCTGCCATGGAAAAGAGGAACACTCTTACCGCTCCCACACGATCGTCTCCGGGCCGAAGGTAAGCACAATACATACCGGACTTCTCAGGGCAAAATAGGTCACCTGCTATTTAGCTGGGCTATCCGACCAAGTGCGCAGCCTGCCTGCCAGTGGCTAGGCTTCTGGCTTCCTCCAGCGCTTATATCCAATGCCCACTCCATACCCCGCTAGTAGCTAGGGCTTAGCGGAGTCATGCGACAATTCCATCCAGTCGCAATTCGGCCAAACCAACGATGGAACCGTGTGGGAGCAATCTTCAGGTAGAAAGACCATACGTCTGGTCCTACGGAGGAGGACAAAAAAAGAACACGGCCATGGGCAGGGAGCAAAGATTTATGGGAGTAGTGTCCTATAGGGTAGTGGAGGCGGGACTTAACCCACACGTTGCTGCCATGGAGTCTGTCAGGAAAATATTTTTCCTATTGGCTGAAAAAAAAACGCCGAAGTTAAAAAACGCTCGTTGTCGCGCGTTGTAGTGTAACAAAACGCTCGTTGTCGCGCGACAAACCGCCGGTAAAAACGTTCAAACACGCTACGCTCAGGTGTGAATGCAGCCTAAAGGCGTCTGCTTGTTTTTTTCATGTAGGACGCTGTCCTCTCTGGTCTCTGAATTTAGGGACCCGGAAGGCAGATTCCCCCTAATTAAAGTCCTCATTGCAGAACAACTCTATTCCCTCATTTCATCTTATGCACCTAATAAGGGACAAGTTTTTTCAATCCCTCTTCCAAGCACTGGCCCCACTTACAGAAGGTATAGTCATTTATGGTGGCGACTCCAACATAGCTTTTGACGCTGGTACCAATAAAACACGCCCCCCCCAGGCAAAAACCAGATATGCCCGACCAGGCAGAGTCTAAAGGTGGCCAGACAATTATTTCATTATGGGCTGGAGGATATCTGGAGTGAACTTAAACCCAGGGCTAGAGATTACACACACTTCTCCAGCTACTATCAAACCTTTGTGAGAATTGATCACTTTTTTATTCTCCAACACCATGTCCCGTTGGCACAGCGGTCGGTCATTAGGGACTCTGCCTGGTCAGACCATTCTCTTGTCCCATTATATCCATCTCCATTCTCAGCAATCCGACCCAGGTACAGGAAATAGAAAAACACATTCAGGAGTATTTTAGATTAAATTATGTAGATGAGGTCTCCCCCTCCTCTCTGTGGGCGGCCCCATAAGACTACGATTAGAGGTCACCTATTCCAAATCTCCTCTAGATTGCGTAAGGCTCGCAAGGTGGATATCGAGAGGTTGGAACGGGAATTTGCTACATTGAGCAAACTGCATAAATCTAAACCCTCCTCAAGCTCTGCTGACAGATTAGATGCTGCCCTTACTGTGTTGAATTTAGCTCTAACCGCTCTTGTGGAAAAGGACCTCAGATGGTAGGGAGGACGCTTCTATCACCAAATGACAAACACGGCAAGGTTATCTCCTAAAACCAGATCTTATACTCACCACAAAATAAAATTCAATGACGGTTCCCTCTCACAGAATCCTCAAAATATTATGGAAGCCTTCCATGATTTCTACCTTACTCTTTATAGCAAACCAGAGTCGGACCCCCCACTTGAAGCCATTAACTTATTCTTGACCTCAGTACAAATTCCCAGGCTAAAAGAACAGCATAGGGAGGAACTTGATTCCCCAATCTCCACAGAGGAAGTAGAGCAGGTCATTAAAAATCTTAAAACTAATTCAGCTTCGGGCCCAGATGGCTTCTCTGTACCTTACTACAAACACTTCTCCCAGATACTTGCTCCATACCTAGCACACTTCTTTAATCATCTTAGGTCTGGGACACCACTGGACACATCCATGAATTCAGCGTTCGTAACCATAATCCCTAATCCGGGAAAAGACCCCAGCTAACTACAGACCTATATCCTTGATCAATAATGATCTCAAAATCTTGACTAAAATTTTAGCAGATAGAATCTCCAATTTCATTAGCCTGTACATTCATGGGGATCGGGTCGGTTTTATCACTGGGAGACAGGGACCAGATCAGATCAGGAGAGCAGTAGACGTAATCTCCCTTTTGAGATCGGGTTGGGACGGGGGCCCCCCCAACAGGGATTCCTGCTTTCCCTGGACCTTAAGGCCTACGATTCGGTCTCCTGGTCTTTTCTGGTCCCTACCCTTGAAAATGGGGATTTGGTCAGTCCTTTATGAATATAAGAAAAAAAAAAAGAAAAAAGACTGTGCTAAAACATCGTAACAATACCTGGAAGCTGCCTACAATCAAACTAACAAAGTCCTAAATCATATACAAACACAAAATTGTGGCGCTAAACCTTGTATGAATTAAAGTAAAAGCATATATATGCCAAAACTCTCAAGTGTACAAAAAACAATAACAAAAGCAAAAATAAATGAATATGAGGGGTAATTGCACCAATGTGCAACTACTCCCAAGACAGAATAGTGTGTCCCATGAAGTGCCAAGTGTTCAATGGATGTCTATAGGAGTCTCGATGTAGTCAGGCACCGACGCTCAAACAGACTTGCCAGAAGTAGACTTCACAGATGATATCACAGTAAGCAAATAATGAGGTACTCTTACCGAATCCATTGGACACAGCCACCCTGCAGTGGTGTGTCATACAGGCTTATAGTGCTCAACCTCCTGCTCTAAGATAAGGCAGACTCCAGGACCGGTGTTCTGCCCTATAGTGTCCGGCCATCATATAGCGTCCGCCCCGTACTGCGCATGCGCAGTACGGAGCAGACGAAGCTTCGGAAAATTTCCGAAGCTGAACGGCGCCTGCGCCGTGAGTGGAGGTGGTAGCCCCACCATCCAAGCGGACATAGGGTTGTGAGTATTAAAGGGCCCCTCGCGGGCGAGCTTCGCTCGCCACTCTTCGGGCTTGGCCTCGCTGCGCTTGGCTCTTTTTTATTCCTACTCTATGTCCACTTGGATAGTGGGGATAGAACCTGGACTCACGGCACAGGCGCCGTTCATCCTCGGCAATTTTCGGAATCTGTGTTGCTGTGTACTGCGCATGCACAGTACACAGCGGACACTATACGATGGAGGACGTTATTAGACAAGACACCGGAACCAAACGTGAAGGATGACAACCCCCGTGCAGATCAGCGGACATCAGGACTGAAGACTCGCAGTTCCATTCAATGTATAAGGAAAAAAGATGCAACAAAAAAAAACAGAAGGACTTCGATAGTGCAGGTCAGCTTATAAAATTGAATTTATTCACATCAAAATGTGACAGTAAAAAGAGATCTCGGTACATAAAAAGGCATAAGACAAGCTGGTCCGACGTGTTTCGACTCAATAGGTCTTCTACTGGGGCATATCTCTAGCCTCCTCACACTGCCCAAACATTTATAAACTAAGCTTAATGAGGATATGACCTGGCCCCACCCCCTCAGCTGAGAACCGGAAGTAATGTCACTCAAACATGTGACAGGGGTCAGGTCACATCCATACAAATATTATATACACAAACAATATATAATATAGATCCGTTCATAAATGGCATCATCAGAATGTAATGTATACTAAATGCAGAACCAACCATTGGACGTAGGACCAAAATACTCGAGGCTGAAGGGAAATTCTTCAACTGACATCATCAACCTTCGACCCTCGGCAGACACAATATTATCCATAAGGCAGTGCACCCCCCCCCCCCCATATTAGCTAAAAGGCACTCTTTAATGCATTGAATAGCCGCCATTGCCCAGGTCAGGTGGAAATGAACGCACCCCACATGACATACCCATCGAATGAGATTGTAACAGTACACCAGGTGGGACACCAAGCGCTTTCCCACCAAACCAAAATATCTGTTCAGTCGCCCAAAAGGGCAGACATGCTGTGCCATTGATACGGTCGCATTCACATCAATACGTCATCATGGCATGGGTGAGGCAGTGCCCCAGAAGCGACACATCGCGTTACTTCCTGTGCATGGAGAAAAGGTCTAAGTGTCAGCAAAAAAGTACGAATAATACCCAGAGAAAGAAAAACCAAAACAAAGTCCTCGTCCAATGGTCTAGTTCTCATTACAAACGGGCCGAAGTCAACAGACCTAAAAAATAATCATAATGCTTCCAGATCGGGGACATATCAAAGCCCCAAAATAAAAAATTGTATTTCAAACAGATATAATCCAAAAACATTGCCATAAACCTACATAACTACAAAATAGCTGAAAAGTATTACGACAATATTAAAACCATATTTCCACCAACGACTAAAAAATTAGGGTAAAAATGCCCGAATAAGTACTATATTACATCTACCCCCTAATAGAAAGGAGAGGTTATATAGCTCCCCCTTAAATTACTCCTGCCCTCCCCCGCATAGAAGTTATTAGGAAAGTACGAGAAGTGTCACTCACCCTTGGTTAATGAAACTGTTGATGTCCCATTCAACATTCATACCTAAGGGCGAATAACACTTCAACTCATATATCCAATATGTTTTGAGTCTAGTGACCCCTCGTACACAAGAATCCCCACGCCAATGTGGAACGAATTTATTAATTAAACCTGGATAACCTGTTATGATGCTCCAAATAATGACGTGGGACACTATGTTTGGTGCACCCCTTTCTAATTTTGGCCAAATGCTCATTCACTCTGATAGAGAAAGTACGGATGGTGCGTCCCACATATTGTAGCTTGCATTGACAAGTGATCAGATACACAATGAAACTAGTTGCACATGTCATGAAATGTCTCATTGTGTAGCTGTGAGAAGTGATAGTGTAAGTAAAGGTGTCGGTTTTATGCCTACCCACCACATTGTTTAGGCAGACATTTCACTTTCTACATGGAAAGTAGCCCTTACACTGCTGGAAAAAGGACACCGTCCTTGGGGGATCAACGACATTAGGAGCAATGTCGCCCCAAATGGAGCGGGCACCCCAAAAGATTATGCCCGCCCGCTCGGGAGAGAGGGTCCCAAGACACAATCACTACGCAACACCTTCCAATACCTGGCCATAATTTTCTTAATCTCCTTATGCTGAGTAGAGAAGGAAGTAAAAAACGACCATCTAGATTTATTCTCTCTAGGTACCTTCGGACGGTCCACAAGTAAGGAACCACGATCCACCCTCGATACCGCCTCTATATCTGCCTCAAGGGTACTTGATCTGTAGCCCTTCTCCAAGAATCTATGTTTCAAGATTTGGCATTGTTGCTGGAAAACTACATCACTGGTGCGATTCCTTCTAAGGCGAAGGAATTGTCCATGGGGGACCGTCTTCAGCCATTGGTCATGGTGACAACTACCGACAGGAATGTAACCATTCCTGTCGGTAGGTTTGAAGTAAGTCCTGAATTCCAGGCCACCACTCGTAGCCAGGATCTCCAGATCCAAAAAACGGACACTATCACAGCTAGCCTCGTAACTAAGAACTATCCCACGATCATTGTCCTTCAAAGTGGCCATGAAGCTATCCAAAGACAGTCTGTCTCCCTTCCATAGGAGGAGGATGTCGTTTATATACCTCGCCCAGAGGACCAATTCTGGTCACTCATGGGCATAGACGACATCCTCCTCCCACTGGGCCATGAACAAGTGGCTAAACTGGGGGCATATTTAGCCCCCATGGCCACTGCCTTAACTTGGGAATAAAAAACACCCTGAAACCAAAAATAGTTATGTTCTGTAGCAACTTTAACAATTCCATAATAAAATTCCTCTGTATCAGGGGGAGGGATGAATTACGAACAGTTCAACCAAGTGTACAGAGCGGAAACATCTGCAGTCACTAAAATAAGACCTTCCTGGAATTGAACTGCCTCCAGGAGCCTGATGGCATCCTTAGTGTCCTTCTAATAAGATGGAATAAGTTTTACCAGCGGCTGAAGGTAAAAATCAATATACCTACCAATCCTCGAGGTCACAGAGTCAATGCAGCTCACAATAGGGCGACCTGGAGGATTGGTAGGGTTCTTGTGAACCTTAGGGAGGTAATAGATAATGGGAATTTGTGGGGCGGTAGGGACAAGATATTCCTTCTCTTTTTTATCCAAGATGTTCAAAGAGAAGCCCTCTTCCACTAACTCTATCAAAGCCTTCTTGTACTTAGCAGTGGGGTCGCCGTGCTGCGATCATCTAAAAGTCTCAACATCTCTTTGTTGTAATTTTCCTTATCGAGAACAACAATCATGCCGCCCTTATCGGCAGGACGGACGATGAAACTTTTCCTCTCACAAAGTGATTTTAATCGCAGTGTGATAGCCGGATCCTGGTGCATCTTCTTTACAGGCAGGGCTTCAAGATCATTTAGTACTAAATTCCTAAATACATTATCGAATGAGAGGTGGTATTATGTGGGTTAAACAACGAGGGATTTGAAAGCCCAGAATGTACATTCAGACTTTGTCCCTCTGTTCTCACAATTTTTGGGGGTACTGACAAAAAATTACGTTGGATGTTCAACTTACGGGTGTATTTATGTATGTCGATAAATGTGGCGAACTTGTTCAGTTCACGAGGTGGAACAAATTTTAAGCCCTTATCTAACACACACGTTTCGGCTTCCGTAAGTGTGACTTTACTCAAATTAAAAATGCCTGTGCCTACTGTACTCTTTTCCTTTTTCCTTTGAATTCACCACCCCCCTCTGGTGCCTCGTTTCGTTTTGGGATTCTGGAAAAATGGGGGGGCCATAAAAACCTGACTGTTGAGATGGTCCATGGGAGTTGGGATCATAATTATAATTATAAGGGTTCCTCATGGAATCTTATGAATATAATTAATGCACTTTACTCATCCCCATCAGCCCAAATCAAGATGCAGGGGTATTAATCAAACCCCTTCCCAATCTTTTGAGGCATGAGACAGGTATGCCCCTTATACCGCTGATCTTTGCCATGATCATCTCGACTCTGGCCATCACCATTAGAACTAATCCTGATATAAAGGGGATCCAATGTGGGCCAAAATCTCATAAATGCGCACTATTTGCAGATGATGTATTACTTTTGATATCGTCTCCAAACACTTCCCTCCCGATTGTGTGCAAATTGCTGGATGATTTTGGCAAAGCTTCAGGACTTACAGTCAATTACTCCAAATCCCTAGCACTCAACATTAATTTACCTTCTCAGCCAGGGGCGGGCTGGGCCGGGGGGCAGGGTGGAAATTTCCCCCCAGGCCGTCTTACTTTTAATCAAAACAGCCGCTGTTTGCTGACACTTTTTTTTTTTTCTTTGAGGAAGTTGGCCGCCGATTGGCTGTGTTGCTGCTGCGCTGCATTCTGGGAGTTGTAGTCTGGTGGGTAGAGACTGGAGGGAACTGAGCAGCACAGCAGGTAACTCCAACTCCCGGCAGGGAGACCCATCACTTCACAGGAGGGGCCGGCTAGCCAGCAACTTCAAGCTATCATTCTCCTGCTGCTCTGTTCCTAGCAGCTGCACCTGCTTTGTGATAACTCTCCTACTGGCTGCAATGTATCACTCTTCACTCCTATAACCTCTCTCTCCTTCCAGGACACATCACGTTTGGTTTGTTTCTGTTTAGTTTCTTCCTTCATTTTTCCCAGGCTGATTTCACTCATGCTTCATCCCCCTCCCCCTCCCTCTGTGTACTCATCTCTCCCAGCCGGTACAATCTTGCTGTAGGTAAGTCAGACTCTCCTTGCACCAATTTACTTATCTTTTTCCCATTCATTTTATCCTCTTCTGTTTTGTAATTCTGCTCTCCTCATATAAATCACTGTAGCCTCTCAGCTCTGGGCATTCCACAGATGTACTTGGGCTGACACCCTTTCCATCCCAGTTTACTTTTATCTAATACAGTAGTTCTGTCAGAATCATGCCTCTAACACATGCAGCCCTTCACTCTCTCTTATACTACAGAATTAGGGCTTTTTCACACTAGTGCAGTGACTGCCATTTTTCCACACTGGAAAAATACCAGTCACTGCTAGAGCACATAGAATACAACTGTTCTCTATGTGCTCCATTTACACTGCAGCGCAGTCCAGAGGTGCAGTAAGCTGCAATAAAATACAGTAAGGCCAGGTTCACACCGGAGCGATGCGGGAACGCCGCAAATCCGCGGCGTTTTCCCGCATCGCATGCCTCCCGCCGGCAGTTCACACTGCCCTATGCGGCCTGCTGGGAGTGTCAGTGAAATGTTAATGACTCCCCCAGATCAGTCCGCATATCGCAGTGCGATCTGCAAACTCGGACAGGAATCGGATCGCATGGTGTGAACACCCATGCGATCCGATTCTGCTGCGGACCAAAAAAAGGGTCCCGTGTGAGTTTGCGGCGGGTGCGATGCGAATTCAGCCATACTATCTGTATGGCTGAACTCGCATCGCACAGAGATCGGATGTGATTTGCACTGCAGTGCGGTGCGAATCACATCCAGTTCTCGCTTCCGCAGCAGTGTGAACCCAGCCTTATTCTACATTTTATCACAGTGCACCGGATGGCACTGACATAGTTATCAATCAGTCCTTCTCAAACTGACAGCAATGCAGCAGCATTTTTTTCCTTCCAGTGACCCCACAGCACGTCACAAACATTATGGCACTATTACCCCGATTCCCTCCTCCACCTGGGGGGGGGATGCAGTTTGCTATCTTTGCCTGGGCACTGGATGACCTTGTCCCCGCACTACACAGAGGGATCACCTGCAGAAAAGACTCGGGAATGGTACAGTACATGATGTCCTGCTGGGAGCTGGCCAGTCCCTGTGGGTCCTGCTGGAACTAATCATGGCCTGTTGGCAGTGGCGGCTGGTGCTAAAATATTTTGGGGGGGGCAAACAAACTGAAAAAATGTGAAAAAAATACATCATATGCAGCCACTGTGCCATCAAACGCTGCCAGTGTGCCCAATGCTGCCAGTGTGCCAAAATCTGCCAGTGTGACGCCCGCTCGCCTTCTGCCCTGCACTTACCCTGTCTTGTGGGGCAGCAGGTGACAGCAACATGCGTCTCCTGCACTTCTTCTCCCATCAGGCGTCCAATAGCGGCAACTGTTGTTTCAGCCAATCAGGTGACAGGTAACATGACCTGAGCAACCTGATTGGCTGTGAGGCAGGTCAGTGTTAGGAAAGCGATGTCTTTGGTTCTCTAACACACCAATGAGTAATCAGCCCACTGTTTTTCCCTTTCGGAAGCCTATTAGAGCCCATGGCTTTAATCAGGAAGCCTATTTGAGCCTATGGCTCTAATCAGGCATTTCCAAAGAAACTCTGCCACTGTAATTCATATGCATGGCACCCAACAAGGGACCAGGCACATGAATAGGGGGCGGCAGCGGCGACCATAGATAGATTTATGCAATGCATGAATCTATGTGAGAGCGAGTGACACGGGGGCGGCGTTCCTGCGCCTTTATGGACGCACCACCGCTGCCTGTTGGTCCTACTGGGAGCTGGCTATGGCCAGTGGCCAGCAGGACCCAGAGGTGAGCAGGACCCACGGGCTGGGAGATGGGCATGCACCTGTAGGTCCTGCTGGGAGCTGATCATGGCCTGTAGGGCTCTGCTGGCTACTAGCCATGGGTAACCTTGTAATACAAGGTGGGCATAGATAGTGAACTGATTCGGGGTTAAAGTGGGCCACTTGACTGGACTTGCCCCCCAGGCCTAAGGCTGTCAGCCCTCCCCTGTTCTCAGCTGGTATCTCAACTAAAAGACAATTTCAGGTTTGGCTGGACGGACTCTGTGCTCCCCTACTTGGGGATTAATTTGACAGATTCTATAGACAGGCTGTACTCAGCCAACTACCCTGTCACATTTTGCAGACTGGAAGACGATCTCGCCTTTTGGGACCAACTGGGCATTTCCTGGTTGGGTAGGGTAAACTCTATAAAAATGACCTTACTCCCATGTATCCTATATCTCTTTAGATCCCTACCTATCCCTGTGCCTAGGGACCGGCTTCGAATCTTTCAGTCCAAAATTATGCAGTTTATCTGGGGATTCAAGGGACATAGAATTTCAAGGGGAACCCTCTTCCGCATCAGAGACCAGGGAGGACTGGGAGTACCGAGCGTTCTTTGAAATTACCAAGCAGCTTAACTTTCCCAACTATCTACTTGAAAATAGCTCACCCAGACTGAGTGCACATGGAAAGGCAGGCCATACCAGGATACACCCTCGACTACATTCTATGGTGCCCTTCCAAGGATAGTCTGGCCATACTAGCACCCACTAGCTAGCTCTCTGGGATTCCCTTAAAACTGACCCGCACTTGATCTCTAGCTGGCTTCCACTCTCCCATATTTTCAGGAATCCCCTCTTTCCCCCCGGACAAAACATTAGGGCCTTTCACTGATGGTTGGATAAGAGGTTATACAGGATTGGTCACTTTGTAACCTCTTCAGGCCCCATCACTTTAACTCATTGCATTAGTAGACTTGACATGCCAGGAACGGAGAAATTCAGATTCCATTAAATTTTCCACTTTCTCAGATCCTTAGGGCTATCTACTCCTAAACCCCCATCCATAACTGAATACAAGCTTTGGTGTGGCCAGGCCATGGAGCAGGGGGGGGGGGGGGATATTGGTGATTTACCAAGCCCTGGCTCAGGCGGACTCTAAAAGGCTTTTCATGCGTGAATGGGAAACTGATCTACAACAATGGACCCTAGTAGAATGGCATAAGGCAGTGATGGCGAACCTTGGCACCCCAGATGTTTTGGAACTACATTTCCCATGATGCTCATGCACTCTTCAGTGTAGTGGAGCATCATGGGAAATGTAGTTTCAAAACATCTGGGGTGCCAAGGTTCGCCATCACTGGCATAAGGCATCAGTCAACGCTACAAAAGGTCTACTTAACATAGCATTGGTCGAAGCTAACCTAAAAATCCTGATGCGGTGGTATATGGTACCTCTACGACTGGCCAGAATTTACCCGAATGCGTCCTTGTGTTTTCTCAACTGTGGCCATTTCGGCTTTTTTCTACATATTTGGTGGGAATGCCCGAAAATTAGGAATCTGTGGCACAACGTCTTTCATATTATCAGGAAGATTACCTCAATACCCTTACCTAAATCACTTCAGTACGCATTACTTAATTTTCCCCAACAAGGTATTCCAAAATGATCTCAAAATCTTATTAGGTTTATCCTAATAGGAACTAAACTGACAATTGCTCGAGCCTGGAAGCAGTCCACGGTGTCCCTGAGGCTAGTCAAACGGAAAATATCCTGGATTATGGCCCAGGAAAAAAACGGTCAGCATCTTCCTGGACACAGTAGACAGACACACAGCAGTGGGGGAACCCTGGATCAGCTACATCTCTGGATCGATACATTACTCTGCCCCGCCGGACTGATCACAGATGAAAGAGTTCTTCATCTGAAGCTACTGATATGCACTTCTCCTCTTCTTTTTCCCACTCTATCACTTTCTCTTTTTATTCTTTTTATTCTCTCTTCTCTATTGACTCCTGGTCTCCTTTGTTTCCTCCTTTGTACCTCTACGACTGGCCAGAATTTACCCGAATGCTTCCTTGTGTTTTCTCAACTGTGGCCATTTCGGCTTTTTTCTACATATTTGGTGGGAATGCCCGAAAATTAGGAATCTGTGGCACAACGTCTTTCATATTATCAGGAAGATTACCTCAATACCCTTACCTAAATCACCTCAGTACGCATTACTTAATTTTCCCCAACAAGGTATTCCAAAATGATCTCAAAATCTTATTAGGTTTATCCTAATAGGAACTAAACTGACAATTGCTCGAGCCTGGAAGCAGTCCACGGTGTCCCTGAGGCTAGTCAAACGGAAAATATCCTGGATTATGGCCCAGGAAAAAAACGGTCAGCATCTTCCTGGACACAGTAGACAGACACACAGCAGTGGGGGAACCCTGGATCAGCTACATCTCTGGATCGATACATAACTCTGCCCCGCCGGACTGATCACAGATGAAAGAGTTCTTCTTCATCTGAAGCTACTGATATGCGCTTCTCCTCTTCTTTTTCCCACTCTATCACTTTCTCTTTTTATTCTCTCTTCTCTATCGACTCCTGGTCTCTTTTGTTTCCTTCAAAATTGATTTCTTCAGGTACAATATAGTACTTGACAGAATATTTGCGGTTTAGTTTGATAAATGGTTGTGTCAAGCAATAGACTTTCGTTTATTCCTCTCCTATACTAGTGACCTTACACCACACACAGGCTCTCTCAAGAGCCCTGAATACATCTCCATTTACCAGATGTTCTTAGTTAACTGTATGTTAGATTTTGGGGAGGGGATGTATCCTGGCTTCCAGCAGAGTTAGCTCCCCTTAGGGGTGATGGAGCTGGGGGTGCATTTGCCTTTCCTGGATGTTGATGGGTCCCTGGTGGGTATGGGCACGTTTGACGCTCATTTATTTGAAGTTATTTAGATTCCATTTAAACAAAGATTCAACATAAAAGAACTGGAATCATTTTAGGTTTTTTACTCGACAAAGTATGTACAGTATTTGTTACACATTATTTTTGTCTGAACTATACAATGTTCATGCTTCGCTGTACTTCTTTGTTCATTCAATAAAAACCTATTGAAAGTAAATTAAACAAATTACAGAATGTTACTCCTCAATCTATAACAATGGGGGGGTAAAGACACTGATGTTTATATACAGCATCTCACAAATGTGAGAACACTTCTCACATTTTTGTAAATATTTTATTATATCTTTTCTTGTGATAACACTGAAGAAATTACACTTTGCTACAATGTAAAGTAGTGAGTGTACATCTTGTATAACAGTGTAAATTTGCTGTCCCCTCAAAATAACTCAACACACAGCCATTAATGTCAGTACACCCCTAAGTGAAAATGTCCAAATTGGGCCCAATTAGCCATTTTTCCTCCCTGGTGTCATGTGACTCGTTAGTGATACAAGGTCTCAGGTTTGAATGGGGAGCATGTGCGTTACATTTGGTGTTATCCTTCTCACGCTCTCATACTCATCACTGGAACTTCAACATGGCACCTCATGGCAAAGAACTCTCTGAGGATCTGAAAAAAAGAATTGTTGCTCTACATAAAGATGGCCTAGGCCAGTGATGGCGAACCTTGGCACCCCAGATGTTTTGGAACTACATTTTCCATGGTGCTCAACTACACTGCAGAGTGCATGGGCATCATGAGAAATGTAGTTCCAAAACATCTGGAGTGCCAAGGTTCGCCATCACTGGCCTAGGCTATAAGAAGAGTGCCAAGACCCTGAAACTGAGCTGCAGCACGGTGGCCAAGACCATACAGGTTCCACTCAGAACAGGCCTCGCCATAGTCGACCAAAGAAGTTGTGTGCATGTGCACAGTGTCATATACAAAGTTACATAGTTGGTAAGGTAGAAAAAAGACACAAGTCCATCAAGTCCAACTTGTGTGTGTGCACTTTTCATTCAATATTACATTGTATGTCCCTGTATGTTGTGGTGGTTTAGGTGCCTATCTAATAGTTTTTAGAAATGATCTATGCTCCCTGCTGAAACCACTGCTTGTGGAAGAGCAGTGGCGGCCCATCCATAGGGGGTGCATGGTGGTGAACACCCGCTGCCCCCCACCCACCAGTCACAAAAATTAAAAAAGAAAAAAATACAATTTTAAAAAAAAAGGGTCCCTTTAAGAAAAAAAAGTGCACTGTGTTCGGGTGCTGGACAGGATTCGCCATTGTATTACTACGGGCAGGAGCTTTGTTGTTCAAGTGAAGAAGTTACTTCGGGTTTACCTGTTCCAGGGAAATCATAAGTGATGTCGTCAGCTTCTTGGAATGCATGGCACAAGCGGAGCTGCCTGTAAGGTAAGTGAGGCTCAGGGCTGCATTTGATGGGGCACAGTGAGGCTGAATTAGATTGGGCATGGTGAGGCTGTATTATATTGGGTACAGTGAGGCTACATTAGATCAGGCACAGTGAGGCTGCATTAGAATGGGCACAGTGAGGCTGAATTAGATCGGGCACAGTGAGGCTGCATTAGATCGGACACAGTGAGGCTGCATTAGATCGGACACAGTGAGGCTGCATTAGATCGGACACAGTGAGGCTGCATTAGATCGGACACAGTGAGGCTGCATTAGATCGGACACAGTGAGGCTGCATTAGATCATGCACAATGACGCTTCATTAGATCGGGCACAGTGAGACTGCATTAGATGGGACACAATGAGGCTGCATTAGATGGGGCACAGTGAGACTGCATTAGATTGGGCACAGTGAGGCTGCATTAGATGGGCACAGTGGCTCCGTTTGATGGGGAACAGTGGCAGCATTTGATGGCACAGTGGGAGCATTTGATATGGCACAGTGGCTGTGTTTGATGGCACAGTGGCAGTAATTGCTGGGCACAGTGGCTGCATTTGGCACAGTGGCTGCATTTGATGGTACAGTGGCGGCAATTGGGCACAGTGGCTGCGTTTGAGGGGGTTTTTTTTCAGAATTTTTCAGTTTGTTTGCACCCCCACAAAAATATTGAGCACCAGCTGCCACTGTGGAAGAGAATTCCACTTTCTTACTGCTCTTACCATAAAGAACCCTCTATGCAGTTTCCAGGTTAAATCACTTTTCCTTTTAGTGAATGGCTGCAATTATTTTTAAATGCCCTTTCATGGAAAAGTTTTATCCCTATTGTGAGGTCACCAGTACGGTATTTGTACATTGAAATCATATCCCCCCTCAAGCGTCTCCTCTCCAGAGAGAATAGGTTCTGTGCTTGTAATCTTTCCTCATAACTAAGATCCTCCAGCTTTGCTGCCCTTCTCCATTTCCAGCACATAAATATACAGAGGTTGTCTTTGGAAAATAGACGTATGAGTGCTGTCAGCATTGAAGGGGTGGGGGGTCAGCCTGTCAGTGCTCAGACCATACACTGCATCAAATTGGTCTGCATGGCTGCCGTTCTAGAAGGAATCCTCTTCTAAAGATGATGCACAGGAAGGCCCGCAAACAGTGTGCTGAAGACAAGCAGACTAAGGACATGGAATACTGTAACCATGTCCAGTGGTCTAATGAGACCAAGATAAACGTATTTGTTCAGATGGTGTCAAGCGTGTGTGGCAGCAACCAGGTGAGTACAAAGACAAGTGTGTCTTGCCTACAGTCAAGCATGGTGGTGGGAGAGTCATGGTCCGGGGCTCCATGAGTGCTGCCGGCACTGGGAAGCTACAGTTCATTGAGGGAACCATGAATGCCAACATGTACTGTGGCATACTGAGGCAGAGCATGATACCCTCCCTTTGGAGACTGGGCCGCGGGGCAGTATTCCAATATGATAATGACCACAAACACACCTCCAAGGCGACCACTGCTTTGCTAAAGAAGCTGTGGGTAAAGGTGATGGACTAGCCAACCATGTCTCCAGATCTAAACCCTATTGAGCATCTGTGGGGCATCCTCAAACAGAAGGTGGAGCGCAAGGTCTCTAACATCCACCAGCTCCATGATGTCATCATGGAGGAGTGGAAGAGGACTCCAGTGGCAACCCGTGAAGCTCTGGTGAACTCCACACCCAAGAGGGTTAAGCCAATGCCAATTTTTTTGTTTTTGTTTCAAAAGGCACAGATTTAATGCTGCCTCAACCTGAGATTTGTGATACCACTTTCTCTTTAACCACTTAACAACCGGCCCATAGCCGAATGACGGCTACAGGGCGGTTGGTTAACTCTGGGAGGCCATCACATGACGTCCTAAAATTCTGCTCTCGCGCGCGCCCCCTGGGGCGCGCACTCGAGAGCATCCGTGACCGCCGGGTCCACAGGACCCGGCGCATCACGGATCATGGTAAACGGCCGCTCATCGTGGCCGTTTACCACGTGATCGCTCCATCAAATGACGGAGTGATCACTTGTAAACAAACCGGCGTCATGTTAGGACGCCGGTTCCTCCCTCCCCCTCTCTGTACCGATTGGTACAGCGGAGGGGAAAGAGATCGGTGTCAGCAGTGCTGTGGGCTGCATCTGCAGTGCCCACATTGCTGCTCGCCGAAATTTAACCCCTCAATTCCCTGCCATTACTCTGCAATACCCTGCAATACTCTGCAGTAGCAGCAAATACTCTGCAATACCCGCAAATACTCTGCAATACCCACAAATACTCTGCAATACCCACAAATACTCTGCAATACCCACAAATACTCTGCAATACCCACAAATACTCTGCAATACCCACAAATACTCTGCAACACCCGCCAATACTCTGCAACACCCGCCAATACTCTGCAACACCCTCCAATACTCTGCAACACCCTCCAATACTCTGCAACACCCTCCAATACTCTGCAACACCCTCCAATACTCTGCAACACCCTCCAATACTCTGCAACACCCTCCAATACTCTGCAATACTCTGCAATACCTGCAAATACTCTGCAATACTCTGCAATACCCACAAATACTCTGCAATACTCTGCAATACCCACAAATACTCTGCAATACTCTGCAACACCCTCCAATACTCTGCAATACTCTGCAATACCTGCAAATACTCTGCAATACTCTGCAATACCCACAAATACTCTGCAATACTCTGCAATACCCACAAATACTCTGCAATACTCTGCAACACCCACAAATACTCTGCAACACCCGCCAATACTCTGCAACACCCGCCAATACTCTGCAACACCCGCCAATACTCTGCAGTACCCGCCAATACTCTGCAGTACCCGCCAATACTCTGCAGTACCCGCCAATACTCTGCAGTACCCGCCAATACTCTGCAGTACCCGGCAATACTCTGCAGTAAAATTCCAGCCAATACTCTGCAATACCCTGCCATAAATTGCCATACTTGGAGATACCCAGCCATACTTTGAGATACCCTGCAATACCCAGCCATAGTCAGTGATACCCTGCAATACCCAGCCATAGACACCCCCCCCCCTCCCGCCGCCCTCCGGTGCTTCTACCGACTCGCCAATACGATCAAAGCCAGAATCTTTTTTTATTTCAGGCTTTCCAGCCTAGAGGTGAGATGTGGGGTCTTATTGACCCCATATCTCACTGTAAAGAGGACCTGTCATGCCATATTCCTATTACAAGGGATGTTTACATTCCTTGTAATAGGAATAAAAGTGATCAAAAAATTTATTTTTAGGGAAAGAAATGTCAAACTAAAATAAATAAAGTAAAATGAACAATAACATTTTTTTTTTTTTAAAAGCACCCCTGTCCCCACGGGCTCGCATGCAGAAGCGAACGCATACGTAAGTCAAGCCCACATATGACAACGGTGTTCAGACCACACACGTGAGGTATTGCTGTGAACGTTAGAGCGAGAGCAATAATTCTATCCCTAGACCTCCTCTGTAACTCAAAACATATAACCAGTAAAAAAAAATTAATGTGTCTCCTATGGGGATTTTTAAGTAGCGACGTTTGGCGCCATTCCATGAGCGTGTGCAATTTTGAAGAGTGACATGTTAGGTATCTATTTACTCAGCATAACTTCATCTTTCCCATTATGTAAAAATTGGGCTAACTTTACTGTTTTTTTTTTTTTAAGCACAAAACAGTTTTTTTTCCAAAAAAAAGCATTCGAAAAATTGCTGCACAAATACCGTGCGAGATAAAAAGTTGCAACGACCCCCATTGTATTCTCCAGGGTGTTTGCTAAAAAAACATATATAATGTTTTGGGATTCTATGTAATTTTCTAGCAAATAAATGATGATTTTTACATGTAGGAGAGAAATGTCAGAATTGTCCTGGGTGCTCCAGAACGCCTGATGGCGTTCCCTGCATGTTAGGCCTCTGTATGTGGCCACACTGTGTAAAAGTCTCACACATGTGGTATCGCCGTACTCGGGAGTAATAACAGAATGTGTTTTGGGGTGTAATTTGTGGTATGCATATGCTGTGTGTGAGAAATAAACTGATAATATGACAATTTTGTGAAAAAAAAAGTAAAAAAAATCTTGATTTTGCAAAGAATTGTGGGAAAAAATGACAACTTCAAAAAACTCATCATGCCTCTTACTAAATACATTGGAATGTCTTCTTTCCAAAAAGGGGTGATTTGGGGGGTATTTGTACTTTTCTGGCATGTTAGGGTCTCAAGAATTGAAATAGGCCGTCAGTACTTCAGGTGTGATCAATTTTCAGATATTGGCACCATAGCTTGTGGACTCTATAACTTTCACAAAGACCAAATAATATCCACCAATTTGTACTTATTTTTACCAAAGATATGTAGTAGTATAAATTTTGGCCAAAATTTATGAAGAAAAAATTACTAATCTGCTAAATTTTATAACAGAAACAAAGAAAAATTCATTTTTTTACAGAATTTGATATTTTTTCTTTTATAGCACAAAAAATAAAACACCGAGCAGTGATTAAATACCACCAAAAGAAAGCTATATTTGTGTGAAAAAAAGGACAAAAATGTCATATAGGTCCAGTGTTGCATGACTGAGTAATTGTCATTCAAAATGTGAGAGCACCGAAAGCTGAAAATTGGTCTGGTTATTAAGGGTGTTTACGGTAAGTGCCCAGTGGTCAAGTGGTTAAATTGTTAAAGAGCATTGAATCTGTATTTTGGTAAACAAAAAAACTATTGAAACTGCCTTCAAATATTGCAGCTATACAAAAGGCAATGCCCTCTCTCAGTAGTTATTAACATATTAATTGATTCTCAGTGAATATCAATTTGCTAGTCAAGCAGGTCACAAGAAGTTGTATTAGAGAGTGGACAAAAACTCTGTTTAATGAAACAGACCACCAAAAAATACAGTTGCAAAAAAAAGTATGTGAATCCTTTTGGAATGATATGGATTTCTGCACAAATTGGCCATAAAATGTGATCTGATCTTCATCTAAGTCACAACAATAGACAATCACAGTCTGCTTAAACTAATAACACACAAAGTTAAATGTTACCGTATTTTTATTGAACACACCATGTAAACATTCACAGTGTAGGTGGAAAAAGTATGTGAACCCCTAGACCAGTGGTCTCAAAGTAACGGCCCGCGGATTGGTTATAAATGGCCCGCAGGCAGGGCCGATCCTGAATGGCATTGTACCGCAGAGGGGTAGGCGCCGAAGAACTTTGTCTCCGTCTCCGCCTCCTGTGTCCTCCTCTAATACATGCTGCTGCTGCAGCCCAGAGATAGAACAGAGTGGAGGCAGGAGTGGAGGAAGTATCCGCCCATCGCTCCGCCCACCTAGGCACTGGAGATCGATCAGAGCTCCAGATCCAGGGTTCTACTGCCACCTCAGGGCGGTAGATTGTGTTCTTCTCTGGGTGCCCTGTGTTGAAGCCAGGATCTGACTTGAGGAGAGGTGAGTGAGCCATCACACTGAGGCAAGTCCTTAGTGGGGTGACAGGTAGAAATTTGTGTGGGGGGGTATTTATGGAGTGTGGTGGTATTTGTGGGGGTATTTATGCAGTGCGGGGGATATTTGTGTGGGGTATTTATGCAGTGTGGAGTGTATTTATGGAGTGTGGGGGTATTTATGCAGTGTGGGGGGTATTTATGAAGTGTGGAGGGTATTTATGGAGTGTGGGGGTATTTATGCAGTGTGGGGGTATTTATGGAGTGTAGGGGTATTTATGGATTATGGGGGGGGTAATGCTGGGTTTATTAATGCATTTTCTGACATCAGTGTTGGGGGTTAATAATGCACTTGCTGACACCAGTGCTGGGTTAATAATGCATTTTGCTGACACCAGTGCTGCGTTAATAATGCATTTTGCTGACACCAGTGCTGGGTTTAATTATGTGTTTTGCTGACACCAATGCTGGGGGTTAATAATGCGTTTTGCTGATATCAGTGCTGGGGGGTAATAATGTGTTTTGCTGATATCAGTGCTGGGGGGTAATAATGCGTTTTGATGACATCAGTGCTGGGGGTTAATAATGTGTTTTGCTGACACCAGTGCTGGGGGTTAAATAATATGTTTTGCTGACACCATTGCTGGGGGTTAATAATGTGTTTTGCTGACATCCGTGCTGGGGGTTAATAATGTGTTTTGCTGACATCAGTGCTGGGGGGTTAATAATGCGGTTTTATGACATAAGTGCTGGGGGTTAATAATGTGTTTTGCTGACACCAGTGCTGGGGGTTAATAATGTGTTTTGCTGACACCAGTGCTGGGGTTAATAATGCGTTTTGCTTACACCAGTGCTGGGGGTTAATAATGCGTTTTGCGGACACCAGTGCTGGGGGTTAATAATGCGTTTTGCGGACACCAGTGCTGGGGGTTAATAATGCGTTTTGCTGACATCAGTGCTGGGAGTTAATAATGTGTTTTGCTGACATCAGTGCTGGGGGTTAATAATGCGTTTTGCTGACACCAGTGCTGGGTTTAATAATGTGTCTGCTGACACCAGTGCTGGGTATAGTATAGTATATTATTGCTCGTATAGTTTTTATTTTTGAAGTTTTGAAAGTGCTGGGGGTTAATAATGCGTTTTGCTGATATCAGTGCTGGGGGGTAATAATGCGTTTTGATGACATCAGTGCTGGGGGTTAATAATGTGTTTTGCTGACACCAGTGCTGGGGGTCACTGACACCAGTGCTGGGGGTTAATAATGCGTTTTGCTGATATCAGTGCTGGGGGTTAATAATGTGTTTTGCTGACATTCGTGCTGGGGGTTAATAATGTGTTTTGCTGACATCAGTGCTGGGGGTTAATAATGTGGTTTTATGACATAAGTGCTGGGGGTTAATAATGTGTTTTGCTGACACCAGTGCTGGGGGTTAAAAATGTGTTTTGCTGACACCAGTGCTGGGGTTAATAATGCGTTTTGCTTACACCAGTGCTGGGGGTTAATAATGCGTTTTGCTGACACCAGTGCTGGGGGTTAATAATGCGTTTTGCGGACACCAGTGCTGGGGGTTAATAATGCGTTTTGCTGACATCAGTGCTGGGGGTAAATAATGTGTTTTGCTGACATCAGTGCTGGGGGTTAATAATGTGTTTTGCTGACACCAGTGCTGGGGGTTAATAATGCGTTTTGCTGACACCAGTGCTGGATTTAATAATGCGTTTGACACCAGTGTTGGGTATAATAATGTGTCTGCTGACACCAGTGCTGGGTATAGTATAGTATATTATTGCTCGTATAGTTTTTATTTTTGAAGTTTTGAAAGTGCTGGGGGTTAATAATGCATTTTGCTGACATCAGTGCTGGGGGTTAATAATGCGTTTTGCTGACACCAGTGCTGGGGGTTAATAATGCATTTTGCTGACACCAGTGCTGGGTTTAATAATGCATTTTGCTGACACCAGTGCTGGGTTTAATAATGCTTTTGACACCAGTGCTGGGTTTAATAATGTGTCTGCTGACACCAGTGCTGGGTATAGTATAGTATATTATTGCTGGTATAGTTTTTATTTTTGAAGTTTTGAAAGTTTGCATTCGGCCCCCATGGGATAAGAAAACTTGTCATGTGGCCCTCTGGCAATTTGAGTTTGAGACCCCTGCCCTAGATTAATGAGATCTCCAAGAGCTAATTGGAGTGAGGTGTCAGCCAACTGGAGTCCAATCAATGAGATGAGATTGGAGGTGTTGGTTACAGATGCACTGCCCTATAAAAAACACACACCAGTTCTGGGTTTGCTTTTCACAAGAAGCATTGCCTGATGTGAATGATGCCTCGCACAAAAGAGCTCTCAGAAGACCTACGATTAAGAATTGTTGACTTACATAAAGCTGGAAAGGGTTATAAAAGTATCTCCAAAAGCCTTGCTGGTCATCAGTCCACGGTAAAACAAATTGTCTATAAATGAAGAAAGTTCAGCAATGCTACTACTCTCCCTAGGAGTGGGCGTCCTGTAAAGATGTAAGACAAGTATTTGGCGCAAGTCAAAAATATTAGGTCCCCACTGGGGGAAAAAAGCGAAGTCTATAAGATTACGTGTAGCAGTGAGTGCAGGGGATGCACTGCTTTATCAAGTCCAGAAATAGATAACAATGAAAATAGTAGTAAAAATAGAAAGTTCTTTAGTTCATAAATAGAGGGAGGGGGGGGGGTAAAAAGGGAGGATGGGGGAGATGAAACCACATGCAGGGCTGCCACCTAAAAAGACCTGAAACTTTGGCTCCTGGAATGCTGTAGATAAAGGAGAAAAGAGAGAGAGAGGGGCGCCTCTAGGTGTAGATGTTTCAAAATGTATTTAATTTCAATATAAAAACATAAGATTTTGCACTCACATTTAGTAGGCAAAAAATAGGCATTTAAACACAGAGGGTCGTCTGGTATATCTGATTATGGGACGTCAGCCAGTAATCCGGTCCACATCTGTCATCTTATTGTTCTTTATTGCTCCTGTTCCTTTCGCATGGGGTCCACTACAGGTGTTTTTGCCAGCTTATGGTGGACACAAGATGTGCGGTCTTTGGAACGAGGCTTGGGAGGCAGAGATGACCAGGGCGCGGAGCTGTGACGTCAGAGGGTATGCGACGCGTTTCTTGAGCGTGCGGGTCGAGGTTGTCGTACGACCGCGCTCTTTCATCAGGCAGAATCAGAATAGAACGAAGGGAACTCGGGATTTAAATAGGGGCAGGCTAGAGGCGGTAGGCGTGGTTGGGAACCGACTAGGAACAGGTGAGGGGACGTGGTTACGGCCGAATGTGTGAGGAGGGGAAAAACGAACGAGTAGTGAGGGAGGGGAGTGGAGGAAGAGAGAAAAAAAAAAAAGGAGGAGAGAGGGCGGGGGCAGCAGCGGGTTGGTAAAAAACGAGAAAGGAACATGTCTATGGGGAAATCTTATGTTTACATCAATAAAAAGTTCTCTGGGAGTGAGATCAAGAGTGGAAAAAATGGAGGGATAAAAATCTATAAAACTCTATATATGTATCAAAGGATAAGAGGGTTAAAACGAGGAGTGTAGGTCTAATTGTATTGGACGTGAAAAATAGTAGAAAAGTATAATAATAATAAAAAAATATAATAATAAAAAAATAATACTAAAAGTAACTATAAAAATAAAAATAAGACTAAAAATGACAATAAAATTCAAATAAAAATAAATATAAAAGTAAAATAATATAAAAGTGAATATAAAATTAGAGTAAAGAGAAAAAAGAAAAAAAAGAGGTAAAAAACAGGAGCGTACACCCACACACATAAACCTACAGGGACATGTGTAGGGAGGGGGGGGAGAAAGGAAAGGGGGGGGGGAAGGAAAAAAACGGAAGAGGAGGGTAGGAGGGGGGGAGGAAAGGGATTTGGCGGAGGGGGGAGGGGGGGGAGGGGGGATAGGAAGTATTACATTAATACAAAAACCATTTTCTAGATATACATGGGTACATATACGGACTGGTATCAATACATGATTTTTTACAACACGTAATTTTTTACATAATTTTTTACAAGATAAGAAGAGAATATCATCACTAAAGAAATACGGTATTGGTAACATAGTATGCATAATAATATATTTGCCTAAAGCATTGGTGACTAGAACGAGCAGATAAATTGCAAAAGATATCTATATAGGTGAGGGGATGTTTTTGTGTAGAGTAATGTTGTGTGATAAGAACGGCACCATGGACGAATGGGATATCAGAGGATGGTGGCAATTTCGATACACTTGTTGATTCCCCCTGGGGAGAGTGCGTCGAGGGTATAAATCCAGAAGGTTTCGCGAGAGCATAATTTTTTAAATCTTTCCGCTGGAGGGAGATGGTTGGGGATCTGCTCAATGACCCAGACCTTGAGGCCTGATGTGGACCCCTTATGGAGGAGGGCGAAGTGTCTAGGCACGCTATGGGGGTCTGTGCCTCCTTCTATTAGTCTACGATGTTCGCCAAAGCGTTGTCTAATTGTTCTAATGGTGCGCCCTACATATATGAGACCACAGGGACAGCTTAGACCATATATTACAAAATCAGATGAGCAGTTGTAAAATTCTTTTAGTTCATAGGTTTTGCCCTTGGTGGTGAATTCTTTTTGTCCATGATGGACAAATTTACATGTTTTACAGAGTGCTTTGTGGCATTGATACATCCCAATAAGGGGTATCAGTTGAAGGGTTTTGGGAAGAATAGATTGCGTTTTTAATTTACTTGGTGCGATTTTGTTTCTCAAGTTTGGGGCCCTACGATAAGTGACAGATGGTCGAGCTGGGAGTTCAGTTTTCAAATGGGGGTCCTGCTGTAAAATACTCCAGTGTTTTTTTAGGATTTTTTCCATAGTTTTATGTTCATTATGAAAGGTGGTGATGAATCTACTAGAGAAATTTTGTGGGGAGCGATCTGTCTTAGTCGCAGTTTTTTCTGAGAGGCACTGTTTAAAGGCGTTTTCTATGAGCGGGGTAGGATAGTTTTTTTCTTTAAATTTAGTTTTTAAGGTGTTGCTGGATTTGATATAGTCGATTTCTTTGGTGCAGTTTTGCCTTAGGCGCCAAAATTGTCCCTTTGGGATGTTTTTAATCCATTTCGGGTAGTGGCAGCTATTAAAGTGAAGGTAGGAGTTGCCCGCGGTTGGTTTTGTATAATTTTTTGAGATAATAGCATGACCTTCATGTCCCAATTCTAGGTCTAGGAATGCTATGGTTTCAGGGTTGGTATTAAATGTGAAGGATAGGCCATAGGGGTTATTGTTACAATGTTGAACAAAGGGGGGGATTAGGTCTGCTGCTCCATCCCAGATGAGGATAAGGTCGTCTATGTATCTGCCAAAGAAGATTATATTTTTTGAAAAGGGGTTATTTTTGTAGATGTAATGGGATTCCCAGAAGCCCATAGCAAGGTTCGCATATGAGGGCGCGAAATTGGCTCCCATAGCTGTACCTTGGATCTGTTGATAGAAGTTACCATTGAATGTAAAGTAGTTATGTGTTAGACAAAAATTAACGGCCTTTAGTACAAAGTCAGCTTGCCTCATATTCATTAGGGGCTCATTGATTAGGGAGTCTTCAATGGCTTTTAGGCCAAAGTCATGTGGGATAGATGTATACAGTGAGCTGACATCTAGGGAGAGCCAGGTATATGTTGTTTCCCATCTGTAGGGGGCTAGGAGTTCTAGGAGGTGGCGACCATCGCGAATATAGGATTGCAATTGTGTCACCAAGGGCTGTAGGAATTGATCGATGTATAGACTGAAGCCTGTGGTGACGCTATCCATAGCGGCCACAATTGGTCGGCCGGGAGGGTGGTGGAGATTTTTATGTACTTTGGGTAGATGATAGAAATAAGGGATTTGGTAGAAGTTTTTTTGTAGAAAGGCGGCTTCTGTTTTTGTGAGGATCCCTTCTTGGAGGGCGGATTTGGTTAGAGCCTTGGCTTCATTTGCAAAGATATTGGTTGGGTCATGAGTCAATTTTTTGTAGGTGGAATCATCGGCAAGGAGGCGGAGGGACTCCGCCACGTAGTCGGGTCTGTCTAGGAGGACTATTCCACCCCCTTTGTCAGCAGGCTTGATTACTAGGTCTTCATTATGTATTAGCTTATCTAGAGCTGAGATTTCGGAGAGGGTTAGATTATTTTTGTATTTTTGATTTTTTGAAGATTTCGAAGTGGTGGTACATAATTTGATCATGTCCGCATAGACCACTCGATAAAAACTTTCAATGTATGGGCCTTTTGAGTGAGTGGGAAAAAAAGTTGATTTAGGTTTCAGTGATGTATGGGTAATGGGGGGGGATGAGATGAGATGTTGAGTGAGTAATAGTGATGTCATTTCATCGTCATTAGAAATTTCTAAAGTGTCGATATCAAAAAGGGATGAATTGGAACTGGATTCTGTGTGGTAATGAGCTGGAAATGTGATTGGTAGGTCAGGTGGTTCTCTAGTCTCTTTTGAGTTTGTTTCTTGTTTTATGTGGAAATGTCTTTTTAGAGTTAACGTACGTACGTAGTTATTCAAATCTTTAAAAATGGTGAAGGGGTTGGGTCTATTTATAGGTGCAAAATTTAGACCCCGACTGAATAGTGAGATATCAGCGGGTGACGGATTGTATGAGGATAGATTAAAGATTTTTACAGTTTTTGGTGTTTCAGTATGTTTGCATAAGTTGGTCTTTCGTCCTCCTCTACAGCCTCTTCTGTGAGTTTTCTTTTTCGGGGGTTTGGGGTTGGAGGAGGACTTTTCACTAAAAAAGACAGTGATGTGGTCTGGTTTTCTATGGGGGGGGGAAAGGGTCAATGCTCATCAGCGCGGGGGGGGGGGGAGGTTGTTTGTACAGTTTTTTTGTGGTTGAGTGGTTGATGTCGTGTTGTATTTGGGTTCTTGTTTTGAGGGGAGGGACATTTGACACAGGGGCATCAGGATTTTGTGGTCCATGATCATTTTTTGTATTCCAAGAGAGGATGTGGTTTGTGTTATAGTCGTCTAGATCACGTTTGAATTTGCCTATTTTGGTGGTGATAAGGTCATCCTCTAGTTTTTTGGTATTTCTCTTTTGGTCCCATCACTCATCGTTACTATTTAAGCTCAAATAGAGATGAAAATAAGAACAGAGTGAGAAAGGACGAAATATTAAAATCCCTTAACCAGTTTTATAACAGACCTTTAGGACCCCCAGAGCCCAGACCGGAACCCCACGTAATTAATATAACACAAACCGTCTCTTTAAATAATAACAGAGATAAAAGTGAAAATATAGACAGTAGCCCCTACAATAGGAATAAGAAGAGTGTCCAATCAACCTTCATCACCTCGAATACAACAAACCCTACCATGGTAGAATCCCCTACCACCCCCGCACAAACTAACCACAACCCAGTTACCATACCCTTTCCCCCCCCCATAGAAAACCAGACCACATCACTGTCTTTTTTAGTGAAAAGTCCTCCTCCAACCCCAAACCCCCGAAAAAGAAAACTCACAGAAGAGGCTGTAGAGGAGGACGAAAGACCAACTTATGCAAACATACTGAAACACCAAAAACTGTAAAAATCTTTAATCTATCCTCATACAATCCGTCACCCGCTGATATCTCACTATTCAGTCGGGGTCTAAATTTTGCACCTATAAATAGACCCAACCCCTTCACCATTTTTAAAGATTTGAATAACTACGTACGTACGTTAACTCTAAAAAGACATTTCCACATAAAACAAGAAAAAAACTCAAAAGAGACTAGAGAACCACCTGACCTACCAATCACATTTCCAGCTCATGACCACACAGGATCCAGTTCCAATTCATCCCTTTTTGATATCGACACTTTAGAAATTTCTAATGACGATGAAATGACATCACTATTACTCACTCAACATCTCATCTCATCTCCCCCCCATTACCCATACATCACTGAAACCTAAATCAACTTTTTTTCCCACTCACTCAAAAGGCCCATACATTGAAAGTTTTTATCGAGTGGTCTATGCGGACATGATCAAATTATGTACCACCACTTCGAAATCTTCAAAAAATCAAAAATACAAAAATAATCTAACCCGCTCCGAAATCTCAGCTCTAGATAAGCTAATACATAATGAAGACCTAGTAATCAAGCCTGCTGACAAAGGGGGTGGAATAATCCTCCTAGACAGACCCGACTACGTGGCGGAGTCCCTCCGCCTCCTTGCCGATGATTCCACCTACAAAAAATTGACTCATGACCCAACCAATATCTTTGCAAATGAAGCCAAGGCTCTAACCAAATCCGCCCTCCAAGAAGGGATCCTCACAAAAACAGAAGCCGCCTTTCTACAAAAAAACTTCTACCAAATCCCTTATTTCTATCATCTACCCAAAGTACATAAAAATCTCCACCACCCTCCAGGCCGACCAATTGTGGCCGCTATGGATAGCGTCACCACAGGCTTCAGTCTATACATCGATCAATTCCTACAGCCCTTGGTGACACAATTGCAATCCTATATTCGCGATGGTCGCCACCTCCTAGAACTCCTAGCCCCCTACAGATGGGAAACAACATATACCTGGCTCTCCCTAGATGTCAGCTCACTGTATACATCTATCCCACATGACTTTGGCCTAAAAGCCATTGAAGACTCCCTAATCAATGAGCCCCTAATGAATATGAGGCAAGCTGACTTTGTACTAAAGGCCGTTAATTTTTGTCTAACACATAACTACTTTACATTCAATGGTAACTTCTATCAACAGATCCAAGGTACTGCTATGGGAGCCAATTTCGCGCCCTCATATGCGAACCTTGCTATGGGCTTCTGGGAATCCCATTACATCTACAAAAATAACCCCTTTTCAAAAAATATAATCTTCTTTGGCAGATACATAGGCGACCTTATCCTCATCTGGGATGGAGCAGCAGACCTAATCCCCCCCTTTGTTCAACATTGTAACAATAACCCCTATGGCCTATCCTTCACGTTTAATACCAACCCTGAAACCATAGCATTCCTAGACCTAGAATTGGGACATGAAGGTCATGCTATTATCTCAAAAAATTATACAAAACCAACCGCGGGCAACTCCTACCTTCACTTTAATAGCTGCCACTACCCGAAATGGATTAAAAACATCCCAAAGGGACAATTTTGGCGCCTAAGGCAAAACTGCACCAAAGAAATTGACTATATCAAATCCAGCAACACCTTAAAAACTAAATTTAAAGAAAAAAACTATCCTACCCCGCTCATAGAAAACGCCTTTAAACAGTGCCTCTCAGAAAAAACTGCGACTAAGACAGATCGCTCCCCACAAAATTTCTCTAGTAGATTCATCACCACCTTTCATAATGAACATAAAACTATGGAAAAAATCCTAAAAAAACACTGGAGTATTTTACAGCAGGACCCCCATTTGAAAACTGAACTCCCAGCTCGACCATCTGTCACTTATCGTAGGGCCCCAAACTTGAGAAACAAAATCGCACCAAGTAAATTAAAAACGCAATCTATTCTTCCCAAAACCCTTCAACTGATACCCCTTATTGGGATGTATCAATGGCACAAAGCACTCTGTAAAACATGTAAATTTGTCCATCATGGACAAAAAGAATTCACCACCAAGGGCAAAACCTATGAACTAAAAGAATTTTACAACTGCTCATCTGATTTTGTAATATATGGTCTAAGCTGTCCCTGTGGTCTCATATATGTAGGGCGCACCATTAGACAACGCTTTGGCGAACATCGTAGACTAATAGAAGGAGGCACAGACCCCCATAGCGTGCCTAGACACTTCGCCCTCCTCCATAAGGGGTCCACATCAGGCCTCAAGGTCTGGGTCATTGAGCAGATCCCCAACCATCTCCCTCCAGCGGAAAGATTAAAAAAATTATGCTCTCGCGAAACCTTCTGGATTTATACCCTCGACGCACTCTCCCCAGGGGGAATCAACGAGTGTATCGAAATTGCCACCATCCTCTGATATCCCATTCGTCCATGGTGCCGTTCTTATCACACAACATTACTCTACACAAAAACATCCCCTCATCTATATAGATATCTTTTGCAATTTATCTGCTCATTCTAGTCACCAATGCTTTAGGCAAATATATTATTATGCATACTATGTTACCAATACCGTATTTCTTTAGTGATGATATTCTCTTCTTATCTTGTAAAAAATTATGTAAAAAATTACGTGTTGTAAAAAATCATGTATTGACACCAGTCCGTATATGTACCCATGTATATCTAGAAAATGTTTTTTGTATTAATGTAATACTTCCTATCCCCCCTCCCCCCCTCCCCCCTCCGCCAAAACCCTTTCCTCCCCTCCCCCCCCCCCCCTCCCCTCCTCTTCCGTTTTTTTCCTCCCCCCCCCCCTCCCTACACATGTCCCTGTAGGTTTATGTGTGTGGGTGTACGCTCCTGTTTTTTACCTCTTTTTTTTTCTTTTTTCTTTTTACTCTAATTTTATATTCACTTTTATATTATTTTATTTTTATATTTATTTTTATTTGAATTTTATTGTCATTTTTAGTCTTATTTTTATTTTTATAGTTACTTTTAGTATTATTTTTTTATTATTATTATAGTTTTCTACTATTTTTCACGTCCAATACAATTAAACCTACACTCCTCGTTTTAACCCTCTTATCCTTTGATACATATATAGAGTTTTATAGATTTTTATCCCTCCATTTTTTCCACTCTTGATCTCACTCCCAGAGAACTTTTTATTGATGTAAACATAAGATTTCCCCATAGACATGTTCCTTTCTCGTTTTTTACCAACCCGCTGCTGCCCCCGCCCTCTCTCCTCCTTTTTTTTTCTCTCTTCCTCCACTCCCCTCCCTCACTACTCGTTCGTTTTTCCCCTCCTCACACATTCGGCCGTATGAAAGAGCGCGGTCGTACGACAACCTCGACCCGCACGCTCAAGAAACGCGTTGCATACCCTCTGACGTCACAGCTCCGCGCCCTGGTCATCTCTGCCTCCCAAGCCTCGTTCCAAAGACCGCACATCTTGTGTCCACCATAAGCCGGCAAAAACACCTGTAGTGGACCCCATGCGAAAGGAACAGGAGCAATAAAGAACAATAAGATGACAGATGTGGACCGGATTACTGGCTGACGTCCCATAATCAGATATACCAGACGACCCTCTGTGTTTAAATGCCTATTTTTTGCCTACTAAATGTGAGTGCAAAATCTTATGTTTTTATATTGAAATTAAATACATTTTGAAACATCTACACCCAGAGGCGCCCCTCTCTCTCTCTTTTCTCCTTTGTCCTGTAAAGATGACTGCAAGAGCACAGCGAAGACTGCTCAATGAGGTGAAGAAGAATCCTAGAGTGTCAGCTAAAGACTTACAAAAGTCTCTGGAATATGCTAACATCCCTGTTAGCGAATCTACGATATGTAAAACAAACAAGAATTCATTTCATGGGAGGATACCATAGAGGAAGCCACTGCTGTCCAAAAAAAACATTGCTGCAGGTTTACAGTTTGTACAAGATCACCTGGATGTTCCATAGCAGTACTGGCAAAATATTCTGTGGACACATGAAACTAACGTTGAGTTGTATGGAAGAAACACACAACACTATGTGTGGAGAAAAAGAGGCATAGCACACCACCATCAAAACCTCATCCCAACTGTGAAGTATAGTGGTGGGTGCATCATGGTTTGGGGCTGCTTTGCTGCGCCAGGGCCTGGGCGGATTGCTATCATCAAAGGAAAAATGAATTCCCAAGTTTATCAAGATATTTTGCAGAACTTAAGGCCATCTGTCCACCAGCTGAAGCTCAACAGAATATGGGTGTTGCAACAGGACAACGACCCAAAGCATAGAAGTAAATCAACAGCAGAATGGCTTAAACAGAAGAAAATACACCTTCTGGAATGGCCCAGTCAGAGTCCTGACCTCAACCAGATTGAGATGCTGTGGCATGACCTCAAGAAAGCAATTCACACCAGACATTCCAAGCATATTGCTGAACTGAAACAGTTCTGTAAAGAGGAATGGTCAAGAATTACTCCTGACCTTTGTGCATGTCTGCAACTACAGGAAACCTTTGGTTGAAGTTATTGCTGCCAAAGGAGGTTCAACCAGTTATTAAATCCAAGGGTTCACATACTTTTTTTCCACCAGCACTGTGAATGTTTACATGGCATGTTCAATAAAAACATGGTAAAATGTAATTCTTTGTGTGTGATTAGTTTAAGCAGACTGTGATTGTCTATTGTTGTGACTTAGATGAAGATCAGATCACATTTTATGACCGATTTGTGCAGAAATCCATATCATTCCAAAAGGGTCCACATACTTTTTTTTGCAACTGTATATATATTTTAGAATTTAGTTAGGCCTGACTGCAATTAATTCCATTCAAGGCTTTTCCTTAAAACACACATAAAAACTATGCTTTAAGGTCCTCTGTGTTTCAAAGTAATTTGCCCAGTCTGGGTCCGCTCTGGATTATCCATCCAGGTTTGTGTATTTACCCTAAAATAAAAAAACTCAAAAACCATTGATAACACCTCACTCTACCTTTCTGAGAGGTTTCCAATGACTACACTAGTTGCAGATGCTTGGAACGACCCTCCAGCAGAGATAATGAGTCCATCAACAGCAAGTTCAGTTACACCCACATATCTGTACTCTGACAAACAAAAAGTTATAGGAAAACTTGGTGGGTTTGTAAGTGCTTAAAGTCTAAAGCCCCCATACACACTATCAGATTATTTGCTGAGTTTTTCCTTCAGATTTACCAAAACCATATAATATGAGGACAAACCTTAGGAGTTTCAATGTGTATGCAATCAGGCAGGCCCTTCTACTACATGGTTTTGGTAAATCTGAAGGAAAAACTCAGCAGATAATCTGATAGTATGTATGGGGCTTAAGAAGACAACATGTAGACATAAAACCTTCACACATTAACAGGACATGAGTCAATTTGGAAGGAAAAACAAAACGCAACACATACTGAATCCATAATATGCCATAAGTTGCAAAATAATATATTATCATTTACTTTCCCAGTGTCAGAGTGAATGAAACTTCACTCCCCAGGAAAAAAAAAAAATCCCTAGAGTTTCTCAGAGTTATAGGGATCGAGCCCCATATCTGTGCACGGGTTAATTTATTTGATAATAAACTTAAATTTGTAAAGAAAAAAAAAGGTATACTGTATTTATTGGTGTATAACACTCACTTTTTCACCATGAAAATCATGTGCAAATAGCATGTGCATGTAATACTTCAATTTTATCTGCCTCGGAGGGGACAGGACGAGTGCCGCCAGATTACATACAGTGAGAATCTCCTGTTTACTTGGTGGCCTCTGTAATAAGAAGTCCCGTCTCCTGGGCTGCCAGTGGACCACTGTTCTGTCTATCATAGGAGATTCTCACTGTATGTAATCTGTCGGCGCTAGTCTTGCCCCCTTCCCCTCTAGGCTGCAGATGGGCATTGATCAGGCTGCACTGATGGCAATGGTGAGGCTGCATTGATGGCACTTGTGAGGCTGCAGATGGGCATAGATCAGGCTGCATTGATGGCAATGGTGAGGCTGCAGATGGGCACTGACCCTTAATTGGCTTCAAAGTTCCTTATTTAAAATTTTAGTTTTTTTCCTGAAACTTCCCTCTTAACCATTTTGTAACCGGCCCATAGCCGAATGATGGCTACAGGGCAGTTGCTTAACTCTGGGAGGGCGTACTATGATGTCCTCCCAGAATTCGCTTGTAAACAAACCTCTCTCCTCTCTGTGTACTGATCGGTACAGTGTGAGAGGAGAGGGGGAGAGATTGGATGGCAGCAGTGCTGTGGGCTGGATCTGTAGTGCCCACAGCTCTGCTCTGTGTCAATTGCAGTAACATCCAGCCATCCATCCATCCATTCTCAGCCATCCCTCCATGCTCAGCCATACCCTGCCATACCCTGCAATAACCTCCCATACTCTGCAAGACACTGGCATACTCTGCAATACCCAGCCATACCCAACCATACTCTGCAATACCCAGCCATACTCTGCAATACTTGGTGAAACCCAGCCATACACGGCAATACCCAGCCCTACCCAACCATGCTCAGCCATATGCCTCGTACACACGATCAAACAATCCAGTGAAAAAGTCTGGCGGACTCAAGTCCACCGGACAATCCCCCCGTGTGTAGGCTTTGGGTAAAAAAAGTCCGGCGGACTTAGAAAGTATTTTTGCACTCCAATCTGTCCGCCGGACTCGCATTTCAGCGGACAATCCGGCCGTGTGTGTGCTAGTCCGCCGTACTTTTGAAATGAACGGACTTTTCCCGCCCGGAGAAAAGTCCGCTCATTTTGAGCGCGTCTCCAGGTAGTCGGGGCCAGCGAGGGAGGCGTCACTGGCCCCGTCACCTGGTATGGACTTAAAGGGGAATCCCTACGCCGAAAAAACCCCCCTAGGTCCACATCAGACCCTTATCGAGCACGCTACCCGGCCGGCCAGGAAAGGGGGTGGGGACGAGCGAGCGCCCCCCCCAAGCCTTACCAGGCCGCGTTCCCTCAACATGGGGGGGTGCCTTGGGGAGGGGGGGTCGTGCGGCCCCCCCCCCACCCCAAAGCACCTTGTCCCCATGTTGATGAGGACAAGGGCCTCTTCCCGACAACCCTGGCCGTTGGTTGTTGGGGTCTGCGGGCAGGGGGCTTATCGGAATCCGGGAGCCCCCTTTAATAAGGGGGTCCCCGGATACTGGCCCCCCCGCCCTATGTGAATGAGTATAGGGTACAATGTACCCCTACCCATTCATCTGTGAAAAAAAGTTAAAAAAACACAACAAACAAGGGTTAAAATAGTTTATTGCACAGCTCCGGGGGTCTTCTGTCCGTCTTCGGGGGTCTTCTCGCTGGACTCCTCCGCTATCTTCTGCTAGCTTTTACTAGCGGAGGAGCCCGGCTTTCTTCTTCGCTGCCGCCCTCTTCTTTCGACTTCGGGGGTCTCGTCCCCCTCTTCGGTTCTTCTTGCCGGGCCACGCGCCTTCTTCTAGCTCTTTTACAGGCGGTGGCCCGGTCTTCTGTCGCCGTCTTCTGTTCTTCTCTTCTTCTGTTCTTCTCTTCAGATGTTGCCTCGTCGCTGCCTCCGCTCACAATGGCAGGGACGCGGCGCGCGGCGACTTATATAGGGACTATAGGGATTATGATGTCACAGTCCCAGAATCCTCTGGGACTGTGACATCATAATGGGGGGGGGACATCATCCGGTGATGTCCCTATATAAGTCGCCGCGCGTGTTGTGTTTTTTTTTTTACTTTTTTTCACAGGTGAATGGGTAGGGGTACATTGTACCCCATACTCATTCACATAGGGTGGGGGCCCTTATTAACCGGTTCCCGACCAGCGCACGACGATGTACGTCGACAGAATGGCACAGGCAGGCATATTGGCGTACAGGTACGTCCAATCTTCAATGCTGCCCTGCCATCGGGAGCGCGCCGGCGGCGGCATGCTCCTGCGCTGGTCGGGACCCCCGTAAGTCCGGTCGCAGGACCCGCGGACTCGATCGCCGCGAATTTAAACAGCATTTCTCCATTCTGCCTAGCAACTAGTGACGCTTATCTCTGCTCCATGTGATTGGAGCAGAGATCAGTGTTCACTAAATGAAAGCCCAACCCCCCCACAGGTAGTAACACACCCCTAGGAACACTTAACCCCTACACTGCCACCCACTGGTTAACCCCTTCACTGCCAGTGTAATTTACACAGGAATCACTGCATTTATATAGCAGTGATTACTGTATAAATGACAATGGTCCCAAAAATTTGTCAAAAATGTCCGATGGGTCCCCCACAATGTTGCAGTCACAATAAAAATCGCTGATCGCCGCCATTACTAGTAAAAAATTACTATTTTGTAAACGCTATAACTTTTGCGCAAACCAATCAATAATCGCTTATTGCGATTTTTTTTACCAAAAATATGTAGAAGAATACGTATCGGCCTAAACTGAGGGAAAAAAATGTTTTTGGGGGATATTTATTATAACAAAAAGTAAAAAATAATTTTTTTCAAAATTGTTGCTCTTTTTTTGTTTATAGCGCAAAAAATAAAAACCGCAGGGGTGATCAAATACCACCAAAAGAAAGCTCTATTTGTGGGAAAAAAAGGACGTCTATTTTGTTTGGGAGCCACGTCGCACGACCGCGCAATTGTAAGTTAAAGCGACGCAGTGCCGAATCGCAAAAAGTGGTCTGGTCTTTGACCAGCAAAATGGTCCGGTCTGTAAGTGGTTAAAGGGGGCTCCCGGATTCCGATAAGCCCCCTGCCCGCAGACCCCGACAACCAACGGCCAGGGTTGTCGGGAAGAGGCCCTTGTCCTCATCAACATGGGGACAAGGTGCTTTGGGGTGGGGGGGCCGCGCAGCCCCCCCTACCCCAAGGCCCCCCCATGTTGAGGGCACGCAGCCTGGTACGGCTCAGGAGGGGGGGGGGCTTGCTCGTCCCCACCCCCTTTCCTGGCCGGCCGGGTAGCGTGCTCGGATAAGGGTCTGATATGGACCTAGGGGGACCCCCACGCCAATTTTTTTCGGCGTAGGGGTTCCCCTTTAAGTCCATACCAGGTGACGGAGCCAGCGCCGCCTCCTTCGCTGGCCCGGCTACCTGGAGACGCGCTCAAAATGAGCGGACTTTCCTCTGCGTGTGTGGGCGAGTCCGTTCATTTCAAAAGTACGGCAGATAGTCCGGCGGACTTAGTACGCCGTATTAGTCCGCTGAAAAAGTGCCGTGTGTGGGCAAGTAGCTCATGTGTTCAAAACCACATGTGAGGTATCGCTGCAAAGTTTAGAGTGAGAGCAATAATTATGGCCCCAGACCTCTTCTGTAACTCAAAACATGTAACCAGTAAAAAAATTTAAAGCGTCGCCTATGGGGATTTTTTTGTGAAGTTTGGTGCCATTCCACAAGCGTGTGCAATTTTGAAGGGTGAAGGGTTAGGTATCTATTTACTCGGCGTAACTTCATCTTTCACACTGTGCAAAAACATTGGGCTAACTTTACTGTTTTGTTTTTTCTAAAGCACCAAACTGTTTTTTTTTTTCCAAAAAAAAGTGTTCGAAAAATTGCTGCCATTGCATTCTCTAGGGTCTTTGCTAAAAAAAAAAAAAAAAAACATATATAATGTTTTGGGGTTCTATGTAACTTTCTAGCAAATAAATGATGATTTTTACATGTAGTAGAGAAATGTCAGAATTGGCCTGGGTGCTCCAGAACGCCTGAAGGTGGTCCCTGCATGTTGGGCCTCTGCATGTGGCCACACTGTGTAAAAGTCTCACACATGTGGTATCGCCATACTCAGGAGTAACAGCAGAATGTATTTTGGGGTGTAATTTGTGGTATGCATATGTTGTGTGTGAGAAATAACCTGCTAATATGACAATTTTGTGGGAAAAAAAAAAAAAACAAAGGAAAAAAATCTTGATTTTGCAAAGAACTGTGGGAAAAAATTACAACTTCAAAAAAAAACTCAGCATGCCTCTTTCTAAATACCTTGGAATGTCTTTTTTCCAAAGGGGGTCATTTGGGGGTATTTGTACTTTTCTGGCATGTTAGAGTCTGAAGTACTTCAGGTGTGATCAATTTTCAGATATTGGCACCATAGTTTGTGGACTCTATAACGTTCACAAAGACCAAATAATATACACCAATTTGTACTTATTTTTACCAAAGATATGTAGCAGTATACATTTTGGCCAAAATGTATCAAGAAAAATTACTAATTTGCTACATTTTATAACAGAAACAAATTACATTTTTTAAAGAATATTCCGTCTTTTTTCTTTTATAGTGCAAAAAATGAAAAACCCAATGGTGAGTAAATACCACCAAAAGAAAGCTCTATTTGTGTGAAAAAAAGGGAAAAAAATCAAATGGGTACAGTGTTGTATGACTGAGTAATTGTCATTCAAACTGTAAGAGTGCTGAAAGCTGAAAATTGGTCTGGTTATTAAGGGGATTTAAGTGCTCAGTGGTCAAATGGTTAAAATGAATGTGCGTGTTATACACCTGTGCATGTTATACACCGATAAATATGGTAAATGTTAACTGGTACCAGTAATGAGCTCATTACAAATGGAAACAAAAATACAAAGCATGCGCATAATGTGATCACATTTCTTATTAATGGCCATCGAACAATGGTGTGTACACACCCCTAAAAAAAAAAATATATATATTTGTTTACACATAGACACAGTTCTTACACATCTATTACATCACTCAGACACACACATTCATTTTTATTGAATACCATACATCCTGGATAGAGAAAACTTTGGTTATTACAAATGAATTGCTAGGTGTTTCTGGCCACTGGGAGAATACAAAGAAAAAACAAACAAACAATGGAATATTATACTTTACCTTCTGTTAGGCGTGTAAATGCATGCATATGTATAGCCATCTACATACAGCTGCTTTATATGTAAATATACTTTCAGGAACTCACAACCTGAAAAAAGATAACTTGTAGACAACAGTTTTTACTCTATTCCCCCTCTTTTTTTTTCTTTAACCTATTTAAAGCAAACAATACAACATTCTTACATGTACATTGGTAAATGGTCAATGACATTCCCACTTTGATCTATTAAAACTAAAATGCCATAGACCTCTAAAACATAACTTATATCTTGTATTTGATTCCCGGTTTTGGTGTACTGGTTTGGTTCCCAATGGACAAGTTATTCCCTCAATTTTTCCAATTCAAGGATTCAATAACGTTTCTTTTAAAGGATTGTAATTCTTTCACAAACTCATCCCGTTCCTGTTTTATTTGCCTAATTTCATACTGTAAAGCCTCATTCTCTGCCTTAATAGTTGAGGAAGGGATGTATGATCTCGTATTTTCATATTTATTACTCCTAGGCCCTTCATACCAGCATGGTGAGTACACTTCCATGTCACGTCTCTTTGTTGTAGATTGAGTCTGTTTTAATATCTTTTCACCAGAAGACAAACAAAACCAAGCAATGTGACCGAATAACCCACAGGTGTAGCATTTTATCTTTTGTAAAGTATTAAAGCATCTCTTAACAACTGGTGTGGTTTTAAGCTGAGAATATTCAATGGCTAAAATCTGATTCACAACTTTTCCTCTCTGCATATGAGCTATAGGGGCACGTTCACAAGAGCCCCCCCCCCCCCCCCTTTCAATGAGTTTTTGAAACTAGTACATACTCCAGAGATAATTTGCATCTAGAAATACTCAAACGGGTTGCATTACAATCTTTGGTATGTGGAGATTGTACAAGCTGCCCTGGGCTGGAAGATTTAGACAATTGTTTACATTTACTCTCTGCAGCCTTCAGCCCACGTGCCAGCTGATCAACCTCTCCCTGCTCGTTTTGGTTGTCTATTGTTGGTGCTGGTGGCTAGCATTCAAATTTGTCATAGAAACTGATATTACTTTTGGTTATTTCTAGATCCTCCTTGAGAGATATGTTTTGCAACAAAAACGGTCTGTAACTATTAGCCAACCAGCAAGCCGCAAAAATGAGTGCAGTCTTACCCTCACGTTTGCTGTATATTTTTTTTTTCCTGTAAGCTTTATATTTACATACTCTTGTGCCTGGTGCCATGGGCTTTTAGATTCCTCCATTGCTCTTATTATTTCAGAGTTTTTTTTAACTTTAGCAATCCTGCCCATCAATTTCTCCATGATGTACATGTTCAGTGACGATACAACAATACAACACAGAACAGACTTCTGACACAGTAGTCTACAACTTAGAATATGCACAATATGAATATGTGAGTGGAGACACAAACATTAAAATAACACTAGTATCTTCAGAGAATACAGTCTACACCCAAGAAACAAAAGATACAGGAGACGTGCTGAACAATAGTGCCGAGGTCAGCACACAAGGAACAATAGGGTAACCATCTAGGTAGACAATAGAAAGGTAAACAGTTAGACCCATAACCGTTACAACCAATTCAGTTTAACACAAAAAACCCATCTACCACAAACTCAGCTTATCAAATTGTTGGTAGGGTTTATCTTCTAAAAAAAATTATAAAAAAGTATAATACCGTATGCTAAATGCACCTTATTTTACACTCTATAATTGCTATCAGATATTAGATTCTGTAACCAGACTTCTGCAGTTTGGTATTTTAACAGAAAACAATAAGAATATTACTGCTTGTAAATTCACACAGCAAAAAAACAAACAGCTCTCTTGTAGCTCAGTTTCAATGTCCTACACACAAATACTATTACTAATACTACTACTAATATACTATACATTTAGGGGATACACCATTTAAATAAAAAAAACAAAAACCTGTTGAATCTTTTCAACAAAACAACCAAGACCACACTCACACAATGATTACAGAGAAACCATGCTTAATAAGCACAAACATATGAAAACTATATATAAAATATGAAAAAAATAATTCCTGCTCAATAATATATCCTCTCCATTAAAATTAGCGTTTTTTAATGGTTCGTCCAATATATTTTTTTCACTATAATTATGGGATATTAAACAAAACAAAATATGTGGTGTATCCTCCCTCCTTTTTTAGAGTTACTGTAATACCCACTAATAAAACAAAACCCTTTACCTATATTTTTCACTAGATACACATGCTGTGACCTTCAAACTACTGGAAAATAAAAACGGACTCCGTTTAAAATCCAGCCCAATAACCTAAATCTGCATTACAGATACATTATAATCTCGGGATTATATTAAATACTTTCAGTCCTGGTCCTCAACTTTGTGCATCACCAATTACGTTACCCATATACTATATATGAGATTTAATATCTCATATATGATTTGGGTTAAATGAGAGTTCTTTGACCATAAGTTTTCTTTATTTGCTATTTTTTTTCACCCACGAAAGTGGAATTACCCTTTAAAGAGTTATAAAGTTACAAAGCTTGCAACATAAAGGGCAAATTAAAAAAATTATATGTAAAATACTGTATGACAACATCTAAAAAATTTTGAAAATGCATACCCTTTGCATTACATAGTTAGTCTGGCTGAAAAAATTACACAAGTCCATCTACAGTAGTTCAATCAATAGAAAAAAAAACACACACACAATTAGAAAACCTCAATATACACAATTCCATGCCCATAGTTAATTCATGGGAAGGCATTAAAAAAAACTCAATAAAGCATGATCCAATTAGCTCAAGCATCGAGCAGAAGAAAAAAAATGATCCCTGATTTCCCGGGATGCAATCGGATATTCCCTGAATCAACTACCCCTGGTGTTAATACCTCTAAAGATAAGTATCCAGATAAATTGTGTGCATTTACAAAAAATCAAGGCCTCTTTTTGTTAAAAAATCTACTGAGCTGGCCAGAACCAGTTTTTGAGGGAAGCTATTCCACATTTTCACAGCTCTTACTGGAAGAAGCCTTTCTGTATTTGGAGGTTAAATCACTGGCTGGTGTTGGTGATTCAATCGTCACGGCACCATGGTTGATATGGTGTCAGAATGACTGAAGAACATTTTTTCTATTATTACATTGTAATATAAAATAAAATAGTTCAATAGCACAATGCAGAATCAGTGGGCACCATGAGTATATCTCTTGGCACGTCACCTGCCACTAGATGCTGTGTGTGACTTGCTGCCATGGCCTGCCCCCAGATGCAGCTTGTCACTTGCCACTATTGGCTCACACCAGATGCTGCTTGTCACTTGCCACCATCGGCTCCCACCAGATGCAGCTTGTCACTTGTCATTGTCACCTGCCACCAGATGCAGCTTGTCATCGTCTCCTGCCACCAGATGCAGCTTGTCACTTGCCACGTTAATTGCCACCAGATGTAGATTGTCACTTGCCTCATTGCCTGCAACCAGATGCAGCTTACTTGCCATGTCACCTGCCACCAGATGAGGATTCTCATTTGCGACCAGATGCAGATTGTCACTTGCCACGTCGCCTGCCACTAGATAGATACAGCTTATCACTTGCCACATTAATTGCCATCAGATGCGGATTCTCACTTGCCACATTGCCTGCCACCAGATTCAGCTTGTCACCATCCTGCAACAACAGTAACAACAGAGAAACAGGCTTCTCTCCCCAGATTTTCAGCAAATGTGAGGATTGGCAGTGAGAGATGATGTAATATCTTTACTGCCCACAGCTGCACAGTGAGGGCGGAACTGCAGTGATTCAGGGCAGGTGGTGAGAGACGATGTAATTTCTCTGCTTGCCTGCCCACTCACTGTTCTGCCTTCCTGTTCAACCACCACCCACTCTGCTCACCCGCTGGCCCATTTGCTGGCCTGCTTACCCACTCCGCTCACTTGCTGGCCACTTACAGACCTGACTGCCCACCTGCTCACCTGCTAGTCAACCAGCCCACTCACTATTTTTTTGGGAGGAGCAATTGCCCCATTGCCCCCCCTGGATCCGTCCCTGGTTCCTGCACAGCAGGAACATGGATCTCAATGCCTTCCCCTAGTGAAAGCCCCTCCCATACAGTACACATACACTGGCTAGGAACACAGTTAACCCTTTGATCGCCCCTTATTTTAGTGGAACAGCAAGCAGGATCTGGAGCAAGAAGGGATGTCAGCAAATCCAGTCTGTAAACAGGAATGCAGGAGATGTTTCTTGTGATGTTGACCAAGGCGAAGGCAGAGCTCCTCTGGACTGGACGGCTTAAGTAGGCAGGACTGACAAGCAGGATATCAACAACAGCTGAGTAATGGTGGTGAGAGATGGGAGCTGGCAATTAGCCGACAGCTGAGCGGCCAGCTAGGAGAAGGAAGGGCTAAGCCCAGCCCTGACAGTACCCCATCCTCAATGACCCATCCCCCTCGGAGGACCACCAGGCTTGAGGGGAAACAATCTATGGATATCATGGAAGAGGACGGGGGCATGTACGTCTAAGGATGAGACCCAAGAGCGTTCCTCTGGACCGTACCCTTTCCAATGCAGCAGGTACTGTATGCGTTCATGGAACCTATGGGAGTCAACAATGGACTCTACTTCATACTCCTCATGGTTCTCAACCTGTACAGAGTGAGGATGTGGCACCAAGATGGTAAAGCAGGTGCAGACCAAAGGTTTTAATAAGGAGACATGAAATACATTAGAAATACACATATTAGAAGGAAGGTCTAATGCGTAAGCCACTGGGTTAATCCTGCAAAGAATACGGAAAGGCTCAATAAACCGAGGTGCGAACTTCAGTGAGGGAACACGAAGTTGGAGATTATGAGATGACAGCCAGACTCTGTCCTCAACCTGGTAGGAAGGTACAGGCAGGGTCTGTGGTCAGCATCGAGTCTGTACCTATCATTAGCATGAGGCAAAGCCTCCTGGACTTGTGCCCACGTTGAACGAAGGCCATGGAGATGCTCCTCCAAAGCAGGAATACTCTGCGGAACTAATGAGTCAGGCAACATGGAAGGTTGGAAACCATAATTCGCCATAAACAGGGACAACCGGTAAGCAGAATTCAAGGCACTGTGGTGAGCAGACTCTACGCACAGTAATAAGTCTGACTAGTTGTTATGATGGTCAAAAATATAGCAACGTAGGAATTGTTCCAAGGAATGATTGACTTGTTCTGCGGCCCCCATTAGACTGCAGAGGAAAAAGCAAGCTGAATTCCCAGCTGTGCACAAAAGGCTCGCCAGAACTGGGACACAAACTGACTACCCCTGTCCGAGACAATCACCTTGGGTAGCCAATGTAAGCAAAAGATCTCCCGAGCAAAAATGGAAGTCAGTTCCTTAGAAGTGGGCAACTTCTTAAGTGGAATACAATGACACATCTTTGAGAACTGGTCAACCAAAATAAGGATAACTGTGCTGCTCTGGGAGGGCCTCTCTCCATTGGGTATGGGTTGTAGGAGGACCACTGGAAGGTGTCCTGGAGTCTTACTCTGAGCACATATGGAACGAGCAGCTATGAAGGCAGTTACATCAGCACGTAGACTAGGCCACCAGAATTGTTGGGAAATGGCCCAAATGAGTTGATTCTTCCCAGGGTGGCCAGCTGCCTTGGGAGAATGTTAAGTCTGGAGCACGGCAGTATGGAGACTCTCTGGGACAAAGCAGCGATCACAAGGTTTCTCAGGAGGGGCATGGACCTGAGTAGCAAGAATTTTCTCACCGAAAGGACAAGCGAGCCTGGTGCGAACCATAGCCAGAATATGATCAGGAGGAATCACAGGAACCAGAAGTGACTCCAACTTGGAAGTGGAGGAAAATTGTTGTGACAAGTGACAAGGCATCAGCCCTTCAATTTTTAGTACCGGTTAAGAATGAGACAATGCAATTGAAACTTGACAAGAACAGAGCCAATCGCTCCCTTCTGGGAGAGAGGCGTTTAGCCTCAGAGAAGAATGTCTTATGGTCAGTAAGAATGAGAACCTGCACAATGGTACCTTTGAGGAGATATCTCCATTCTTTCAGGGCTAAAATGAACAACAGCTCTCTGTCATCAATCTCGTAATTGTACTCTGCAGGTGGCAATTTCTTGGAAAAGTAGCCACAAGGACGCATAGCGCTCTCAGAGGTAGGATGTTGAGGCAGAAGGGCACCAACACCAGTCTCAGAAGCATCAACTTCAAGGATAGACAGTAACGTAGGATCAGGATTTGCCAACACAGGAGCAGAAACAAAGGCAGCCTTGAGACTCTCAAAGGCCTTAATGGACTCCGGAGACAAACTCTGTGGGTTACTGTCCTTTCTGGTCATATCAGTCAGGGGCTTGACCAGAGACAAGAAGTTATGAATAAACTTCTGATAATAGTTGGCAAAGCCCAGGAAATGCTGCAGGAACGTAAACCCACGGGTCAGGGCCACTGTAGGACTGACAAAAGTTTCTCTGGGTCCATCAAAAAACAAGCACTGGAAATGACATAGCCCAGGAATTTAACCTGTTCACGATAGAACTCACACTTCTCCAGTTTACAATAGAGATTGATCTCTCTTAGTTTCTGAAGCACATGACAGACATCTGTGTGCTGGCTCTCCAGGGACTTGGAAAATATGAGGATATCATCAAGATAAACCACAACATATACCTGCAACAAATCTCAGAGGACATTGTTAATAAATGCCTGGAAAACTGCCAGGGTGTTAGAAAGGCCAAAAGGCATTATGAGGTACTCATAATGGCCTGTTCTGGTATTAAACGCAGTTTTCCACTCGTCCTCCTTAATCCTCACAAGATTGTATGCCCCTCTCAAACCAAGCTTTGTGTAAACCGTTGCTCCATTGAGGCAAATAACTCCGTAATCAATGGAATCGGATAGGCATTCTTAATCTTTTTTTCTTCACAAAGAAGAAACCAGCACCAGCAGGAGACGAGGATTTGCGGATGAAACCTTGGGAAAGTGTGTCTGCAACATACTCCTCCATGGCCTTATTCTCCAAGACCGACAAAGGGTAAACCTGGCCACGAAGGGGTATGGCACCAGGTTGAAGGTCAATTGCGCAATCATGGAGGCAAACTACCGGCTTGACCTTTGTCATAGACATCGCTAAAATCGTGGTACTCCTCTGGCAGACAGGAGAGTGAAGAGGTGCACAGGACTTTGGCTGCCTTCTGGAAGCATGTCTCGTTGCATTGTGGTGACCAGGAGAGAACTTCAGCACGGAGCAAATCAAAAAGGGGTTGTGCCTCTGTAATGAAGGATAACCAATAACCAGAGGAAACTTAGGTGAGGAAATAACTTGGAATTGGATTATCTCATGGTGAAGAGCCCCTACGACCATGGACAACGGGACCGTCTCATGAGTCACATGGACAGGTTGTAGAGGTCTCCCATCAAGAGCCCCAATGGCAAGTGGAGTGTCACTCAGCTGCAGCGGAATTGAGTGCTTCGATACAAAGGCAGCTTCAATGAACAGGCCTGCAGCCCCAGAGTCGATTAGAGCCTGTATCTCAATGGACGACTCAGCACAAGAAAAGGTGACCGAAACCAGGGGCTTATCCTTCTGGAAAACTGGGGATGAAACAATGCCACCTAAGGTCTGTCCATGACACGACTTCAAAAAGTGACCTGCCTGGCAACAATAAAGGCACAATCTCTCCCTCCTCCTAACGGTTCTCTCATCTGCAGAGAGATGTGTGAAACTCAAGTGCATGGGTTCACCTTCACTGCTCGACTCAGTACCAGGAGGCATGGGAGGTGAGGGAGGCAAGGGTGGGACTGCAAAGTTCGGAGACAAACGTACAGGAGGCTTACACAAGCGCTCCTTAAAAGAGAGTCTTTCTCTGAGTCTGGTGTCAATGAGGATGGCAAACGCAATCAACTTCCCCAGCTCAGTGGGTATATCTTGGGCTGCTATCTCATCCTTGATGGTATCTGAGAGACCATGAGGAAAAGCAGCCATGAGGGCCTCATTGTTTCAAGCAACCTCTGCTGCCAGAGGATGGAATTGAATGGCGTAGTTGGCATCAGTTCTCGTACTCTGTTTGATGGACATGAGGCAATTGGCAGCAGAAGCGGAGCATGCGGGAACGTCAAATACCCTTTTAAACGAAGCCACAAACTCAGGGCAACTGAAGACAACAGGTTTTTGCATCTCCCATAGAGGGTTTGCCCAGGCCAAGGCTCTCTCAGAAAGCAAAGATATCATGAAACCTACTTTGCTTCTGTCCGTGGGAAACGTCTTGGGCAGCATCTCAAAGTATATCTCAACCTGGTTGGGAAACCCTCTGCATTGGACTGGATCACCCCAAATCGATGGGGAAGCGGAGCAGAACAAGACATACCTCTTATAGAAGTAAAACCCAAGGCGGGTGCCTGCACAGAGACTGGAGCAGCAGCAGGGTCAGCCTGCAACATAGGTTGTATCGGGGCAGCCACAGTGGGAGATTCCAGGTGAGCCTTGTGACTCAGGAGCATTTGGAACGCGATGGCGAACTGATCCATGCGGTGATCCAGTTCATCCAATCTGGAAAAAATATTACCAACAAGTGGACTGACTGCATCTTCTGAATTCATGGCCTTCGCCTACTGGTAGAACCCATGAAATCAGACCGAGACAGTACAGTCATAGCACACTTGTTTAATAATAAAAGTAAAAAGAACAAATGTAGTCAAAACATAGCCAAAGTACAGTAACCGGAATAGATAGTCAGCTAAGCCAGAAGTCAGGGATCAAAGTAGTGGAACAGCAAGCAGGATCCAGAGCCAAAAGGGATGTCAGCAAAGCCAGTCTTTAAACAGGACCGCAGGAGATGTTTCTTGTGATGTTGACCAAGGTGAAGGCAGAGCTCCTCTGGACTGGACGGCTTAAGTAGGCAGGACTGATGAGCAGGATTTCAACAACAGCTCAGTAACTGTGGAGTAGCTGGCAATTAGCCGACAGCTGAGTGACCAGCTCAGAGAAGGAAGGGCTGAGCCCAGCCCTGACACACTGAAAGTGAAAGTGTCAAAAGTGTCAGTTAGTGTATGATTTGTCCACTGCAATATCACAGTCCCGATAGTAAAAAAAAAAAAAAAAATTATATACAGTGCCTTGAAAAAGTATTCATACCCCTTGACATTTTTTACATTTTGTCATGTTACAACAAAAACTTAAATATATTTTATTGAGATTTTTTTACCTTGGAGGAACCCCTGGCAAAAAGTTTGAGATCTCGAGGAACCCCTGAAATGTTCACATCTACAGCTCACGGGAAACATTAGTATGATCAGCGAGCTGTTGATAACAAAAAATATTTGTAGAAATAGCATTAACTAAAAGAATAAATATTAAAATGTACCTATTTAATGTAAAACGTGTGCTTTCTTTTCCTGCAGAGCTGATCCATTCAGACGACATTACATGGGGCAGAGCATGGGACGGGGACATTACATGGGACAGGGGACATTGCATGGGGCAGAGCACATTACAGGGGACATTACATGGGGCAGAGCACATTACGTGGGGCAAAGCACATGACAGGGGACATTACATTGGGCAGAGCACATGACAGTGTACATTACATGGGACGGGGCACATTACATGGGGCACATTACATGGGACAGGGCACATTACATGGGACGGGGGCATTACATGGGATAGGGGGCATTACATGGGACAGGGCACATGACAGGGGACATTACATGGGACAGGGCACATGACAGGGGGCAGAGCACATGACGAGGCACATTACATGGGACGGGGGACATGACATGGGGCAGAGCACATGACAGGACATTACATGGGACAGGGGACATGACATGGGGCAGAGCACATGAGAGGACATTACATGGGGCAGAGCACATGACAGTGCATATTACATAGGGCAGAGCACATGACAGGATATTAAATTGGACAGGGCATATGACGGGGACATTACATTGGACAGGGTACATGACACGGGGCAGAGCACGACAGGGAACATTACATGGGACAGGGGACATGACATGGGGCAGAGCACATGACAGGGGACATTACATGGGACAGGGCACATGACATGGGGCAGAGCACATAACAGGGGACAGGGGACATGACATGGGGCAGAGCATATGACAGGACATTACATGGGACATGGGACAGGGGACATGACATGGGACATTAAATAGGGCAGAGCACATGACATGGCACATTACATGGGACAGGGCACATGACGAGGGACATTACATGGGACAAGGCACATGACAGTGGACATTACATGGGACAGGGCACATGACATGGGACAGGGGACATGACAGCTGTTCCCCCTCGGCCTCTCCTCCTCCTCCTATCCTGTCCACTCCATATTATGTCACTTACAAGCACTCGAGAAGGATAGGAGGGCAGAAGGAGGAGGGGCCGAGGGGGAACAGCGCGATACAGCCAATAGGGTGCCAGCCGATTCCCTGCCTATCTCTGCCTGTGTCTGTGATCCTTTTGTCAGCTGCCTGCGACAGTCAGATCGCTGCGGAACCCCTGGGGACCTCCCAACCGGGAACCCCAGGTGAGAACCACTGGTCTGGAGAGTGAGAGTTTTTCCCATTCTTCTTTGGCAAAATAGCTCAAGCTCTGTCAGATTGGATGGAGAGTGCCTGCAAACAGCAATTTTCAAGTCTTGCCACAGATTTTTAATTGGATTTATTGCTGGACTTTGACTGGGCTATTCTAACACATGAATATGCTTTGATCTAAACCATTCTATTGTAGCTCTGGCTGGATGTTTAGGGTCGTTGTCCTGCTGGAAGGTGAACCTCCCAGTCTCAAGTCTTTTGCAGACTGTAACAGGTTTTATTCTAATGCCCTGTACACACGGCCGGACTTTCCAGCAGACTAGGTCCGACGGACTTTCCGACGGAGTTCTGTCGGACTTTCAAATTAACAGACTTGCCCACACACGGACTAAAGTCTGTTCATTTTGAACATGATGAGTTACGAAGGGACTAGAAAGGGAAGTCAATCTTGTCGCTTTTATCAGCGAGATTGACACCTTGCGAGCCCTGTCACCTGGTATGGATTTTAAGGGGAAAAGGTCCATACCAGACCCTTATCCGAGCATGCAGCCCGGTCGGTTGAGAAAGGGGGTGGGGACCAGCGAGCGCCCCCCCTCCTGAACCATACCAGGCCACATGCCCTCAACATGAGGGGTGGGTGCTTTGGGGAAGGTGGAGCTCTGCGGGCCCCCCACCCCAAAGTACCTTTTCCCCATGTTGATAAGGACAAGGGGCCTCTTCCCAACAACCCTGGCCGTTGGTTGTCTAGGTCTGTGGGCGGGGGGCTTATCAGAATCCGGGAGCACCCTTTAATAAGGGATAGACAGGTTTTTAAAGTAGTTTATTAGGCACAATGCAAAGTGTCAGGTCACCTTGAGGCGAGGTGACAAGTGCACACCATAGGGATCAGGAGTGCACCGCAAGGTTGTGGACCCTACGGCTGACTGCTGCAGATGGGGGACAGATCCCACTGGGGTTAGAGCGTAAGATTCCCTGGGGCGCGGAGTCTAAGAGCCAGCAGGTGTTCACCAGTGTCTCTAGTGGTGAGGATGGATTTGGCTGCAACTGGCTCCAGGTCGCGACCCCCACGGTCCCCCAGCTCACACCCACAGTAGGCAACAGGAGGATAGGGATGGTGAGGGACAAAGCCAAGGTCGGGGTCACAAGCAGACAAGAATAGTCGGGGACACGCCAAAAGGTCAGGATCACAGGCAAACAGGGATAGTCAAAGACACGCCAAAGTCGTTAACGGAAAACAGTAGCAGAGCACACGGCAGGAAACAGGAAACTAACACACAAAGGAATACACAATGGTTGATCAGCACTGATGGCCTGCAGTGCACAGGTTAATATAGGGCTCCCTGATATGGCCTGGGGTGGAGCCATGCATAGAGGAGAGGTTATAAAAACCACCAGGTGGAAGTGGCTGGCCTCTTAGTCTGAACACATGAGGGGAGGTAAGCAAACACAGGAAGATCACTGCATAACCATGACACAAAGCCCAAGGTGAAAAAGGTCAAACTTGAGATACCAACATCCCAAATTTAGATTATTAGCAAAGCAGAAGAGGGGACAGACAAGGCTGTAAGATAACCAGCCTTAGGGATTTTAAACGGTATCAGGTTAAACAAAGCTACCATATTTCATGATGGAAAAATATACAAATTCATTTTATTGTTTAAAAAACAAATAAATTAAAAAACATACACCAAGAAAAAAACATTTTACCGCATTTATATAGTAAGATCGCATATGGATATAGTCAGACACTACCACACTCTACATGCTTCGCTCCAAAAACAGAGCTTCCTCAGGAGTTTTGTGGTGTAGCTTCTTTTATAACTTGCCGTAGCAAAAGACTGATGAAAAAAAAACATTATAATTAAATTACATTTTGGTGCATTTTACAGAAAATAAGTACACAAAAATAGAAATACATGACAGAATAACAAAGATGCATCAATATACAGAAGGCAAACATGAACCAGGATATCCATGAGAAAAATCTCACCCATATAATAGCTGTCCAATAATTCTGAGCAATAAAATCTCCAGAATAGCAAAAAACAAAAAAGGAAGGATGCAATTCCCAGCCAAGGGCCAACAGCCCTGTCTAGTTTGGTCTGTAGAGAGGGACAACAAAAAGTCGAAAGAATATATATTAGATCAGTAATTGATTGAAAAAAGAAGAAAAAAAAAAACAACTGCCTCACTACAATCAAATTACCTTTTAGTAAGTACCCAAAAAAGGTCCGTAGGATCAATCATAAATCAATTGAATTCGCTGTAGGCAACACGCAAGCAGCTTTTCCAAAACGTGTGTCAGAGGGTCCACAGTCACAGAGAGGGGAAGGGCAAAAAAGCCCACACACCCCTAGACAAATTCAATAGAAATAGAATAGACCATGATTAGTAACAATAAAACCAGACTGACACACAGCGATGAATAGTATGTCAGCTGTATAGCAGTAATATAGCAAAAAGGAATCAATAAAGTAGAGGAATATTACCTTAGATCATATGGAAGCCAAGACTAACCCAAACAATGAAATAGTCCCACGCCTGTCTCCCAGCGTGGAAAGACAACCATCCACGCCGGGAGATAGGCTGAGACTATTTCTAGCCCTCTCCGACTCGGAGGCATCTGACGTCACAAGCGGGAGCAGGCCGTCCAAAGTTGGAATAGGCTCAAAGCTAAGACGCAAGGAACAGGACCGAGTCAAAAGGAAAACCAAGGCAGAAGCTGAAACAAAGAGGGGCACATAAAGGCATCCATTAGATTGATCAATAGAATGTATAGGAAAATAAACCGCGCTCAAGTAAAAACATCTAGGCAGATCTACAAAGTATTTATGATTTGGGAGACCTGAGAAGAGGTTGGAGATCCCGTGATGTATAAAGCACATTGTATAATGGCCACGCTTTATAAATAATTCAGAAATTGTCTTGTACTTTTCACTGCCAATTGAAATTCCAATTTTAAGTCCATAATACAGAATGGAAGCCATTGTTAGCAATTAGGGATGAGCTTCGTGTTCGAGTCGAACATATGTTCGACTCGAACATCGGTTGTTCGCCCGTTCGGCGAATTCCGAACATTATGGGCCTTTTGCGCCAAATTCGTGTGGCGCTCACGGCCCACAATGCACTGCGTCATCGCAGTGCATTGCTGGCTCATGATTGGCCAAGCATGCACTGTGACCCCGCATGCTAGGCCAATCACAGCGCCAGCAGGGAGGAGAGCCACGATTGGCCACAGGCAGGATGCCTGTGGCCAATCATAGCTCAGGCTGTGTAGTACATGCCCCACACTATATAAGGCCGCCAGCGCGGCGGCCTTGTGTAGTGTGTTGGCGTCTGAAGCAGTTAGTGGGTGTTCTGTGTACCTTCAACACAGTATACACCGATCGTTATCGGCCGATTTTTCGATCTTGCTCTTCTGTAGTGGTTGTTGTCTGCGTGCCCTGACCGCAGTATACACCGCTATATTCACCTCACCTATATAGCTAGCGATATATCTATCTTTTATAATAGAGCTTGCAGTCAGTAGTGTTAGGAGCTTGTGCCTGCTGTCTGCGTGCTCTGTACCCAGTACACACCGCTATATCCACCTACATAGCTCTTCTCTATTTGAGCCATCTGCCATCTGCAGGAGTTATTGGAAGTTGTGTGTGCCTCCAGCACAGCACAGTATACATCTGTATATACCCCTTTATCTCTGGTGTTCTATAATAAAGGCATCTGCAGGAGTTAGTGGGTGTTTTGTGCCTCCAGCACAATATACACCTGTATCTACCCTTTATTGCTGTTCTCTAATAGAGCCATCTGCAGGGCTTAGTGGGTGTTGTGTGCCTCCAGCACAATATACACTACCCAACTGCTGTTTTACCCGACTCCTTTCAGGCCATTACCATGTCTGGAAGGCCAGCAAGGAGAGTCAGACAGGCGCGAGCCGATAAAAGAGAGCAAGCAGGCTCTGTGTCTAGAGACAACAGTGCTGGTCGTGGAGACGGTGCATTGTCATCAGCACGTGGCCATGGGACACGCTTGTCCTTTTCGGCAGCTGGACATGTTGAACCGCAACATGCCAACGACTTGGTGGAGTGGATGACCAAGCCCTCTTCATCCTCCTCATCCTCTCTCACCCAGTCTCAGGGTACTAGCAAAGCAGCTGCCAACGCATCATCTTCCCTCCTCTCAATGTCATCATCAGTGACTCCTTCCCTAGACCCACCACGTCCTCCTGAGGAGTCTCCTGAACTCTTTGAGCACAGTGTTGGGTACATGCTTCAGGAGGATGCCCAGTGTTTTGTAGGCTCTGATGATGACACTCAGCTAGAGGAAGGCAGTAGCGTGAATGCAGAGAGAGGGGATGCTCAAGAAGGACAGCAATCTGGCAGTCATGTTCCACAAGCTGCAGCATACTGCCAGGTTTGCTACAGCGATGAAGAGGGAGGGGATGATGAGGGCACTGACTCCACGTGGGTGCCTGGTAGGAGAGAGAAGGAGGAGGAGGAGGAGGAGGAGGAGGCACATGTCCAACGAGGCAGGATGCCCTCCGGGGGCCAGCTTAGGGGCAGCACACCGACTGAATCACACCGCAGAGCTCCGCCTGTGCAGGGGGCTGCCTCTGCGCATTATTCTAAAAGTTCTTTGGTGTGGGCCTTTTTTGAGACGAGTGCATCAGATCGCACCGCTGCTATTTGCAACATATGTCTCAAGCGTATCTCGCGTGGCCAAAACATCAGCCGTTCGGGCACCACATGCTTGACCAGACATATGTTGACCTGCCATGCAGCTCATTGGCAAGCGTACCTCAAAGACCCACACCAAAGAACAAAGCGGACCTCTCCTTGCTCCTCATCAGCTGGCATCTCCAACCCCACTAGACCTTCAGTCCTCTCTGAAACCTGCTCTGAGAGGAATGAAGGTGTAGAATTAGGTGTGTCACAGCCAAGTGCTTCCGGGCACTCTGCTAGCAGTACACCCACGTCCGATTATAGCAGGCAAATGTCCCTGCCCCAGCTGCTGGACCGGCGAAAGAAGTTCACTCCCAGCCATCCACATGCCCAGTGGTTGAATGCTAGCTTGGCTAAATTGCTAGCCCTTCAACTGCTGCCTTTTCAGTTGGTAGACTCTGCCCCCTTCCATGAGTTTGTACAATGTGCGGTTCCTCAGTGGCAGGTCCCCAAACGCCACTTTTTCTCATGGAAGGCGATTCCGGCTCTCTACCGGGATGTGGAAGGCAATGTCCTTGCCTCACTGGACAGGGCGGTCAGCGGTAAGGTGCATATTACCGCTGACTCATAGTCCAGCAGGCATGGACAGGGACGTTACCTGTCTTTCACTGCCCATTGGGTCACTCTTTTGGCAGCTGGGAAGGATGCCGGACAAGGTGCAGTAGTGTTGGAGGTTGTTCCGCCACCACGCCTCCAAAATGCTACTATTGGTTGTGACACACCTCTCTCCTCCACCCCCTCCTCTTCTTCTTTCTCCATGGCCTCTTCCAGTGCTCTGTCCTCAGAACCAGCGGTGCTCCGTAGGCGTTCCAGGGGCTACGCAAGTACGCATGCAAAGCAATGCCATGCCGTGCTTGCGCTGGTTTGTTTGAGGGACAGGAGCCACACTGGGGTAGATGTTTTGTCAGCTCTGCAGGGGCAGGCCGAGAGGTGGTTGACGCCACGCCAGCTTAAGCCAGGAATGGTGGTTTGCGACAATGGCACCAACCTCCTCTCCGCCCTCCAACAGGGACAACTGACCCATGTGCCCTGTGTAGCTCACGTCCTTAACCTGGTGGTGCAGCAGTTCTTGGGCAGGTACCCGGGCTTACAGGATGTCCTGAAGCAGGCCAGGAAAGTCTGTGTGCATTTCTGCCGATCATTTAATGCCTGTGCTCAGGTGGCTGAGCTCCAAAAGGAGTTGAACCTGCCCAAGAACCGCCTTATATGTGACATGCCCACTAGGTGGAATTCAACGTTGGCCATGCTGCAGCGGCTGCACACGCAGCAGAGGGCCATCAATGAGTACCTGTGCGACTACGGCACCAGGACAGGGTCAGGGGAGCTTGTTTTTTTTCTCACCACGCCAGTGGGGCATGATCAGGGATGCATGCACTGTCCTGTCACCGTTTAAGGAGGCCACAAGGATGGTGAGCAGTGACAGTGCATGCATCAGTGACACTGTACCTCTTGTCCACCTCTTGGAGCATACGCTGCGTGGAATAATGGAGAGGGCACTTGAGGCAGAACAGAGGCAGGAAGAGGAGGACTTCCTTGCCTCTCAAGGCCCCCTTTATCCAGACAGTGTTCCTGCTGTGCCACCTATCACACAGGAACAGGATGAGGAGGAGGAAGAGGAGGAGGAGGATGATTGTGTCAGCATGGAGGTGGAGGCTGGCACTCAGCATCAGCAGCAGTCTTGTAGGGATGATTTACAGTCCCAAGAAACACGTGGACTTGTACGTGGCTGGGAGGAGGTAGCTGCGGATCATGTTGTCCTTAGTGACCCAGAGGACTCCGGACCGAATGCCTCAGCTAACCTACGCTGCATGGCCTCCCTGATCCTGCAAAGCTTGCGGAAGGATCCTCGTATTCTTCGGATCAAGGAGAGGGACCATTACTGGCTGGCCACTCTCCTTGATCCACGGTACAAGGGTAAGGTTGCCGACCTTATCTTGCCATCGCAGAGGGAGCAGAGGATGAGACATCTCCGGGAGGCCTTGCAGAAAGGTCTGTGCAACGTGTTCCCAGAGACTGGGAGGTTACAAACTCCTGGTCCTGGACAACGTGTTGCTGAGGCATCGGTCAGAAGGAGCGGTGGAGAAGGTGGCTGTCTGACTGATGCTTTCAGACAAATTTTTAGTCCGCAGCCCCAAGGTATGATCGGTTCCAGCAACCATCGCCAGCGTCTGATTTACATGGTGCAGGAATACCTAGGGGCAAGGTCAGACGTGGACACCTTTCCCACCGAAAATCCTCTGGCTTACTCCAATTTTTCTGCCCCTGTTTAACAGGGACATGTAATTACAATTCTTGATATAATATTTCACAGGAGGGCCCGTTCCTGTGCCCACCCAGAGTAACTGTGAGGACTTATAGTGTTGTGGCACCAGCACTACAACCACCAAAGGTCAATTTTTCTACCACTGTTCAACAATGGCATGTAATTACAATTCTTGATATAATCGTTCACAGCAGGGCGCTCCAGCGCCCACCAAGAGTCACTTTGAGGGCTTACAATGTTGTGGCAAAACCAACACCTTGTTCCGCCATTTCTGCAGAGCATATAGGGCAGGCCCCTACTTTCAAACATCCAACTTACAAACATCTCCTACTTGCAAACGGAAGGAGACAACAGCAAGTGAGATGAAAAAAGATGGACGACAAAACAAATTATACAGGGGTGATAACCCTTCCCTATGTTTTCCAAAAAGCTTAAAAATAGTTTTTTTGACTGGAGCTAAATTTTAAAAATGTACCAGTTGAAAATTACAAACAGATTCTACTTAACACAACAAACCTACACAGTCCCTGTCTTGTTTGCACCACCTGTATACTGCTGTTCTGAGTATATAGGGCCTGGGGGCCACACGCATTTCCTTTTTTTAATATGGGTACTTGGTTCCCCTTAATATGCGTACAAGACCCAAAGGGGCTGGTAATGGGCAGGGAGGGCTACCCATGCCATTTTTCTCAATGATTTTCAACCATATTGCAGAAACCCGATATAACATTAAAACCGCAAGCAGTTTAAAATTATGTTATTTCCGTTAATGTCATTTTGTGCAGGGACTGTTCTAAACACGGGAAACACGTGGCACTTCACAGGCATACTACAAACACCCCCCAGGCACCATATTTAAAGGAATATTTCACTTTTTTTCACTCTAATCGTCATTAAAAACAGTGCTCCCGCCAAAATGGCCATTTTTAAAAACATTTTAGGCATTGACCCATGTCCCCTGGAGCAGGAGCCAGGTCCCCAAACCCTTTTTTAGTTCAGTATCTTGCATATTAGCCGTTAAAATGAGCACTTTTAATTTTGAACGTTCCCATAGACTTCAATGGGGTTCTAAAGTTCGTACGAATTTGGGGTCTGGTGCGAACCGAACCGGGGAGTGATCGGCTCATCCCTATTAGCAATATTAGAATAATCATGTGTCTCATGCATGCAGATATAGTATTAATTAGTTGTTGCAGGGAAAAAAAAATATACTGTTATAAAAACATTATACTATAAAAATGGCTTGAAACTCAGTGTGTCATTAAGACCAGGGGGGCTTGTAGCATGAAGGTTAAATATCCAACGTGTCTCACATTGCAGTAAAATACGATCATAATTGCCCCCCCCCCCCCCCGTCACCTGGGGGGGACATGTTCCAGTGCAAAGAAATGCATCTGGGTGTCGTCAAAGTTGTGAAAAAGACCCAAGTGAAGACTAATGGGGGTCTCCATTTTCTAACCTCGCACCAGGGTAACATGATCCCTGCTGCGGTGAAAGAAAGGTTGCTTGGTCTTCCCAACGTAATAAGCGTTGCAGGTACATAGCATAATATAGAGCACCCCCACTGATTGGCAAGTTACCAAGAACCTGGGCCTATAAATCTTGCCAGTGGGTACGAGGATCTCTTTTATTGCGAAAATATATCTACAAAAATTGCACTTATGACACGGTCTAGATCCAGACTGTCTCCTGTCTAAACGTAATGAAGGATCATAATGACTGTGAACCAAAGAGTCCCTTAGTGACCGTGACCTCCTGAAGGTGATCTCAGGATAATCACGCAGATGTTTAGAGACACTAGGATCTCTGAGTAGGAGATACCAGTGTGTCTTGAGGATGTCACGCACCTGGGAGTGTTGGCCACTGAACTGTGTAATTAGTCTTAGCCCCGACATTGATTTGGGTGATCGTTTTCCATGGACAAGATCAGTCCGCTTTCGTTTTTTCACTTTCAAATAGGATTTCTTAAGGCATTTGTTGCTGTATCTGCGTTGGCGTAGCCCCCAGGTACAGGTTGACATATGAGGGAGCACATTTGGTCCCCATAGCCACCCCCTGCACCTGGAGGTAATGGGAATGTCCACGTCCTCTTGTGTTTAGACAGGAGACTGTCTGGATCTAGACCGTGTCATAAGTGCAATTTTTGTAGATATATTTTTGCAACAAAAGAGATCCTCTTACCCACCGGCAACATTTATAGGCCCAGGTTCTCGGTAACTTGCCAATCAGTGGGGGTGGTCTATATTATAATACTATATCTGTATGCATGAGACGCATGATTATCCTAGGCTATCTGTCAGTAGGGATGGCCGAACGGTCATTTTGCGGCGAATTTCGGCTGTTCACCATCCGCCCGATTGGCGGACTATTGCCGCCGTTCACCCGGCGGACTTCCGTGTTTACTGTGTAAAAGAACTTTGACCTATGATGACACATCCATCATGAGGTACAGGACAGCCAATTGAGATATTACAGCACATGGACACTTGGACATTCCCCCTAACTTATAAATAGACCCGATTCAGCGGCCATTTTACATTCTTTCGTATGTCACTATAGGGAGAGGTTGCTGTGTGGAGCAGGGAGAGACTGCAGTGACCCAAATCGCAAGCTATTAGGTCCACAAAAGTTCTTTTCAGGACTGGTATAGGTGTTAGGTGTAGTTCAGGATATAGGTTTGAGGCACTGCTGTGCTAGTGATTGTTGCAGCAGCCTGTCTTTTGTCAGTGTAGAGAGAGGGACAGGACGCTGTGTGCAGCAGGGACAGTCAGTTTAATCATCAGCTGTTACTATTAGGTCCACAAAAGTCCTTTTCAGGACTGGTATGGTAAAGTAATACAGGATATAGTTTTGAGTGCTATTCAAGTTATTGTTCCAGCAGCCTGTGTTTTGTCAGTTTAAATAGGGAAAGGCAGGAAGCTGTGTGTGGCAGTGAGGGACAGTCAGTTTAATCAGTAGCTGTTACTATTAGGTCCACAAAGGTTCTTTTCAGGACTGGTATGGTAATAGGCTTGTACACGTATAATATTCTTTCTTCCAAATATAGAAAGAATATTATACTTGACTGCTGCCCTTCTGCTGCAGTAGTCCTTTATCAGTATAAGGACTGAGGTACAGTCTGCTAATCATTCACAACCTACTAGTTCCACAAAGGTCCTTATAAGGACTGGTAAGGTATAGGGTACTACAGTACATAGGGTTGAGTGAGGTACAGTCTGTTATTCCTTAAGGACTGGTATAGGTCCACAATATATAGGGTTGAGGAGCACTACTGCTGACTGCTGCCCTATACTGCAGCAGTCCTTTATCAGTATAGGGACTGAGGTACAGTCTACTAATCATTCACAACCTACTAGTTCCACAAAGGTCCTTATAAGGACTGGTAAGGTATAGGGTACTACAGTACATAGGGTTGAGTGAGGTACAGTCTGCTATTCCTTAAGGACTGGTATAGGTCCACAATATATAGGGTTGAGGTGCACTACTGCTGACTGCTGCCCTTCTGCTGCAGTAGTCCTTTATGAGTATAGGGACTGAGGTACAGTCTGCTAATCATTCACAACCTACTAGTTCCACAAAGATCCTTATAAGGACTGGTAAGGTATAGGGTACTACAGTACATAGGGTTGAGTGAGGTACAGTCTGCTATTCCTTAAGGACTGGTATAGGTCCACAATATATAGGGTTGAGGTGCACTACTGCTGACTGCTGCCCTTCTGCTGCAGTAGTCCTTTATCAGTATAGGGACTGAGGTACAGTCTGCTAATCTTTCACAACCTACTAGTTCCACAAAGGTCCTTATAAGGACTGGTAAGGTATAGGGTACTACAGTACATAGGGTTGAGTGAGGTACAGTCTGCTATTCCTTAAGGACTGGTATAGGTCCACAATATATATATAGGGTTGAGGTGCACTACTGCTGACTGCTGCCCTATACTGCAGCAGTCCTTTATCAGTATAGGGACAGAGTTTTGTCACAGGGTCATTTAAAAAATGACAGGCAGAGGAAGAGGCAGGCCCTTCCGCAGGGGTGGTAGGGGTAAGGCAGGAGCAACAGGCTTGAGCCAAAGTGGGAAGTTGCAGAAGGTGCGTTCAATTACTTTAAAGGACGCACCAGACTTGGTTGAGTGGCTCACTCAGCCTTACTCTTCTGCACCCTCCTCATCCTCTCGATCTGCACCCTCTTCTTCACTCTCTGCTATGTGCACCCCCAAAGACACTACCACCAACAACACCACCACCACCACATACCTTCCGCTTGAGTCACAGGAATTATTTTCCGATCCATATCAAGACATTTCTGATGCGCAGCCACTCTTGGTATTGGATCAGGAAGAGGAGGTAGCAACAACCGCCACTCAGCAGTCTGACGACAGTACCCAGATCAGCCCAAGGAGGAGGTTGGTCCCCGGTGTTGCTGCCTACTCTGAGATCTCTACTTATAGCGGTGGGGAAGGTGACGTCGATGATGACGTGTCTAGCGATGTCACGTGGGTGCCCACAAGAGAGGAAGAGGAGGGGAGTTCAGAGGGAGATATGGACCAGCAGATAGGGAGGAGAAGCAGGAATAACTTACATTGCACAGGAGGGACAAAGCAGACTGCTAATGTATCAGGAGCGAGTCATCGACCATGTACGGTCACATCTGGCACTCCCAGGACGCCGACACATGGCTCCGCAGTGTGGGCTTTTTTTTAACGTGTCCGCTGCTGATAATAGAGTTGCCATCTGCAATCTTTGCAGTCAACGCATTAGTCGCAGTAAGCCCAACACTCACCTAGGGACGACCTCCTTAAGAAGGCACATGAGCAGCCATCACCGAGCGCAGTGGGAGCAACAGAACACACAAAGCCACACTCCAGGCTCTCACCGTCCAGCCTCGTCTTCTACTTCTCCTTCTCCTCACAATTGTCCTCCACTCCACCTTCCATCACGCCAAGCTCACATTTTTCTGCAAAAAGGCAGGCTTCCATGGGCCTAATGTTCAAGCGTAAAAAAATAATGACGCCGGATAACCCTCTTGCCCAACGGTTGACGGCTGGCTTGTCAGAACTGATAGCCCGCCAACTACTGCCATATAAACTGGTGGACTCGGAGGCCTTTCGAAAATTTGTGGTCATTGGAACACCACAATGGAAGGTCCCAGGAAGGAAGTATTTCTCAGAGAAGGGCATCCCAGAGCTATATGGCCATGTTCAGCGGCAAGTGAATGTATCTCTGGCACACAGTGTCGGTGCCAAGATACATCTGACCACAGACACGTGGTCTAGCAAACACGGGCAGGGAAGGTATATCACTTTTACTGCCCACTGGGTGAACCTTCTGACGGCCGTCAAGCATGTAACCCGTGGCACCCGTGTAGATTTGGTTTTACCACCATGGATTGCATGCAGGCCTGGCTATTCTTCTATTCCTCCTACTCCATCCTCCTCCCTCTCCTCCTTGGCTGACTCCTCCTTTTCCGCTGCTAGCGTCTCTTCCGCTGCGCCGCCCAAGCTCCCCAGAACCTATTCGACATGCCAGGTGAGACGTTGCCATGCCGTGCTGCGTCTGTTGTGCCTGGAAGCCAAGAGCCACACTGGCCTGGCAGTCCTTTCAGCTTTGCGTTCACAGGCAGATCAGTGGCTAACACCGCTCAATTTGACAGTTGGTAAAGTGGTGTGTGACAACGGTACCAATCTGCTTAGCGCATTGAAACAGGGAAAAATTACGCACGTGCTATGCATGGCACACGTCTTAAACTTGGTCGTGCAGCGATTCGTTGTCAAATACCCTGGGGTCCAGGACATCTTGCAGCAGGCAAGGAAAATCTCGGCCCATTTCAGAAGATCTTACATGGCCATGGCTCGCCTTTCTGACATTCAGCGGCAACACAATCTGCCGGTCAGACGTCTTATTTGCGATTGCCCGACGCGATGGAACTCAACCTTCTATATATGCTTGATAGGCTGCTCCAGCAGAAACGTGCAGTTAACGTCTACCTGTATGAACTCTGTGGCAGAATAGGTTCTGGGGAGCTGGTTTTTTTTTCACCACGCCAGTGGCTGCTAATGCGTGACGCATGCAGACTTCTGCAGCCATTTGAGGAGATCAGCAAACTGGTCAGTCGCAGCCATGGCGCCATCAGTGACATGGTACCTTATGCCTTCTTTATGGAGCGTGCATTGCGTTGTGTCATTGATCAAGATGTGGAGGAGCAGGAGCGGGAAGATGAGGAAGTCGCAATGCTGGATGAATTCCCAGGGGGGGCTACTCAGGCACTTTTACTCAGGCTACTCTCACTTCTACTGAGACAAGTGAACAACAGGAGTCTGATGAGGAGTCCGAGGAGGATGGTGCCGGGGCGGATGAGGAGGAGCAAGAAGAGCATGCTTTAAACCTTTCTGGGATCCCTGTTGTGCGTGGATGGGGAGAGGAGAATGAAGAGGACGACATTATCCTGGATGATGAGCAGGAGCCAGACCACCACACCGCTTCCAGTTTAGTGCAAATGGGGGCCTTCATTCTCCAGTGTTTTAATAGGGACCCCCGTATAAAAAGCATAAGGGTCAAGGACCAGTACTGGGTGGCAACGTACTTAGACCCCTGGTACAAACACAAAATGGTGGAAATGTTACCGCCGTCACAGAGGGCTGTCAGAATGGAGCACGTCCAGGCCTTGCTTTGAGAAATGCTGCATTCTGCCTTTGCGTGCGCTAGCAGAGGAGCAATTCCCACTCCCAGAGAAGGGGTTGTGGGTACCAATCCAACAGCGCCTGCAAGATGAGGCCGGTTTGAAGATGTGTTGGTGACTTCGGATATGAGGTCATTCTTTCAGCCGACCCATCAACAGGTGTCATCCGGATCCAGCATCAGGGAACGCCTAGACCGCCAGGTGTCCAACTGCATCGGGTTAACGGCTTGCCCCTCGTCCAGTGTCCTGTCCGAAAGGACGTTCAGCGCAGCAGGGGGGATCATGACCGATAAGCGTACTCGCCTAGCTCACGACAGTGTTAACTACCTCACATATCTAAAAATGAATGAGGCATGGATCTCGGAGGAATTCAACACATGTGACCAGTAGACCATGTATATGTCTATAAACGATTTTTTTAATCGAGCACACAGACCTTCTTTCTTCATTTGGCTCACTTCCTTGTACAAAAAAAAGCACACCGTACTATATGCCCGTACCCTCCTGTTTGAAGAGGTTGAGCGGTGTCATATTTCTACTGGGCTGCTTATTATGAGGGGCTCCCATCATCCCTGTGCTGTGCTGACTTCCTCCTGGGGCTGTACCTCTGCTGTGCATATTATGAGGGGCTCCCACCATCCCTGTGCTATGCTCATTATGAGGGGCTCCCACCATCCCTGTGCTGACTTCCTCCTGGGGCTGCTTATTATGAGGGGCTCCCACCATCCCTGTGCTGTGCTGACTTCCTCCTGGGGCTTTACCTCTGCTGTGCATATTATGAGGGGCTCCCACCATCCCTGTGCTATGCTCATTATGAGGGCCTCCCACCATCCCTGTGCTATGCTGACTTCCTCCTGGGGCTGCTTACGGTGCAGGTGTCAGTGTTGTATATCACGGTGCTGGTGTCAGTGCTGTATATTACGGTGCTGGTGTCAGTGCTGTATATCACGGTGCTGGTGTGAGTGCTTTATGTCACGCTGCTGATGTCAGTGCTCTCTATCACGTTGCTGGTGTCAGTGCTTTATGTCACGCTGCTGTCAGTGCTCTCTATCACGGTGCTGGTGTCAGATCACTCTATCACGGTGCAGGTGTCATTGCTGTATGTCACGCTGCTGATGTCAGTGCTCTCTATCACGGTGCTGGTGTCAGATCACTCTATCACGGTGCAGGTGTCATTGCTGTATGTCACGCTGCTGGTGTCAGATCACTCTATCACGGTGCTGGTGTCAGATCACTCTATCACGGTGCAGGTGTCATTACTGTATGTTACGCTGCTGGTGATCATCTCCTGCACCCTCTTCTTTGCCTACCCTGACCTTCCCTCTCCTCCATTGCCTTCATGCACTCCACAGTCCTGAATTGTCAACAATTTCACATATAAAAAAAGAATGCTTGTAGTTGTCGATCCCAGATTCACCTCATACATGTCTTATGTCATTGGCCATGTGGTGGGACTATGTTTGCACAGCTAGTAATTATTTTGTGGCTGCAAATTTGACCTGTAGGTTTGCAAAGTTCGCCTCCCATTGAAGTCAATGGGGCCCGCCGCAAACGTTACAGTTCGCAAACTATCGGCCGCGTTCGCGAAACGTTACGTCGGAAGTTCGTCCATCACTATCTGTCAGATTACTCACCGCAATTTTAATACATAAGATATTCTAATTCATTTTGACTTTACTATTGTATTTAATTTATCTAAACTGAATCATTTTTTTTTCTCTCTCCCCCAACCATTGGCATTGCGGTCTTGTTTGTTTGGTCTGTACGGACGCCCAGTGGCACTTGGTCTGTTTATTCTATTGATCAATCTGATGGATGCCTTTATGTGCCCCTTTTTGTTTCAACTTCTGCCTTGGTTTTCCTTTTGACTCTGTCCTGTTCCTCGCGGCTTAGCTTTGAGCCTATTCCAACTTTGGACAGCCTGTTCCCGCTTGGTTTCTGTTTCCTCCTCCATTTACGGATGAGGACAAGGAGATCCTTTGGTCTCTCTCCTTGCTGCGGAGATAGTATCTGCCTTACATCCAGCGGAACGCCGCTACGCTTGGTCCCTGTCCTCTCCTTTCTCGGAGGAGGGCAAAGACCGTTTCCATTATGGCTGACGCTGTCTCGATGACTCGATTTGCGTCATCTTGACATGCGCATTAGATCGGGCTTTGAAAACCTTCACCTGGCAGCCAGTTGTCAGCGTGCCCGCGACTCGGCGGTAACGTCAGACGCCCGCCGAGTCGGAGAGGGCTACAAATACAGTCCCAGCCTGTCTCCCGTTGTGGATGGTTGTCTTTCTGCGCTGGGAGACAGGAGTGGGACTATTGAATTGTTTGGGTTAGTCTTGGCTTCCATATGATCTAAGGTAATATTCCTCTTTTCTTTTTTCCTTTTTTCTATATTACCGCTATATAGCTGACATACTATTCTCCGCTGTGTGTCAGTCTGGTTTTATTGTTACTAATCATGGTCTTTTCTATTGAATTTGTCTAGGGGTGCGTGGGCTTTTTTTGCCCTTCCCCTCTCTGTGACTGTGGACCCTCTGACACGTTTTGAAAAAGCTGCTTGCGTGTTGCCTACAGCAAATTCAATTGATTTATGATTGATCCTACGGACCTTTTTGGGTACTTACTAAAAGGTAATTTGATTGTAGTGAGGCAGTTGTTTTTTTTTCTTCTTTTTTCAAACAATTACTGATCTAATATATATTCTTTCAACTTTTTGTTGTCCCTCTCTACAGACCAAACTAGACAGGGCTGTTGGCCCTTGGCTGGGAATTGCATCCTTCCCTTTTTGTTTTTGTTTTTTGCTATTCTGGAGATTTTATTGCTCAGAATTATTGGACAGCTATTATATGGGTGAGATTTTTCTCATGGATATCCTGGTTCATGTTTGTCTTATGTTCTGTATATTGATGTATCTTTGTTATTCTGTCATGTATTTCTATTTTTGTGTACTTATTTTCCGTAAAATGCACCAAAATGTAATTTAATTCATGTTTTTTTTCATCAGTCTTTTGTTACGGCAAGCTCTGTTTTTGAAGCGAAACATGTAGAGTGTGGTAGTGTCTGACTATATCCATATGCGATCTTACTATATAAATGCTGTAAAATGTTTTTTTCTTGGTGTATGTTTTTTAATTTATTTGTTTTTTAAACAATAAAATGAATTTATATATTTTTCCATCATGAAATATGGTAAATTTGTTTAACCTGATACTGTTAAAAGTCCCTAAGGCTGGTTACCTTACAGCCTTGTCTGTCCCCTCTTCTGCTTTGCTAGTTTATTAGGCAGCTTCGGGGGTCTTCTTCCGACTTCGGGGGTCTCTTTCAACAGGTTTTTAAAGTAGTTTATTAGGCAGCTCTGGGGGTCTCTTCCAACTTCTCTGCGCTTTCCGGTTCTTTTTCCGCTCTCTGATTCTTCTCCTGGTCTCCTCCGCTATCTTCTGCTCTTTTGCCAGTCTTTTGCTAGCGGTAGCCCGGTTTTCTCCTTCAACATCGTTCCTCTTCTTCTTCTTCCTCCTTCTTCTGTTCTTCCGATGTTGACACGATGCTCTCTCCCACTGTAATGCTGTGGACATACAGTGCAGAAATAGGAATACGAAACATTGCTGGAAGTGTCGTACAATTGTGTTTTTTGGCAGAGTTCAAAGCTGAAAACATTATTTTTTACACTTTCTAAAGCTGGAATACTTACCTGTTTTGTGTAAGTTTCACAGATGGAGACACCCCTATAGTATTCACTGGAGCACCTGTGTGGTATACCCTAATAAAAAGGGTGTTCTGGTGTCCCACACTAGTGCTCCTGAGTCCAGATGTGTAAACAGCTGCCGAATGTCCTCTCCTTTACACTGAATCAAGTTTGCATTTCATTCCAGTTACAAACTTCTTTGACTAGAAATAGGCCTGAACAAATGTAGTTAACTGCAACTTCCCAAAATATTGTATTTTAGTGGGCGAACGAACGATGTTTACTACGACCGATTGAACCCATGAACATGAAAGTGAACATTTTCAACTGTACAACACTAAAGAAAAGCACATGGAGCAGTATACAAGCAATAATAAGAATATGAACACATGACAACTACTTACTTTTTTGAAGAACTCCCTTGATCTTTCTGTACTGATCGTGCTCCCTCAGTTTCAGGTCTGACCAGCATTTCCTTAGTTGATCCTTGGATCGTCATACCCCAAAATTCTTCTGCAGACTCTTCACAACTTTAGTCATAATCTTGGCCTTTCTGATATTTGGTCCATACTTCCCATCATAGTCGTTCCTCTTCAATATGTCCAACATCTCTACAAAGGGACATATTTGAGGCCTAAAAATCTTCTCCTCCGGGATTGGGACTATTCTGGCTAAGGGCTTTCCTCGTCCTCCTCATTGCTGTAATTAGCATGCACCTGCTGTGTCTCCACCATTTTCTCTCCCTACTGCGCCGAAAGGTCAGGGGCGGGCGGAGTTTCACACACTGTATATAAAACATAACATGTGTGCATGTACATATGTATGTACATGTATGTACATATGTATGTACATGTGTGCATCGTACATACGATCTGTGAGCAGAGGAAGGAGTAGTGGAAGCGCCAATCGTTATAACGAAGGTACAATTTTAACTTGGAACATCACTGGCCTATACTGCTTCTAAATTGAGGCTTATTGGGACAAGATTAGAAGACTTTAGCCTGACATTAAGAGATGTTTTTTGTTGTGTCTTGCAGAGAATATGGATCCATTCAAAGACAGGGAATTAATACCCATCTTCATTGATATGTTCAGGGAGGTGAGCCACCCCTTTTATAAGAACCTAAGAAAGAGGCAGGTAGTGCTGGAGAAACTGCTTGCATTTGTGAAGCCAATGATCTCCACGGCAGACGTCACCTATTTGAAGGCCAAAATTGGTATCATGAGGAGTACATATCTGAGGCAGCGCAAGAAGGTCCAGAATTCCCTGAGATCAGGAGCAGCAGATGACATTTATGTATCCAGGCTGTGGTACTATGACAGGCTGCATTTTCTGGCAGACCAGAGGGAACCCAGGCCAGCACTCTCCAGTCTACCTTCAAGGCTTCCTCTCCCCCCCCCCCAGCTTCCGGTGTCAAACCTGGGCCTTCCAGGCAGCAACATGTGGAGGAGACCAGCTTGAGTCAGGTAGAGCATTGTTCAACAAATTTATTGTCTTAGATGTAATGATGTTAACTAGATGTTATTATTGATCAGTAAGTTCTGACTTAACAAAGTGGTTTACATATCAATAGACAGTAGTGACCAATAACGATTGTGACAAGCATGAAAAATGCTGGGCTCAGAATAGTAGTCTGTTCTATTTATTAACATTCAATTTGCAACAGTCATGAGCACAAAATTGTGTGATTGATGAACAAAAAACTAAAACTATGTCCGATTTTCATACACAGAAAGACCTCAGCAGGCAAGTGGCAACTAGGAGGTTCCTCCTCCTCCTCCTCCTCTCCTCCTCCTCCTCCTCTCCTCCTCCTCCTCCTCCTCCTCCTCCTCCTCCTCCTCCTCCTCCTCCTCCTCCTCCTCCTCCTCCTCCCTCCTCCTCCTCCTCCTCCTCCTCCTCCTCCTCCTCCTCCTCCTCCTCCTCCTCCTCCTCCTCCTCCTCCTCCTCCTCCTCTCCTCCTCCTCCTCCTCCTCCTCCTCCTCCTCCTCCTCCTCCTCCTCCTCCTCCTCCTCCTCCTCCTCCTCCTCCTCTCCCTCCTCCTCCTCCTCCTCCTCCTCCTCCTCCTCCTCCTCCTCCTCCTCCTCCTCCTCCTCCTCCTCCTCCTCCTCCTCTCTCCTCCTCCTCCTCCTCCTCCTCCTCCTCCTCCTCCTCCTCCTCCTCCTCCTCCTCCTCCTCCTCCTCCTCCTCCTCCTCCTCCTCCTCCTCCTCCTCTCCTCCTCCTCCTCCTCCTCCTCCTCTCCTCCTCCTCCTCCTCCTCCTCCTCC